>NW_020172781.1:2199240-2212260 GCF_003031525.2 Neophocaena asiaeorientalis asiaeorientalis | reverse complement strand
AAATCTCTTGGCTTCTGCCCAGTTATCTGCAACATGCACTCAAATGGCTCAGTAATAATGATACTGATACATAGAGAATGAGGAGCAAATGTGGTGATTTTCAGGATGAAGGATATGAGAGAGTTCTTTGTGTTTCAAAAGATTTCAAAATAAAATATTTTAAAAATAAAAATAAAGCATAGACTTTGGAAAACGGGTAGTTAGATGAAAATCTCTTGGCTTCTGCCCAGTTATCTGCAACATGCACTCAAATGGCTCAGTAATAATGATACTGATACATAGAGAATGAGGAGCAAATGTGGTGATTTTCAGGATGAAGGATATGAGAGAGTTCTTTGTGTTTCAAAAGATTTCAAAATAAAATATTTTAAAAATAAAAATAAAGCATAGACTTTGGAAAACGGGTAGTTAGAACCTAGTCAGACAACTTACAAGCTGTGTGACCTTGGGCAAATTTTTTCAACTCTCTGAGCCTCTATGTTCTTACCTAGAAAAGAAGGCTTATGACCTCTGCCCACCCAGCCTACTTCTAGGTGTTACAGTAGAAGTCAGATAAAGGCAGGGAAGGGCCCTTAATACGCAGGTGTGTTAAGCAACTTTCTCCAGAGAAACTGAACAGTGAAAATGAACACATAAAGGGAAACCTCATTTTAAGTGGAGTCAGGAGACCAGAAGGGGGCGCTCTCACACACCTCAAGTACCACCGTAATTCAGTCATAGGAAAGACAGTCAATCAACAGACCCCAACAAGAAGCATCAACAGGAAAAAACTGTCGATGACAGGCCTGGACAGGAAAGATGTACATTGCATGTCTTGGAGGAAACCGACTACCCCAGCAACTAAGCCAATCACCTGTCATCAGCCTGAATTCTTGCTTTTCTCCAATGGATTCTCATTCAAAACAATCACCTGTCATCAGCCTGAATTCTTGCTTTTCTCCAATGGACTCTCATTCAAAACAACCCCTCCCAACTTCCTCCTTTTTCTCTATAAAATAATGTTCCTCTTCTTTGTTTGTTGGACTTGCCTATGGCTTGTGCTGTAGCCTGCTTGTCCCAAATTGAAATTCTTTGCTGTTCCTGAATAAAGCCATTTTACTGGTAAAATAACTGGCTGTTTTACTTTTGAGGTTAACAGAACTATAGGTTTTATAGATCTAGATTTAGAGAAAGATTTGTTTTAAGGAATTGGCTTGTGCCATTGCAGGGGCCAGCAAGTCCAATTTCTGCAGGGTAGGCTGGCCGGCTGGAAACCCAGGGAAGCATCTGCTGGTAGAGTTCCTTCTTCCTTGGGGGAGATCAGGCCTTTTTCTTTGTCCTTTTTTTTTTTAATTGATATTTTTGGCTGCATTGGGTCCTTGTTGCTGCTCGCAGGCTTCCTCTAGTTGCGGCGAGCAGGGGCTATTCTTCATTGTGTCAAATGTGGTTTTTTTCAGGATAAAGGATATGAGAGAGTTCTTTGTGTTTCAAAAGATTTCAAAATAAAATATTTTAAAAATAAAAATAAAGCATAGACTTTGGAAAACGGGTAGTTAGAACCTAGTCAGACAACTTACAAGCTGTGTGACCTTGGGCAAATTTTTTCAACTCTCTGAGCCTCTATGTTCTTACCTAGAAAAGAAGGCTTATGACCTCTGCCCACCCAGCCTACTTCTAGGTGTTACAGTAGAAGTCAGATAAAGGCAGGGAAGGGCCCTTAATACGCAGGTGTGTTAAGCAACTTTCTCCAGAGAAACTGAACAGTGAAAATGAACACATAAAGGGAAACCTCATTTTAAGTGGAGTCAGGAGACCAGAAGGGGGCGCTCTCACACACCTCAAGTACCACCGTAATTCAGTCATAGGAAAGACAATCAACAGACCCCAACAAGAAGCATCAACAGGAAAAAACTGTCGATGACAGGCCTGGACAGGAAAGATGTACATTGCATGTCTTGGAGGAAACCGACTACCCCAGCAACTAAGCCAATCACCTGTCATCAGCCTGAATTCTTGCTTTTCTCCAATGGACTCTCATTCAAAACAACCCCTCCCAACTTCCTCCTTTTTCTCTATAAAATAATGTTCCTCTTCTTTGTTTGTTGGACTTGCCTATGGCTTATGCTATAGCCTGCTTGTCCCAAATTGAAATTCTTTGCTGTTCCTGAATAAAGCCATTTTACTGGTAAAATAACTGGCTGTTTTACTTTTGAGGTTAATAGAACTATAGGTTTTATAGATCTAGATTTAGAGAAAGATTTGTTTTAAGGAATTGGCTTGTGCCATTGCAGGGGCCAGCAAGTCCAATTTCTGCAGGGTAGGCTGGCCGGCTGGAAACCCAGGGAAGCATCTGCTGGTAGAGTTCCTTCTTCCTTGGGGGAGATCAGGCCTTTTTCTTTGTCCTTTTTTTTTTTAATTGATATTTTTGGCTGCATTGGGTCCTTGTTGCTGCTCGCAAGCTTTCTCTAGTTGCGGCGAGCAGGGGCTATTCTTCATTGTGGTGCACGGGGTTCTCATTGTGGTGGCTTCTCGTTGCAGAACACAGGCTCTAGGCGCACAGGCTCAGTAGTTGCAGCACGCAGGCTCTAGAGCGCAGGCTCAGTAGTGTGGCGCATGGGCTTAGCTGCTCTGCAGCATGTGGGATCTTCCTAGACCAGGGCTCGAACCCGTGTCCCCTGCATTGGCAGGCAGATTCTTAACCACTGTGCCACCAAGGAAGTCCCCAGGCTTTTTTCTATTCATGCCTTCACCTGATTGGATGAGGCCCGCCCACATTATAGAGAGTAATCTGCTTTCCTTGAAGTTTATTGATTTAAATGTTGATCTCATCTCAAAAATACCTTCAAAAAAAGTTCTAGAAGACTGTTTGACCAAATATCTGAGTACCATGGTCCTAGCCAAGTTGACAAAATTAATCATCACAACAGAGAAGGGGGTCTGCTTCTGTCCCACCTTGGAGATGTTTGCCTTCTGTGTTACAGAGGAAGCCAGTGGGAGCTGCCTGGGAGTTGCATTTTCATGGTCCTGGACACAAGAGTTGCACGTCTGTCTCCCCTCTGGCCTGTGTGCTCCTGGGCCTGTTTTCCTTCCTTGATGGGTGGGGTAAGTGCCCGATGAAACCTGGCAGGTGTCCATGTGTGTGCTGAGGAACTGGGCACACAGACACAGACCTCTTGGGACCTGTGTTTGCTCGGTGGCAGAACTAAAACCCGAGTGGCTGAGCCCTTGCCTTGCTGTGTGTCCCTGAACAAGTCAGCGCCCTCTCTGGGTCTCTTTCTCCTCGCTGTTCTCATTAACTTTGAGTTCCCAGGCCATTGGGAACAGGGAGAAGGGGAAAGAGCCTCAAAAGATGACCTCTGAGAAAATAATCTAAAAAAACTATATATAGATATAACTGAATCACTTTGCTGTATACCTGAAGCTAACACAATATTGTAAATCAGCTATACTTCAATTAAAAAAACAAGAAAAACAAAAAAAGAAAAAAGATGACCGTTGGCCCCCTATGAAGTTATTTGCTTAACAAACACTTTACAGCTCTAGCCATGTGCCAGGTCCTGTTCTAAGCACTTTGCAAGTCTTTAATCCTTGCATTAAGCCTGTGAGACAGGTACCATTATTATCCCCATTTTATAGATGGGGAAATCAAGGCACAAAAAGGACTGGCAATGTGCTCAAGGACACAGATGTCGCATGTATCAAGCCCTTTCACGGGCCCAGCCGCTCCGCGGCACGTGGGATCTTCCCAGACCGGGGCACGAACCCGCGTCCCCCGCATCGGCAGGCGGACTCTCAACCACTGCGCCACCAGGGAGGCCCTGGAGGCTGCATTTTTAACCGCCAGTATTCCTTGAGAGCAGCTGAAAGGCTGATCATCACAGCTTGGGGGAGGGCAAAACCCTGGATTGAGGCAGCCGGCTGGGAACGTTCTGTGAGTTTCCTTTTCCCCAGACATGAGTTTCGGTTTCAGTCTCCGGGCATAGGAGTTCCTCATTCTCTTCTGCCTCCAGCTCTGCCATTAGCTGTCATCTCAGCAGCCAGCCAGAGCAATGGGAAACTGGGAGTCCCATCTCTGCGAACGGCCTGCCCAGAAACTGGGTGAGTTTACCCAGGACAACCTGAGGCCCTTTGAAGACTGTCAGAAACAGATCGACCAGACCGTGGACGCCATCTGTGCAGTCCTGCAGGAAGCTGAGCAGTTCCCCCTGGTGACCGGTGTGGCCAAAGTGAGTAGAAGGCTGGGGTCAGGGCTTCTGGGACCCAGAAGGCAGAGCGACTTGGTGCTGAGCACCTACCGTGTGCCGGGCCCTGGGCACACAAGAGACCATCTTGTCTAGCCCCACACTCGTGTGAGATGGTGGGATATGGTGTAGAGTTTAGTAGTACAGGTTGGGGAGCCGGTTCTACCCCTTACTACTGTGTGACCCAGGGCAGGTTGTTTAACCTCTCTGTGCCTCAGTATCTGAATTTGTAAAATGGGAGAGAAATAATACTCATTGCAAAGTGTTATGAGGCTTAAGCACATAATGTTCTTGCACAGGGCTTGGTACCAAGTTAGTGCAGTAAATTAGCTGTGGTTACTCATTGTTTTTATTCTCCCCGTTTTACAGGGGAGTAAACTGAGTCTACAAGACTTCAGTAAAACTACCCAAGGATGCTCTGTGTCTTCTCAACAGCAAGGGGTGGGGAGCTGTCATCAGTTAGAAATATTTGGTGCTATGGGCACAAACCCCAGGGTTGAGCCTGAAGATTCTGGACCTTTGGGGAAGAAAGGGTGCTGGGAAGGGGCCAGGACCCTAGGGTGGGGAGGGGCTTACGGATGCCCACCACAAACCCCATGCTCTCCGGCACCGGAATCCCACTTCTCTGTAGTTACAGTGCTTTCTGGCCTCTGCCCTTACACACACCCACTAGCCCTAGCAGTAAAGATACCTGGACACTTGGTGTCTCCTACCTTGGCCCAGATGAGGAAACTGAAGCGTGGAGAAGTTATTTACTAGTTGGCATCTGACCTGGGATTTTAAGCTCAGGTAATCTGTTTGGGAGCATGCACCCTTAACCACTATACCATCCTACCTCTCAATATTGTTAACTTTTTTCTAATTAAAATATTAATAATACATACAAAAAGTGCACTGATCTAAGTGTACAGCCTGATGGACTGCCACAAACAACATACATGTGTAACCTACACCCAGATCAAGAAATAAAATATTCCCACCCCCGACCCAAGAGCCCCTGAACCCCCCATCCAGTCGCTACCCCCAACCCCAGGCAACCACTCTCCTGACTTCTGACAGCATAGCATAGATTAGTTTTGCCTATTTTTAAACTTTGTATAGAGTGACCAACCATCCCAGTTTGCCCGGGACTGAAGGGTTTTCTGGGACATGGGCCTCTTGGTGCTAAAACTGAGCATGTCCAGGGTAAACCAGACAGGTTGGTCACCCTGTATAAAAGAAATCACGCACTGTGTGGCTTTAGTGTGGGGGCTTTTTTGACCCATCTGTTGACGAAATTTATGTTGTTGTGTGCAGCTGTTGTTTATCATTTCATTGCTGTCATGTGTTCCCTGTATGAATACGCCACATTTGTCCATTCTACTGCTGATGACCATTCGAGTTGCCTCCAGTTTGGGGCTCGTAGGAAAAGTGCTGCTATGGGGCTTCCCTGGTGGTGCAGTGGTTGAGAATCCACCTGCCAATGCAGGGGACATGGGTTCGAGCCCTGGTCCGGGAAGATCCCACATGCCGCGGAGCAACTAAGCCCGTGTGCCACAACGACGGAGCCTGCGCTCTAGAGCCCGTGAGCCACAACTACTGAGCCCACGTGCCACAGCTACTGAAGCCCACGTGCCTAGAGCATGTGCTGCACAATGAGAGAAGCTACCGCAATGAGAAGCTGGTGCACCACAAGGAAGAGTAGCCCCCGCTCGCCGCAACTGGAGAAAGCCCCCGTGTGCAGCAACAAAGACCCAACACAGCCAAAAATAATAAATAGATAATACAATAAATAAATTTATTTTTTAAAAAAGTGCTGCTATGGGTATCCTGATTCAGTTCTTTGGGTGGACAAATGAACATCTGCCACTCCGCTTTTAGACTATGTTGACATCTGGGGCTTTTGCTTGAGGTGAGAAATATTTCTGCCTGTCGGGGTGCCCTGTGACCCCAAAGGGTTCAGAGTCTCACATCCACTTCTCTGTTGCTGGCAGAGTGGCTCCTATGGCCGGAGAATGGTCTTGAGGGGCAACTCCGATGGTACCCTCGTCATCTTCATCGGTGGCCTTGAACAATTCCAGGGTCAGAAAAAAAGCCAACATGACCTCCTCAGCAAAATCTGGGCACAGTTGAAACGCTGTGAGCTCACGATGAAGCTGGCAGCCAAGTGGAGATCCAGAGCATCAGTGGCAAGCTCACCATCCAGCTGTCCACAGAACAGCAGAGCATCACTTTCGAGTTGCTGCCCGGCTTCAACGCTCTGGGTGAGCCCCCCCGTGTGTGGGGGTGTGTGTGTGTGGAGGTTCAGGTCTGGAGGGGCTTGTCGAGAGAGCAAAGCCAGAAAAAGGGGTGGTAGATAGCCTGGCATCTGAATAAATACCACTGGTGCTTTCCAAAATGAGGGACCGTAGACTTTCCCTCCTTCCTCTCTTTCCCTCTCTCTCTTTCTCTCTCTCTCTTCCTTCCTTTCTTTCTTCCTTTCCTTTCTTTCTTTCTTTCCTTTCTTTCTTTTCTCACTGTGTGGCATGCAGGATCTTAGTTCCCCTACCAGGGATGGAACCTGCACCCCCTGCAGTGGAAGTGCGGAGTCTTAACCACTGGACCACCAGGAAAGCCCCGAGAGACTGTTGACTTTCAAACAAGGAGATTCCTCCTACCCTGAGCTTACTCTCTTCTGTAGAATTTCTCCCTTATCTCCTAGTTGACTTTGGAGGAAATGTTCTAGACTCTGGAGTAGAGCATCTCAAACTGTGACACGCACACAAAGCACCTGAGAAACTTGTTAAAATGCAGGTTCTGATTCAGGAAACTGGGGTCCAGGATTCTATACTTCTAACCAGTGCCATGATATTGCTGCTCTTCTGTGGACTACACTGGAGGATTTAGACTAGAATAAATGCTGGTTCGAGGTAGAGGATGGGGCAAACATCTGGGAAAAGTTCAGCTGGAGCAGGTATTTGGAATGTGCCTCTAATCAGGTCAACATCAAGGCAAACATCTTCCATGGGCAACTGTTTGGATGGATGGATGGATGGTTGACTGGATAGATGCATGGATGGTTGATTGAATGGGTGAGACTAAGCATAGTCACAGCTTAGTCTCAAGCATAGGTACATATATTATCACAAACTTAAATACCAGAGCTGGAATTCAACCCCTCATTAAACAAGTGAGGGGCTTCCCTGGTGGCGCAGTGGTTGAGAGTCCGCCTGCCGATGCAGGGGACACGGGTTCGTGCCCCGGTCCGGGAAGATCCCACATGCCGCGGAGCGGCTGGGCCCGTGAGCCATGGCCGCTAAGCCTGCGCGTCCGGAGCCTGTGCTCCGCAACGGGAGAGGTCACAACAGTGAGAGGCCCACGTACCGCAAAAACAAACAAACAAACAAACAAGAAAAGAAACAAGTGAGGAAGCAGAACGAAATGAATGTGTCCAGGGCCACACAGCCAGTTACTGACAGAACTAGAATAAAAGCCCAGGTCTTTTAAGCCCCAGGCCCAGTGCCTTCAAGGTGGACACACACACACACACACACACACACACACACACACACACACCCTGACGACTTACATTCACAGAAAGGTGACCTAGTGCAGAGAAAAATGCACCAGTTTGCAAGGTAGGCAGACTTGAATTCTCATCCTGGTCTTACTACTAACCCGCTTCTGCCAACTGTAAGATCAAGGCTAGAAACAGCTAACTTGCAGGACCTTTAGGATGATAAGGGTTGAGTATACGTGCCTGACTCAAAGGAAGGCTGGACTCAAGGTGAAGAGACAGAGTGTGACTCAGAATTCCTAGGAAATCCTATGTTCTGTCCTCTGGTTCAGAGCACGGTGGCTGGAGATTAGGCCAGGCGCCCTCTGCTGGCTGCACTCCATCTCGCAGAGAATGATGTGAGAACGAGAAATCAGCTCTTCCTCACATGTAGTACCGAGAAGCTGCCACCAGATAGCGGCAGAGCTACACATTCCAAACAGATAACCTTTCCTAGACGGAAACGATAATGGTCGCTTTCTGAGAAAAGTAAACTACTGAGAAATTTTAAAATTACTTTCTGTACTAAATATTAGCCTAACTACATTTTATTATCTAGCAGGACAAGCCACCCCTCACCTTTTATGCAAATGCACCAGTCCTCTTACAGATGAAGCAGTGAACGTGTGCTACCAAACCACATCCAGCCGCCTTTGTGGGCTCACCCAGGCCAGGTTCCATGAAAACCAAAAGTTCTGTTTCTGTTTCACACCAGGCTTAAGTGAGAAGCCCAGCCTCTGCACCTATCGAGAGTTCAAAAGATCCTTGGATATGGTGAAAGCCAGCCCCGGTGAGTTCTCAATCTGCTTCACTGAACTCCAGGAGAAGTTTTTTAGCAACCATCCCAGCAAGCTGAAGGATTTGATCCTCTTGGTAAAGTACTGGTGTCAAAAGGTAAACTTCAAATTGCATGTCTATTGCTATTATCCGTTTCCCTTTTGCTGAGATAACTCACATTCGGTAAAGTACAACAATGTTAAGAATACAGCTCAGGGATTTCCTGGTGGTCCCATGGCTAAGATGCTGCCCTCGCAGTGCAGGGGGTGCTGGTTCCAACGCTGGTGGGAGAACGAAGATCCCACATGCCACGTGGGCAAAGAAAAAAAAAAAAAAGAATACAGCTCAATGTGTTTTTATAGCCTTTCAGGCAACACCCAGATCAAAATAGGACACATTTCCTGCGCTCCAGCAGGATGCCCACTCCCAGTCCATGCTCCCCCCAAACAAACCACTCTACTAACATCTGGTACCACAAATTAGTTTCGCTTGTTTTTAAACTTGATGTCAATGGAATCATACTGCATGTACTTCGTGTTTGCCATCTTTTGCTCAATATTATGCCTGAGAGATCTGTCTGTGTTGTTGCAGGGAGTAGTGGCTCTTCATTGTTTTGTACTTATTCCATTGCATTAAGACACTGTACATGGATGCATTCTGCTGCTGAGGGACATGTGGGTCATTCCCAAATTGGGGCTATTATGAATTAGGTTACAGTGGGTATTCCCCTACATGTCTTTTTGTGAATTTAAGCAGTCATTCCTCTTGGGTAAATATGCAGGAGTGAGACTGCTGTGCTATAAGGTATACTTTATATATGTATGTGTGTGTGTGTATATATTTAGATATATACACATATACACACACACACACCTTATATATATACACACATTACATATATACCTTATCTGTGTATATATACATATATGAATATATATGTATATGTGTATACATATACACATGCATATATGAATAAATTTGTGGAATATATATATATATATATATATAAACTTTAGTAAATACACCCAAATAGTTTTCCCAAATGGTTGTACCAAATCATACTCCTGTCAGCAGTGTATGACAATTTCAGGTGCTCCACTTTCTTATCAACACTTGTTGTCAGTCCATCGAATTTTAGCCATGATATCATTTCAATCATTGACAGGGGACATTGACTTCCTATAGACTTCTAGTTTCATTTTTTTTTTTTTTTTTTGCGGTACGCGGACCTCTCACTGCTGTGACCTCTCCCGTTGCGGAGCACAGGCTCCGGATGCGCAGGCTCAGCGGCCATGGCTCACGGGCCCAGCCGCTCCGCGGCACGTGGGATCTTCCCAGACCGGGGCACGAACCCGCGTCCCCTGCATCGGCAGGTGGACTCTCAACCACTGCACCACCAGGGAAGCCCCGACTTCTAGTTTCTCGATTTCAGACCCCTGGCATGGGTGGAACTGGGTTCCAAATTATCTGCTACACTTTTCTCCTTCCACAGTGCCAGGAAAAGCTGAAGGATTCATCCCTGCTGCCCCTGTATGCGCTGGAGCTGCTTACGGTCTATGCCTGGGAACAGGGGTGTGGAGCAGAAGACTCTGACATAACTGAGACATCAAGACTGTTCTGGAGCTTATCAGGAAGCAGGAGCAGCTATGTGTCTACTGGACAGTCAACTACAACTTTGAGGATAAGACCGTCCGCAACATCCAGCTGGGCCACCTCCGATCCCCGAGGTACCAAGCTTCCCACGGCCCTCTCTCCTTACCTCTTTATCTACATGCTAGGCTGTACCCCCTTAGAATGAGGGTGCATCCCTGTCTTTCGCAGCCAAGCATGCACCAAAAGAATGCCAGCAGCAGTGGGTAGGGAGGCAAAGAGAGGTCTGTCTGAAAGAGGGACACTTCGATGCTTTTCACATTCTAAACCATTGTCACATTTTGTCCCAAAGCAAACACTTCCCCTCATAGAAGGAAGGGGCAAAGAGAGGAGGGGTCAGCAGAAAGAGGAGACCGTTTTATTAGGTTATGAATGGAACATGCCTGTAAAGCAGAGAACACTGGACACAGAGAACACCAGGACCAGAGAGGCTAGACATCTTCGACAGAGCACTTCAGCAATTGGGAGGAACTGCAGGAGGTAAAAATCCAGGTTTCCAGATGCCCAGTCCAGGCCTTTTGCCCCCAAGATGATTTCTTCTCCCAACTGATTTTTTTAAATCAAATTCATAGGCCAGTAATCTTGGATCCAACTGACCCAACCAGTAATGTGAGCAAAGATAACACCTGCTGGCAGCTGCTAAAACAAGAAGCTCAAACCTGGTTATCTTCTCTCAGGCTGAACGGACTGTCCTGGAATGTTCTGGTGAGAGGGCTTTCAATATAGCTCGTGTCCTGCTGCAGGCAGGGTCCTCCCGATACTCAGACTGCAGTCTTATCCAAGATCACTGTGAGTTGGTTTCCCAGAGGTGCCATGACAAAGCACCATGCACTGGTGGCTTAAAGCAACAGAAATTTACTCTTTCACAGTTTTGGGGGCTAGGAATCCAAGATCAAGACGTTGACAGGGCCATGCTCCCTCTGAAGGCTCTAGGGAAAAGTCCTTCCTCACCTCTTCCAGCTTCTGGTGGCCGTTCGCAGTCCGTGGCTTGTGGCAGCAACACTCCAATCTCTGCCTCTGTTGTCACATGGCCTTCTCTTGTGTGTCTTCACAATGTCCTCCCTCCAGGCATGTCTGTCTCTGTGTCTCTCTCCTCTTCTTACAAGGACACCAGCCGTACTGGATTAGGGACCACAGTAATGACCTTGTCTTAACTTGATTACCTGTTTGCAAAGACCCTTTTTCCACATAAGGTCACATTCATAGGGCCTAGAGGTTGGGACTTCAACATATCTTTTAGGGGGACACAATTCAGTCTATAACACACCATTAGGGACCTCCCCTTCCATTAAAATTATAGTAATGTGCAAAATTGAACAAAGAGAAAAGGCGGGCACCTGCAGATGAGAGATTTCAATTAGTTTCTGCAAGAGAGAAAGCAGGTGAGAAGGTGGTGACAGATGAAATGGAGCAGAGCCCAAGAGACGTGGGTGGCAGTCACCCCTGCGGATGCTGGGACAACCTCTGAGCTCTGCTGAAGCAGGCGTTGGGGGCGAGAGCGAGAAGTGAGGCTGCAAATGGGAGAACTAATGAAGGGCCAGATGCATTGGTTTTTCCCCTCCCATCCCCCAAAGGAGAAGCACATCTATCAACACAAATTTGATTATATCTGCAAAGTCCCATTTTCCATATAGGGTAACATAGTCATAGAGCAGGACGTGGACTTTGGGCAGGGGTGGGGGGTGGATATCACTATTCTCCCTCCCACTAGCAAGAACTAAGCTGTCTCTGCAGACTGAGGCCTGACCAGAGCATGCAGAACAGGGAAGAAAAGATGCTCAGGTGAGGTGTCATGACCTGTGGTCCATGGAGCACATCCCATATGATGTTTTCTACTGAAGAGGAGAGAACTTCACTTTTATGCAGATGTCAGACCCCATTTAGACATCAGAATAATGGTTTCCTTCCAAAAGTGACCACAGATACAAGGGAGTGAGCAGGTCCCACCCTCCACAGTCCCATTGGATTAGAGAACAGGTAACTGTCCCTTCAGACTGAACACACAGCCCCTCTGACTCCAGGACAGCCCTTCTCTTCAACACACTTAGACGGAACAGCATCCCCTGGTGTGGAGGGTTGAATAGTGTCCCGCAAAATTCATGTCCACCCGGATCCTCAGAATGTGACCTTCTTTGGAAGTAGGGTCTTTGCAAGTATTACCAGTTAAGAGGTCATCCTGGATCAGCGTGGACCCTGAATCCAATGACTGGCGCCCTTATAAGGAGACACACAGGGACACAGACACAGAAGGGAGAAAGCCACGTGACAAGAGAGGCAGGGGTCAGAGTGATGCAGCCACAAGCCAGGGAAGGCCGTGGACTGCCAGAAGCTGGAAGACACAGGAAGGATTTCCCCTAGAGCCTTGGAGGGAGCACGGCCCTGCCTACGCTTTGACTGCAGACGTCTAGAAACGCGATTTGTTACGGCCGTTCAGGGAAACCAATCCACCGGGGCACAGGGTGTTTAACAGAGGCTGATAGAACCTTGAAAAAGGAATAATGTGATCATCAGAAGTCAAAAATACCTGTAATAAATGGGAAAATAAGGAAAGAACAGAGCAGTACGAGAAGCCAAGAGGTGCTGGCCATGTGTGGACGATCCCAGAACAGAAAGTGGAAGCTAGACAGTAATTTGGAGCCAGGTCTTCACAGACCTGTTGGCAGAAGGATCCAGATCCCTTCTAGAGGGTAAGAGGAGCAACTAGGAGAGGTCCTGTTTCTGGGGGATCTTGGGTACCACCCGAAACTCTCTTGGGATACGTCAATGCAAGAACTCAGGATGACAAAGGTACCAGCAGGAGAGTTGAGAGCAGGAGGGAGAGTTGGGGGAGCAGAGCAGGCAGGGGAGGAAGCGGGGGGG
>NW_020172781.1:2196020-2199116 GCF_003031525.2 Neophocaena asiaeorientalis asiaeorientalis | reverse complement strand
GCTTCACACAGCGGCCTCCTTCCACAGCCTGCGCCGCTCTATGTGACCCCAGGCCATCTTCTAGACAAGTTCATCAAGGACTTTCTCCAGCCCAACAGGACTTTCCTAGATCAGATCAAGAAAGGTGTTGACATCATCTGTAAGTTTCTTAAAGAAAATTGCTTTTGACATTCAACTACAAAGTGTGAGAAGATTGTCAAGGTGAGCAATGGCCTTTCTCTTTGTTATTGGCGGGGACTAAGCTGTTCCTGTAACTCTGCAATGCTCGTGACCACTGGAAATGTGAGGACAAAGGGTGAGGGAGGGAAGCAGGGGAGATGGGCAACCAGGACCCTGGTTTTCAGTGGAGGGTGCCGATGCACTGCTTACGTCATTCACAATAGATTTTGGGGGGTGCACATTGTGTGGCCTGCGGCATCCTAGTTCCCCGAGCAGGGGCTGAGCCCGGCCCACGGCTGTGAACGTGCCGAGTTCTAATCACAGTAGACTTCTGGTCCTGCGTTAACCTCCGAGAGCTGCCGGCAACGCTCGCCGGTGCTTGGCTTGTGGTGCATCCCTCCAGTCTCTGCCTCCCTCTCCCCGTCCCCTTCTCCTCTGGGTCTTTCTTCTGTTCCCTTCTAAGAACACTTGTCATTGGGTTTAGGGCCCGCAGATCCCTAACTGAATCACATCTATAAAGACCCTTTTTCCAGATAACATCACATTCACACATGTTGCCAGCAGACATCTCTTTTTTTTGGGGGGGGGGGCCACCATTCAAACCACAGCAGATTCTAAGCTCCATGTGTATTAAATCAAAAAGTGACAGTCTTCCTAGTTTCAATTCATCCCATCAACTGAGCTAGAGATTCAGCAGATGGGGCCATTCTTGTCCAAGACTCCAAGGTCACGCGCTGACACACTTGCCTCCGTCTGTTGGCCGCCAACCAGATAACTGTGTGTCCAGGGTCACAAGAAGGGAGGGAGAAAAGTGCTGACCTGTGAGCAAAAACATTTGCTGTGATGCAAAAAGAACAGATCTGTGTGCATGCTGCCCTGGGACGGGTCTGGGGACCAGTGCCGACGTCCCACGCGCCATGAGTAAAATGTCTCACAAGGTTAATTTGAGGGAAAACAAGACTGGCTGTGTTCATGGCTCATGTTGTCCTCTCCTTCCCCAGCCTCTCATTAACATGAGAGAAAATAAATAAGAAACGTTAATGACACATCAAAGAAGAAAATAGGAAGAGAGCCTTTGGCCGATAAGAAGTTGCTTTCTATCTTCCTGAAGTTGGTTGCAAGAATTGTCTGCTGAGGTGATGGGGGAGGTGCCACCTGGAGGATGCAGGGAGGGGGCTGTGGCCCGGGAGACCAGCTGCATGGATGAAGTGGCATGGACCAGGGATTAATGGAGCATCTGTGTACAGGAAGCTCCACTCCCTCCCCTCGCCTCCTAGGCCACGTAGCCAGGCATTCGCTACCCATGGGTAAAATAAACATTGCTTTTGCAGAAATCAAATGAGTTTTCTGGGAAAAACCAGGAAAACATGCATGAGGGTTGATGCTCAGAGCAAATCCCACCAAGTTGTGGCATTGAGAGAGCTCCCTGCGAAGCTGGCTTCTCCCCAACTCACACTCAAAGAAGCCCATCGGCTAAGCAGCTGTGCCTTCAGGGAGAACTTCACAAAACAGACAGAATGAACCTGTGTGCCTGCCTAAGCTGCCTCGTGCAGAGCTTGGCAAGCCAGGGCCAGCGAGCTAAGAGTGGTTTTACTTTTTTTTTTTTGCGGTACGCGGGCCTCTCACTGTTGTGGCCTCTCAGGCCAGCACAGGCTTCGGACGCGCAGGCTCAGCGGCCATGGCTCACGGGCCCAGCCGCTCCGCGGCATGTGGGATCTTCCCGGACCAGGGCACGAACCCGTGTCCCCTGCATCGGCAGGCGGACTCTCAACCACTGCGCTACCAGGGAAGCCCCGGTTTTACATTTTTACATGGTTGAAGAAGAAGAAGGAGAAGAAGGGAGAGGAGGAAGAGGAAGGGGAAAAGGAGGAGGATGCGGGGGAGAAAAGTGAGGAGCGGGAAGTAGAAGCTTATGTGGCAGAGACACACGTAGCCCACAAAGCCTAAAATATGTATCAGCTAACACTTTACGGAAAGTTTGCTGACCCCTGCATCTAAATGATGAATATTCATCCAATGGTCCCCAGATTGCAGGAGGGAAGCGATGACGTCAGGCTTGCCTTAGTTTGATTTATTTCAGGTCACAGAAATTCAAATAAAGCTACATACTCTTTTTTGTCTGTTTGTCCAGAGTATACTGTAGATGGACATCTTGAGGACTGTATTTCATAAGATCAAGTATGCAGAGGGATCTGGATAGTGTCTAACAGAGCACATTCATCTGATATTGATACCATGCCTTGTGTTTAAAATTTGCTCATTGTGTATTGATCCATTCGAGTTCTGTTTTATCTAGGGGGGAAATTTTAGATTTTCACTATTGAGGATTCTTTTTCTCACCATGGTCTCTTTTTAAAATTTATTTATGTTAATTGAAGTCTAGTTGCTGTACAATATTATATAAGTTCCAGGTGTACGGTATAGTGAGTCACAAGTTTTAAAGGTTATACTCCATTTATAGTTATTATAAAATATTGGCTCTATACCCCATGTTGTACCATATAACCTTGTAGCTTATTTTACTGCTAATAGTCTATACCTCTTACGTCCCCACCCCTGTAGTGCTCCTCCCCACTTCCCTCTCCCCACTGTAACCACTAGTTTGTTCTCCATGTCTGTGAGTCTGTAAAGCTACGTTAGTCTTTACCAGAAATCTTTAGGAAGTTGACTTGAGAAGCAGGTCATTTATAACTAGCCCATCCATTGTTTGTGGGCAAATTCACACATCAAATGGCATGAGATGAGCCACCTTTGGAACCAGATGATTCTATTTGTTTGGAAAATGAAACACTCTGCTTCGGAATCAGCCCTAACTGGAGACTCGAACATGGCACCGCTCCCGGCAACCTCATTAATTAGCCCAACGGGCGCCAGCCCATGGGGGTGAGGGCTCAGGCTCTAGAAGATGCTGTATCTCCAGTTGCCTTTGCTTCCCTA
>NW_020172781.1:2134909-2195965 GCF_003031525.2 Neophocaena asiaeorientalis asiaeorientalis | reverse complement strand
GCGGTTCCCATGCCGACCTTGTTGTGTTCGCGGACCCGCTGAAAAGCTACACCTCCCAGGACAACGAGAGATGCAACATCATCAAGGAAATCCACAAGCAACTGGAAGCCTGTCAGCAGAAGGATTTTGAAGTGAAGTTTGAGATTTCAAAATGGAAGGCTCCCCGGGTGCTGAGCTTAACTCTGAAATCCAAAGTCCTCAAGTAAAGTGTTGACTTTGAAGTGCTGCCTGCGTTTAATGCCCTAGGTAAGACTCCTAAGATTTGAGCTTCTGGAAGAGGAAGAGGGATTCTGGTGTGATGGGGGGAGGGGAGGGAAAGTCACGTGACTTACTGATCGGACCTGGTCCAGTGCCCCAACAGGTGGCATTCATAATGACAGCAATACCTTACACCTGTATACATTTTCATTCTTGTTTATTGTATCCCTACGACGGCCAGAACCCACATCTTATACTCCCATGGTGTCATTCACAACATCTCTCAAAGAATGGGGTACACAGGAAGTCAGTACACATTTATAGATAAAATGCCTCAAGTAGTAGGGAAGGAAATGAAAAAACAGACTGTGGGAGAAATTCTGAGGCAAAGACAGGAAATCTGGGTGTTCGCCTTCCATCTTAGGCAAAAACTCCTTTAGAAATTCAATTCGTGAGTGACAGATACACAATGGTGTATTAAAAGAAACCAAGGAAGGGCTTCCCTGGTGGCGCAGTGGTTGGGAGTCCGCCTGCCGATGCAGGGGACACGGGTTCGGTGCCCCGGTCCGGGAGGATCCCACATACCCCGGAGCGGCTGGGCCCGTGAGCCATGGCCGCTGAGCCTGCACTGGCCGGGTGAACCAAAAAAAAAAAAAAAAAAAAAAAAAAAAACCAAGGCTATTTCAGGCATTTTCCAAATCAAAATCAAGAAGACTCTGGTACCTTGCCTCTGAATGGTTCTTAGGGTCTTTAGAGAGGAAATGACAGTATATAGATAGGGGGTCAGCTAGCTTTTTAAATAAAAGGCAAGATAGCAAATATTTTCAGCTTTAAGGACCATAAGGTATCTGTCACAACTGCTCAACTCTGCCTTTGCAGCTTGAAAACAGCCATAGACGATACATTAATAAGTGGGTGTGACTGTGTTCCGATGAAACTTTATTTACAAAAACAAGCAGGCGGCCAGATTTAGTCTGGGGGCCACAGTTGGCAAACTTCAGATCAGCACTGTCTAGAAGGCCTTTCTGGGATAACGAAAATGTCCTCTATCTGTGTTCTGTATCTACTGAGAGCTTGAAATGTTGCCAGTACGAGTAAGGAACTAAATTTCTCATTTGATTTTCCTTTAATGAGTTTGAATGCAAATAGCCACCTTGGCTGATGGCTACCCTGTTGGACAGTGCAGGTCTAGATAACGCTTTAATAATAAATACCACCTATACTCATATAAACCATGTAATTTTTAATATCTCATTACTCTGGAGATGCCCCCGATATCTTAGACATCAGTAATTCACATACACTAATAGAGTTCAAAATAATTTCCCAGAATTAAATTATAGTTGTCAACAGTGTTTTGAAATCTGTTACTTTCTATACAGATTAAAGTATAATGTAAATTTCTTCCCCTTGTTAGGTGAACTGAAGTCTGACTCTACACCCAGCCCCAGGATCTATGCTGACCTCATCTATTTGCATAAATCCTCAGACGCCCTGGGGGGAGAATTTTCTACCTGTTTCACGGAGCTACAGCGCAATTTCGTTTGCTCCCGGCCCACCAAACTGAAGGATTTGATTCGCCTGACTGGTACAAATGGGTACGACAGCTCTTGTCCTGGCCACCTGGTTATTATTTTTATCAGTACTCTGTGACCATGAAACCAGCACTTGTGCTCACTGTCTCCCATGCTGGGGGCTGGACCACATTACAGAATCTTCCCATGCCTAACCTTGAGTATCTTTGTGGAGTTCCCATCACTAACCCCACTGAGATGGGTCAGATGTAAGCATCTCCTCCCAACAAAGCTGCCACACATGGTTTATTTTGCTTTTTCTCTGACACCCAAAGAATTCTGCAGGAATCCAAGTTATCGTGCCTCCAAAGGGCAGATGAAGTTGGGATTTTCATGCCTGCAAGTCACCAGCATGGCTTATCTGCTGCTAGGTGTCCATAATTAATAGACACAGATGCTACCTCTTGGAAGGCAGGTTGAAGTGACAGGCAGCAGCAGGGGCTGCATTTTCTATACTGGTTCGCCTCCCTCCACTTCCATCCATCTTGCCACAGGGTAGTTTCTAAGTATTCTCATGACAGCAGACACCCAGCACGACAGCAGCTCTTTCAGGAGATGTCTCCTTTCTGTGTCCAGCTTCCTGAAACCCGAGGAGACTGAACCCTGTGGTTTCCACATCTACACCCAGCCCCAGGGTGCTCAGAGTGCTCAGGGCTGCAGGGTGACCTTGAGCAAGTCACTTCACTTCCCCATGACTTCAGCATAGCGACCTCTGCCCGCTGTGTAGGGATGCTGGGGGATCAGGAGTGAATGACGTAGGTGGAATGTCTGGCCCCATAATTAGCACACAGTGGGTCTTTAGTAAATGGTACTATGTTATAACTCTAGGACGGTACATACAGCCAAAGCACAACAAAGAAGCCTGCGTGGGCTGCCTTTAAGCTGCAAATTGACCCTTCCCAGACCAGTCCCAGCGCTGCGTCTCGAGACCTGGGTGCCCTACTGCGGCCCCAGCAGCCCTTCACGTGCACCCTCTAAGGCTCTTGCTACGCTCATTTCGCCTTCCTGCTTTAACCAGTACCGTCTGATGTTCCCACTCTTCCCTCAGCGTGGAAGCAAACTGAAGCAAAAGGGGCCTCTGCCCCCCAAATATGCCTTGGAGCTGCTTACCATCTACGCCTGGGAGCAGGGGAGCGGGGCACAGGATTTTGACACGGCTGAAGGTTTCCGGACGGTCCTGGAGTTGGTCACAAACGAGCAGCATCTCTGTGTCTTGTGGATGGTCAACTACAACTTTGATGACGAGATTGTGAGGAGCTTCCTCCTGACCCAGATCCAGAGAACCGGGTGCCCCAAACCTCAGCCCCCTCCATTTCTTAACCTGATTCCCTCCAACGCTATTTTGGTGACCTGAATTCACCTCCCGCGGGGTCCTGATCCATTATTCCTCCTGTGAAACTGAGAAGGGAATGTGCTGACCGTCAGAACCGCCCACAGTCTCCAGGGGTAAAATCCCAGGGAGGCAGGAGAAATGTCATCCAGGAGGAACAAAGAAGGAAGGACCAAGGTACCAGGTCCCTGAGTTGCTTTCATCTTTCAAGGTCAGAAGGAAAAGCATGGATTCATTAGCAGGTCTAAAAGGTGTGGAAGTTGGAAGTGTGTTCCTGAGAAATAATGCTGTCATTCGGTGCTGGTGTATCCTGCAGGCTGTTTATTAGACCAGGTTTTATCTCCCCTTTCCAACCTCCATCCCACAAAACCTTTATCCTTCAAGAATAGGAAGGAATCTTAGTGTATCCACTCAGCACCAGCAGCAGGGAACCAAAACAGTGGAAGCAAAAGAAAAGAGAAGAGAGAAAAGAAAGAAACATTGAGAAAGAATAGAGGAGAAAAAAAAAAAAGACAACAAAATACCCTGGCTTTCCTACCGTGGGTGTGACCTACTTGACAGTAGAGTTGATTAAATGATACATTATATTTCAGTTGCCCTAGCATGGAGAGATGTTTATAGAATGCCTTCATGTGTATAATAATGAAGAGCTTTCAAAACTTTTCTGACAAATATGATTTACTTCTAGGAAATCACTTTGAACTGTATTGGTACATTTGAATTACGGACATCTAAGCTAGAAAGACACATTGTTTTATTACAAAGAGTAGAATGGGCCCCCAATTCTGAGGCCACTGGTTCTAAAAAGCATGCCTCTGATGACTTCTCATCTCTCGTTTAGGCCTGTGATCTTGGACCCAGCCGATCTACTGGCGACGTGGGTGGAGGGGACCGTTGGTGTTGGCATCTTCTAGCAGAAGAAGCTACTGAATGGTTGCTGTCTCTCTGTTTCAGAGACGGGTCGGGTTGTCCCATACAATCGTGGAAAGTGCCAGTGAGAATCATCTAAAGGAAGTGTCATCTGGAGATTACCCTGGGACAGGCTGAAATCAAAGAGCTTCCCTGCTATAGCAACTTGGGATTCACTCAGCCACAAATAACAGATAGCCCAACTCAGGAGCCTAAACGATTGGGTTTTTCCTTCCCATAACAAGAAATCCTAAGGCAGGCAACCTAGGACTCGCACAGCAGCTCCACTGGACTTTCCCCAGGAGCAGATCATCTCCACGGTGGCACTTGGTATTGGGGGCTGGATCGTTCTTCGTGGTAGGGGCCGTCTTGGGTAGTGTTAAGTCTCTACCCACCAGATGCAGTAGCACCAACCTCGAGTGCAACAACCAAAAATGCCTCCAGACGAGACCAAGGGTCCCCTGGGGCACACTCATCCCCAGCTCTTCCTGGCTCCACCCTCTTTAGTCGTTCATTTGAGTCTTCGTGGCACTGAGAGTGGCTATTGCACCTCCAGGTGGCGGGTCCATGGTGAGGTTGGAGGAACAGAAAGGGGGAGGATACCCACCCAGGTATCTTATTAGAAGCCTCATCCAGCAAACTCTCTTACATTTCAAGTTGCAGCTACCTGTAACTGAAAAGTGGCTCCAAAAAGGGGGGTGAGAGTTGGGTCAGCCAACCAAGATACCTGCCACCAGGTATACTTGGTTCCCCCATCAGGTTCTCTGTCAACAAGTACCCAAAACTGTCCCTGGTAGTAGTCACCTTCCCAGATACCTTTCCTTCTTTCTTTCTGGTTTTTTTTTTCTGTCTCTTTTAACCAATGGTTCTAACTGCTTGGATATGTATTATTTTCGCACATATATTTCTTTCTTTCTAGACAGTTCAGTCACCAGGAAGTTGGGGAGCAGGGATACATTCTATTGTCAGTGGGATGCACTTATTCAGAAGGTGTAGATTCCTGGAATAATAATGCTGGAAGAAACTTCAAGAGACCACCAGGCAATTGCTTTTTTTTTTTTTTTATGGTTAATAAACTACAGAATTTACAAACCCAAGCCTGAATGAACGGTATTACTCCACTTCATATTATCATTATTGGTATAACGTATTAGCCATGATTGATAGCAAAAATCATTGTATATAATAAATATTGTGCTTTATTTAGAAAGATGACTTATAAGCACTGCTGTAGGCCTGCTAGATAGGGCTTTGATTTTCTAATAATACTATTAAGTTATCTAATCTATTCAAAATAGCTTGACCCGATGGCCACAATCTATGTTTTTCAGATGACTGGTATGATTAGAAATTTGGCTTATGACTAAGGCACGCGGCTGTTTTCTAGGAAAAGTTATTCTCGTCGTCAGTGGGTCAGCCCGCAAAGTTTATTTGTCCTCGCAAACACTGCCTGAAGCACAACGCCCCCTCTGCCCGCTCTGTTCGGCAGAAGAGGAGAGCGGAAATCCCACCATGTGCTTTATACCGTGACTGGCCACATTCAGGCCCCTTGAGGAGGCGGTTCTGAGGAGCTAATCTCTGGTCCTCTTCCTTCTCTGTAATCTCATCTGAACAATTTAACGCACGTCCATGGCCTCCCCCACCCCTGACAGGCAGTTGCTTTTAAAGAATCGGTTCACTGTGTGAAAGAGTAGCCCATTCTTCCCTTGACGGCCCCCACTGCTCCTTCCCTCGCTTCTTCAACTCCTCTTGAAATCAAGACCTCCACGTCATTTGTAAAGTCTCACCTCGCCTTGCTGAAGTCTCGTTCCGTGTGTGACCTCCGTTATTAAAAACATTTGCTCTCGTCCAGGTTTATGTGCACGGCATTTGTCAACCATTCTGTATTTTCCCAATTACTAACTCCTTCCCTTTCCTTCAAGTCTTAGAAGAGGGATCTTTTCCCAAAGTGAAGCCCTTCACCTGCCCCTTTATTCCCATAATTCCATGATCTTTTGCTCTCACACACTTCCTCCGGAGCAGGAAGTCATCACCTGGAGAAGGGAGAAGGCTCAGCTGTTGTGCTGGGGGTGCTGGTCAGGAAAAGGGATCCTTCCCCAGGACTTGGCCATGGTGATGCCAGAATAATGGGAGAACAAGATAGCCAGTGGGTGACCCCTATGAGCTCTGACAGAGAGACGGGAAACTGCCACAAACCACAAGAGACCTGGGAAAGCAAGAAGGGGGTGTGGCAGGTGGAATAGTTACCCCCCAAAGATGTCTGCATCCTAATCCCTGGAACCTGTGAATATGTTACCTTACGTGGCAAAGGGACTTTGAAAATGTGATTAAGGATCTGGAGATGGGGAGATGATCCTGAGTTATTCAGGTGGGTTCAGGTGGGTCCAATCTAATGCCGCGAGCCCTTAAAAGCAGAGAAGCAGTCCCACCTGAAGTCGGAGAGATTCAGCTCAAGAAGAGGCAGGTGAGGGATCTGAGCCGTTGTTGCCGGCTCGAAGGGCCAAGTCAGGGAATGTTCTAGGCTTCTAGGAGCTGACAGCCACAAGGAAACAGGAACCTCTGTCCTGCAGTCACGTGGACCTGGACTCAGCCAACGAGCGGAGTGACCTGTAGGCGGACCCTCCCTAGAGCCTCCAGGTAAGGAACGCAGCCCAGCCAGCGCCTTGATTTCAGCCTTGTGCCGCCCAGAGCAGAGACACCAGCCAGGCGTGCTGGGCCTCTGACCACGGAACTGTGAGCTGATGAACTTGTGTGGTCTTGAGCCACTAAATGTGTGCCTCACAGGCGGGTGGCAGTAAGCAGCTTGGGGCCTGGGCCCAGAGGGGAGTTGGCCTCCCCTGCTCTGGGACCAGTCACTCCACGCCTGCCCAGCCTGTGTCCAGGGAAGGTGACTCACACGTAAGAGGGAAAACTCTTTTTTTCCTCGGCCTTCAGTATTTCTGACACCAGTCCCAGTGCTTCTTTCTTTTCTTTTTTGGCTGTGCTGCATGGCTTGTAGGACCCCAGTTCCCCGACCAGGGATAGAACCCGGGCTCTTGGCAGCAAAAGTGCTGAGTCCCAACCTCTGGACCCCCCGAGAATTCCCAATACTTCTGACGCCAGATTGGGAGTGGGGGGATTTTCTCACACTGAGCAATTCTCCGACACCAGCTGTGTGTCCCACAACTCAGTTCAATCCTGACCCTTTCTACCCGGAGTCCATGTCAGACGCCACGGGGTGAGGGGCTCAGTCCCACAGTACGGCCGCCATCTCCACTTCAGGGTCCAGGCCTCCGGTACTTCTAACCAACTAGTTATAAATCGGGGGTTCCCACGACCCCCTCCTCAGGCTCAGTAATCTTCTAGAATGGCTCCCAGAACCAGAAGAGCAGTTTACTTACTAGATTACCAGCTTATTATAAAAGGCTATAACTGGGGGAGAGCTGGCGAGGGCTCTCCTCCTGCCTTGCAGGTGGCTGCCTTTTTGGTGTGTCTTCACATGGGGGAGAGAGATCTTTACTATCCCTAATTTTCCCCTCATTTCCTCCACCTGCAGTATTAAAGGAAAATGCTGGTTTTCGTGTGTGTGTGTGTGTGTGTGTGTGTGTATTTTTTTCAGATTATACATTTAATTCAGGTGTATTAGAGAATTTTGAAAAAAATGAAACCCACTTCTAATGGTCACCCCTGATCCCTACCACCCAGGAAGGATCTCGGTTAACCTTCCATCTGTTTTTCTATGCACCCATACAAATACATGTATATTTACAAAGATGGAGTCATCATGCTTCTATTATAGAGCGTCTCGCTTTCGCCACTTGGTACGGAATCATGGATACTTTCTCATGTCATCACGAGAATGACATGTCCTTTCTCATGTTCTTTGAAAACACCATAATATTCCGTCATATGGATGTCATTGTATCCCATCATATGGATAAGTCATCATGGGGATGTAATTTAGTCATTCTCTTTTGTTGAACATTTTCGAAAAAGATTTTGCCTTTTGAAAAATGGCCACAACACACCTATCTGTACGTAAACCTTTGTTTCTTTTTTTTTAATTGAGGTATAGTTGATGTACAATTTTATATAAGTTACAGGTGTATAATATAGAAAAATGTTGGTATTCTAACAATTCCATAGCTATTCTTACATTGAGCGTGTCCACCCATGGGCCTCGGGCAGCTTCCCACTCATAGTCAGTCCCAGGTCCGCCATGTGCAACCCATCTTTTCCTCCACGCCTGAACTCTTTGTAGACGTGCCCTTGCTGCCATCTTGTGGTCTTCGAGAGAATTAAACTAGCCTGTGCAGAAAGCAGGAAAGTCCTAGAAAATGGTTAGCGCTTAAAGCCACTGTGGTGCAATTGCAGGAGGTTCATTTTGAGTCATGATCTATGCGATAAAGCATCTTTCAGCAAGCTATTATTTCCACATACTGTTCGTTAACTACTCACTAATAGAGAAAGAAAAGCAGACCAAAGGCTCTGAAACAACTTTTGTCTTTTAATTCGGCTTCCCCCAAGCCTAGGGACACTGGATAGATTCTACTGAAGTAATCTGTGGTATTTCTGAAATCATTCTATGCTGTGTCTATTAGAGAAATAAGTCTTTCCCATCGACCTCAAATTTGACCATTAGGGATTCAAGTCTTTGAGTTCTGTAGGCATTCCCACTTTTAAGAATCCCCTATTAAAATGGTAATCAGGAGATCCTAAAAAAATAAATGGAGTTTTGTTCATGAATTGAGAGATTTAACATTGTTAAGATAACAATACTACCCAAAGGGATATACAGATTAAAGATGCAGTGCAGTCCCTATCAAAATCCCAACGGTATTTTTTTTTTTTTTTTTTTACAAAAATGGGAAAACTCATCCTGGAATTCATAAGGGGTTTCAAGGGACCTAGATTTCAAAACTGGTACAAAGTGACTGTAATCCAAACAGAGTAGTATTTGCAGAAGAATAGACATATAGACCAATAGAACAGAATTGAGAGCCCAGAAATAAAGCCTTACATTTACGGTCAATTGACTTTCGACAAGGGTGCCAAGATCGTTCAATGAAGAAAAGTGTTCTCTTCAACAAATGGTGCTGAGAAAACTAGATATCCACATGAAAGAATGAAGTTGGACCCCTTCTTTATACCATACACAAAAATTAAAGTGGATCAAGGACCTAAATTTTAAGAGCTAAAACTATAAAACTGTTAGAAGAAAGCCTAGAGGAAAATTTGCATGACCTTGGATTTGGCAATGGTTTCTTTTTCTTTAATCAATTAATTTATATTTGGCTGCATTGGGTCTCCGTTGCTGTGTGCGGGCTTTCTCTAGTTGCGGCGAGTGGGGCTACTCTTTGTTGCGGTGCGCATGCTTCTCATCGCAGTGGCTTCTCTTGTGGAGCACAGGCTCTAGGCACACAGGCTTCAGTAGTTGTGGTGAGCAGGCTCAGTAGTTGTGGCACACGGGCTTAGTTGCTCCGAGGCATGTGGGATCTTCCCGGACCAGGGCTCGAACCCGTGTCCCCTGCATTGGCAGGTGGATTCTTAACCACTGCGCCACCAGGGAAGTCCCTGTGGGGGACTTCAATGGTTTCTTAAATATGACCCCAGATGCACAGGTAACAAAAGAAAAAGATGAATTGGACTTCATTAGATTAAAAACTTTTGTGCCTCAAAGGACAGCATCGAGAGAGTAAAAAGACAACCCACACGATGGGAGAAAATATTTGCAAATAATACATCTAATAAGGGTTTAAAATCCAGAATATATAAAGAACTCCTACGACTCAACCACAAAAATACAAAAACCCAGTTAAAAGGTGAGCAAGGGACTTGAATAGACATTTCTCTAAAGAAGATATACAAAAGGCCAATAAGTACATGAAAAGATGCTCAGCATCATTAGTCATTAGAGAAATGCAAATCAAAACCACAGTGAAATACCACTTCACGTCAATTAGGATGGCTATAATTTTAAAAAGAATATAGCAGTTGGAGAGGATGTGAAGAAATTGGAACTCATGTACATTGCTGGTGGGATCATAATAGGTGTATGCCTATTTATATGCCTGTAAGTATATCCATTTGTCTACCCATATGTTTCTCTATATATGTCTATATCCCTATGTCTATTCATATGTCAATGTCTGCATCTACATCTTTAAGCAATGGTAGGTTAGATCCATCACACTCTGGTTTCCCACAGCTGGTTTCTGTCGTTTCTAACTTTGGATAGAGTTAGGGTTAGAATCAAAGAGAAGGGAGGGCATTCCCAGCAGTGGGTATAGCCTCTACAAGGCTGATTCTGGGGCAGGGAGTAAACTGGCTTGGCGGGATCCGATGACAAGCCCCATCTTCAGCTTTCTCCCTGCCCCGAGCCTGGCTCAGAGCTCGGCACCTGCAGAGCGTGTGCTTGTGGACTCGCTGTGAACGGAGGATGAGAGTGGGAGGTAGTTCGGAAGAGTAGGTTGAAGGTAGACGGTGGACGGTGAGCTCTGGGAGCCTCGGAGAGCCATGGGTGGTTTCTGAGCTGGGGAGTGAAGGGCATGAGAAAGACAGGGTTTGGGGGAGATGGGCCAAGATGTGGTAAGTGGTCACAGCCATGATGGGAGAGGCAGACTGGGCTGCTCTGACACGTCCTGGCGGTTGTGGTCTTGGAAAAACATAAAGGAGGCCAGTGAAGAGAGTTGCTTGAGATAATGGGATGTCCTTGATTTGCCCCAAAGTAACTTTCTAAAGCTTTGAGGGTGCCCTTCCACCACTCCCCATGCCCTTGGTGAGCTGGACAAGAGTGGTCACGCTAGTTCCCTTCCCATCTCTGGAAAGGGACACTCCCTTGGCATTAGTAACCGTCATTGTCAATCATAACCTGTGAACACTTTCTATTACGGAATCCTCACAGCTACCCAAGAAGTCCCCACTATTACTACCCACATTTTACAGGTGGGGAAACTGAGGTACAAGCAGGTGAAGAGATTTGCCCAGGTCACACAACCAGGAAATGTCAAAACGGGGATTTGGACTAAGTTCCGCAGCGCTGTGGACGCTGCCCCTTGTGGCCACCACCAGAGGGCACACTCCACCAATTCCAAACTATTTTCCCAATTATGATAACATTTCTCGCCGCCCTCAGAAAGGTAGTGCCGACAGATTTAGCCCTTTGTCCCCACTCCAGCCCTCATTCCCTGGGGATCTTTGGCCAAACTGATGTGCCATTCTGTGCCTCAGTTTATTCATCTCTATAAAGGGGCCAAGAACAGGACCTACCACCTCATAGGGCTGCCAGGAGATTAAATCAGACCCTTGCACAGCACCTGAAACAACACTCAGTTAATGTTACTTTTTAGCATTAATGCCTTCTAAGCACGCTGTGCTTGTCTAAAGCCGCTCCATGGAGAACTCTGGGTGACACTTCCCATTGGCATTTGGTCCATGTGCTCTCTGTGGACTGACCCACTGGAAGCGAGGGCAGTCCCATTCCTCATTAGCCAGACTGTGAGGGGTAATGGCTTGGAGCATGGAGTTGGGGGTTCAGACAGACTTGGGTTCAAATCCAAGCTCCATCATTTGCTGGCTGCGTGATCTTGGGGAAGTGACCTCACCTCTCTGAGCCCCAGTAAAAATGGGATAATAATCATTTGCATCATTTGGCCTTGTTAAGAGGATTGTGTGCAGTGCCAGGCACTACGGAAGCCAGGAAGACATGGGAGCTTGCATGGGTCCCCCGGCAAAGGGGCAGATCTTACATACTCAGGATCCTGGCCTGTGCTCTCCTCTCCCCCCACCCAACGAGGGCCCCTGTCTAGAGGCTACCCTGTTCCAGCCAGTTTTTGAGGTCTCCATCATTCAAGAGAATGGGGCTCCCGGGCAGAGAGTACCTAGGCCCTACTCAGGGATGGCCCAGTCAGCAAGAAGCAGGTCCTTCTGCTGTGACAGCATTGTCCCAGTGCACAGCCTTTGATCCTCTCTAAGGGTCATATGACCCCCTGTGGCTATTGCTGACAAAGCACCCCAGGTGTGCTGCACGTGACCACCGAGCAATTCCATGTTCCTGTAGACTTGACCCCTTATAACGACATCTGACATCCACTTGCCGGGCACATGACATGCGTTTTCTCCTTAAATCTTTCTCCTTAAATCAACAACCCTAAGAGTGCCAGGAAACCCTTAACCACATTTTGAAGACAGAAAACTGGAGTCCAAGAAGAGAGATAACTTCCCCCAGGAACAAACTCAAGTGAGCAGGGGACATGGATCTCGCTGATCCAAAGACCTAATTCTTATCTGCTGCCTGTGGGGGCCCCCAAATGGGAAATGCGTCAATGTTCAGAGTCCTACCAAAACTGACTAAATTTTGCTAATGGCACAATGGCAACGGCCCCATAGAAAAATACTCAAAGAATGAGCTGACAGTTCACGGAGAAGAAAATGCAAATAGTTACTAAGCTGACGGGAACTTGTCAGCTTTGCCAACAGGGAAAACTACAGATCAAAGCAATGATGAGAAAGTATTTTTTTACCCATTGTGTTGGTAAGAAGTAACCCAACTGTTAAAAAATCAGTGCTGGTCAATCCCACTACAGGACATATATCCAGAGAAAACCATAATTCAAAAAGAGTCAAGTACCACAATGTTCATTGCAGCACTATTTACAATAGCCAGGACATGGAAGCAACCTAAGTGTCCATCGACAGATGAATGGATAAAGAAGATGTGGCACATACATACAATGGAATACCCCTCAGCCATAAAAAGAAATGAAATTGAGTTATTTGTAGTGAGGTGGATGGACCTAGAGTCTGTCATACAGAGTGAAGTAAGTCAGAAAGAGAAAAACAAATACCGAATGCTAACACATATATATGGAATCTAAAAAAAGAAAAATGGTTCTGACGAACCTAGGGGCAGGACAGGAATAAAGACGCAGACGTAGAGAATGGGCTTGAGGACAACAGCACAGGGAGGTAGGTCAGCTGGGTGCTTTGTGACCACCTAGAGGGGCGGGATAGGGAGGGTGAGAGGGAGACGCAAGTGGGAGGGGATATGGGGATATACGTATAGCTGATTCACTTTGTTGTACAGCAGAAACGAATACAACATTGTAAAGCACTTACACTCCAATAAAGATGTTGAAAAAAAAAAAACAGTGCTGGTGAGAAGGCAGGGAAATGGATACTCCCTGATAGGACATTGCTGGTGGGAGTGTGGCTTGCTACAGCTTCTTAAGGAAGGGATCTGCTACAGCTGTTGACATTTGAAATATGCATGCCTGTTGATCTGCCTTCCACTTTCAGGATTCTGTCCTACAGAAATAAAAGCATCTGCACCAAAGGTAAATGTCTTCAAGGATGTGTATGGAGCATTGTTTGCAAGGGGCAAAACCCAGAAACACAGCAAGTACCCACCTACGTGGGAGTGTTTGCAAAGTTATGGCACCTTCCCTCATCCCACAGAATATCAAACAACTATTATAATGAATGATTTTACACTTAAATGTACCAGCATGAGAGGATCCCATAAAGCATTATTAATTTTAAAAAATGCAAGTTACAGAACAACGTCAACGATGCGAGCCTACTTTTTACAAAAGTGACATGAAATCCAAGTTAGAATTCTTGTATGTGTGTATTTGCACACACCTGCTCTTAACTTTAATTATCTGAGTCAGGGCAGGGACAGGGTTAGCGTGTGGTGGGTCCTTAGAAGGGGGTAGAGGGCAGAGTTAATTTCATTATTTTATTGATTTTCAGAGTTTAACAAACTTTTCTTTCTGTCCTTCCAATAAGAAAGGAAAGACACACCTGTGACAAATGAAATGATATTATGTATAAAGATGCACACTTGTGACTCCTTTTGTTTCAATCCCACTCCCGGGTTTATAACTGTGAAGGTCAGTGTATGTGTCAACTTGGCTGGGCTACAGTCCCCAGTTATTCAATAAGCGCTAAGCTAGGGGCTTCCCTGGTGGTGCCGTGGTTAAGAATCCACCTGCCAATGCAGGGGACACGGGTTCGAGCCCTGGTCCAGGAAGATCCCACATGGGGAGTAACTAAGCCCATGCGCCACAACTACTGAGCCCACGCTCTAGAGCCCACGAGCCACAACAAGAGAAGGCACCTCAAGGAGAAGCCCGTGTAACCGCAATGAAGAGTAGCTCCGGCTCGCCACAACTAGAGAAAGCCCACGTGCAGCAACGAAGACCCAATGCAGCCAAAAATAAATAAATTTATCTTTTTAAAAAAAGCACTAAGCTAGGTGTTGCTGTGAAGGGATTTTGTAGGTGTGATTAAAGTCCATAATCAGTTGATTTTATGTAAGGGAGACTATTCTAGATCATCTGGGTGGGCCTGATCCAATTGGTTGAAAGGCCTTATATGCAGAGCTGAGTCTTCCTGGAAGAAGCAGTTCTGCCTGTGGATGGCTGGTACCCCCGAGTTTCCAACCAGCCCATCCTGTGAATTTCAGACTTGCCTAGCCAGCCTCCACAGTCCATAAATCGATTCCTTGCGATAGACCTTTTTTTTTTTTTTTTTGCAGTATGCAGGCTTCTCACTGTTGTGGCCTCTCCCATTGCAGAGCACAGGCTCCGGACACGCAGGCTCAGCGGCCATGGCTCATGGGCCCAGCCGCTCCGCGGCATGTGGGATCTTCCCGGACCGGGGCATGAACCCGTGTCCCCTGCATCGGCAGGCGGACTCTCAACCACTGCGCCACCAGGGAAGCCATGACAGACCTTTTAACGTGGGTCTCCTACTGAGGTTGTTTCTCTGGTTGAACAGTGACCGACTCAATGCCCTAGAAAAATTATTTTACAAGTGCACCAGAAGATGTGTAAAAAGATGCCATCAGTAGCAAAAACCTGGTAACAACACATATATATCCATCAACAGAAAAATGGATAGATAAACGTTGACGTAGTCCTGCCATGAACTGTTCATTACACAGCACGGAAGACGCACCAACTGCCGCCACACAGACGACAGGGTTGAAGCTCACGAACAGGATGGTGCGAGAAAGAAGCGAGTCACATAAGAATAGAGAAAGCACTATTTGATTTACATAAACTTTTTTTTTTTAATTTTTGGCTGCGTTGGGTCTTCGTTGCTGCCTGGGGGATTTCCCTAGTTGTGGCGAGCAGGGGCTACTCTTCGTTGCCGTGCGCAGGCTTCTCATTGCGGTGGCTTCTCTTGCTGTGGCTCGCGGGCTGTAGAGCTCAGGCTCGGTAGTTGTGGCACACGGGCTCAGTAGTTGTGGCTCGCGGGCTCAGTAGTTGTGGCTCGCGGGCTTAGTTGCTCCGCGGCATGTGGGATCTTCCCAGGCCAGGGATTGAACCCATGTCCCCTGTATCGGCAGGCAGATTCTTAACCACTGTGCCACCAGGGAAGCCCTGATTTATATAAACTTCAAAGACAGGCAAAACAAATGTCATTGCTTAGGAATACTTGTATAGTGGTAAAGCTATATAAATAGGTATGTAAAATCTATATAGATTATATATACTATATAATCTATAGTATATATAATCATATATAATATATATCATAGATTATAACATTTTATACATTATAATGTATTTATTATGTGTATTATATATAAATATTATCTTATAGAGGATACATTATATGTGTGAATAAATACATATATAAAACTAAGTTTTACACTTATAGTGATGGAGTGATTTACACAGTCAGCAGGTTGATGGTGATTTAAGGGACCCCTAAGGTACTGATAGCTCTGTTTTTTAACCTGAATGGAGGGCATTTGTTTGTCCATTTTATTATTTTTAAGTTGTAAAGAAAAAATGTTGCCTCATTCCAGTTCTACAAGGATCTAGTCATCAGCTGCTATAGTTGCCCTTCTCCAGTATACCCTGAAGGGAATTCAGGATGGAGAAAAACAGGAGGAAGTATTCTGTGTTTTGGATATATGGCCTCTAGACGGTCAACATGCATATCTAGGGAAGGATTTCAATGACCCCAGACTCTTGCATCTTCCCATCCATAGAAAAGCACTAAAATCATTAACTTGAGACGTCTGATTTTAGTGATTAGCAGTAATCTTTTATGGAGATGTATGCTTGACTACATGTATTTCCCAGCCAAAAAATTTATATATATACTGGCTTCTCCCTGACCTCTTTGGAGCAGTCCCTCTGAGCTTTCTGAGATGCTGTCTCTCTGACTATAGTCCTCAGTGAGGTCCCAATAAAACCAAAACTCAACTGTTGTGCATTTTTTTCAGTTGACATCACCCAGGCTGTGGGCCTTCTGAATAGGGAGGCTGAATGTCAGACAGATCCAGCCTTACCTCTGAGTGATGTAGGACACTCAGCCCATGGTGGTGAAGGGGACTCACTTGGGGTCACACAGACCTAGGTGCAAATCTTTGCCACTTCCCGGTGGGTGTCCTGGGGACAGGTCGCTTCATCTCCTTGAACCTCGATTTCCCTTCTCTGTGAAATGGGGATCTCAGTAGCCCTCACCCCACAGGGCTGTTAAAGCACGCAGACACTCACTGTGATCTACACGGCTCTACTCTGCAATAATCACTGTGATCCATGTGCTGAGATTCCAAAGATACCGTGCTCTAGACCACAGGGTTGGTGGTCACCACAGAGACCACAGTTGTCCTCTCTAGGGTGGGCAACTAGAGTGCTCGGAAGGTAAGGAAGGCGGGGGCTGGCAGGGAGGAGGGTGGAAGACCACCCAGAGATGGTAGCATTTGAGCTGGGCCTGGCACATGAGTAATAAGAGTTTGTCAGGTAGAAAAAGGAAGGGCTGGGACTTCCCTGGTGGCGCAGTGGTTGAGAGTCCGCCTTCCGATGCAGGGGACGCGGGTTCGTGCCCCGGTCCGGGAAGATCCCACATGCCGCGGAGCGGCTGGGCCCGTGAGCCATGGCCGCTGAGCCTGCGCGTCCGGAGCCTGTGCTCCACAATGGTGACAGCAGTGACAGGCCCGCGTACAGCAAAAAAAAAAAAAACAAAAACAAGGCCTGACATCCCAGGCAAGGGGCTCAGAAGGAGCAGCGGTGTGGCCGTGTGTAAGTCCCCCGCTTCCGGGCCTAGAGTGGGGACAAAAGATGAAGATGAAATCGGAAAGGTGCGCTAGGACTGGACGCTAAAGGGCCTCGATCGCCCTTCAGAGGGCTCAGAGCTAGGCCTCGGTGCTGAAGGTGATGAGGAAGCAGGACGGACTTTGAGAGAGGGAGGTGGTGGGATTAGATGCGTGCAAACTGTGGAAGTGGGGGCGGGGCTGCTGGAGGAGGAGGAGTGTGACCTCAGCCTCAACATCCCCAGTGCCAGCCTCGGTGCCCTCCCCACCCCAACAGAAGGAAAGACGGAGGCGACCAGAACTTCCCCCGGAGGCTAGGAAACTGGGGGAGGGGGCGGCGCTATATCCGTCAGGGCGAGTAGATCGACTAACTCCCCTGTTTTGACTTATTTGCCATCTTCTTTTTTTCTTTTTCAGCCCCACTGCGCGGCTTGCGGGACCGTAATTCCCCAACCAGAAATCGAACCCGTGGGCCCTGCAGTGGAAGCTCGGAGTCCTCACCACCGGACTGCCGGGGAATTCCCTGCCATATTCTTCTTTTAAAAGCCACCCTGCTAGAAGGAAATGCTGAACCCAGTTAGGAGATCTCTCAAAGGGAGGCAGCACAGCCAGAGTTTTTGTGTGTAAGGCGGAGCGTTCCCTGCCTGGGATCTTCTCAAATACTTTTTTTTTTTTGCGGTACCCGGGCCTCTCACTGTTGTGGCCTCTCCCGTTGCGGAGCACAGGCTCCGGACGCGCAGGCTCAGCGGCCATGGCTCACGGGCCTAGCTGCTCCGCGGCATGTGGGATCCTCCCAGACCGGGGCACGAACCCGCGTCCCCTGCATCGGAAGGCGGACTCTCAACCACTGAGCCACCAGGGAAGCCCCTCAAATACTTCTTATCACCACCGATTACCAGAAGCATTTTGACGCCGTCTCACCCACCCGTCCCTCGGGAATAGAACCCTCTAGTTTCACCCTACAATGTACCTCTCCGGCCTCCTACTGTTTATACCCACCAGGTTTCATCTCAGCTTCTGCTTTAGCGGCGAAAACAGAACCGACAGACCTCGAGGGAGCCTGTGCCTTTAAGGGAAGAGGCGGGACGAGCCCTTGGGGGCGTGTCCTCTGGGCGGGTTGTATAAGGGGCGAGGCCGGCGCCGGGCTACTGGGGGCCGAAGCAGGGCTGAGCGGCTGGGTGTGACTCGGACGCTGCCGCAGGCGGGAACCCCGGGCTCTCGGCTTCAGGAGCAGAAGTTCGGGCAGCTCGGGCCGGTGGGCAGGGACTGGAAAGGCTGCGAAGCCCGGCGGGGTCGAGGTGCGGAGTTTGCTGGTCCGAGGCTCCTCGCGAGGTAAGAGGAACCTCCCCGCCCGCCTGGGCGCCGCGGGAGGACTGGCGCCCGGAGTTCAGCTTCTCAACATCCGCCCGGATTGGGAAACGGAGCACATTGACGTTCCCTTGGTCTGGCACCTAGAAAGTGCGGCCGCAAAAGTGATTACTGCCCCAGTTTCCTGCCCCTGCCCCTGCCCCTTCCTGTCGGGTGTGCAGATCTGAGCGTCTGAACTCCTGACTTCGGACAGGCACAGGTGAAGCGCTCCATAAATGCTCCCTTGTGAATGAGTGCAAGAAATCGGCGGCCAATAAATAGGAGACACGTGCTGATCCTCAAGTTGGGAACACCTGAGGCGCGAGCCCTAATTAAGCCCTTATCGTTTGCTCTGATGCTCCAGCATTTGTCTTCATTTTACAGATGAGGAATCAGAGGCTCAGAGACATGAAGTGACCTCCCCAAGGCCGCACAGCTCGTTCGTGGCTGAGATTATATTGCAGACCTGGAGTGTCCCGTTCCAAGTCAGTGCCAAGTGCAGGTACAGAGAACAGCAGGAGGGCAGAGCCTGTCAACAGGTGAGGAAAGAATGCTGAGACAGGCCCTTGTGCCCCCTTTTCTTCCCCCAGAGCCGCGTCCTCCCCCTCCTGCCCCTGCCAGGACATTGAGCAAAGATTTACCGATAAACGTTGGTAAACCTGGACTTTGTTGTTTTCTGGGCTTTGCTTTTCCTGAAGGCAAAACAAAACATGCTCAACTACAACATGTGGAAGAGCCAAAGAAGAAAATTAGTGTGCCGGGGACTTTTTTTTTTCTTTCCAGTTTAATTTCTTTGGAAGAAAAACAGAGCTGGTTTTTCCCTGGTGTTGAGGGAAAAAGACAGATGCTAAAGTCCAGCCCAGCTCTGCTGCTGACAGGCTGTGTGACTTTGAGCAATTCACTTCCTCCTGGGCCTTGATTTCCCCATCAGAGGAGTTATTAGCCTGGGTTTCCATGGGAACACTACTGGGGGTTCAGGAAGAAGGGCTATCTAATCTGCATGCTAAATGAGTCAGGCCCATCCGGAATGTGGGCTCCTACCTGGGCTTTCTGTTGGTGTGGGGAGGAGGAGGGGCAGTTCTTCAGCTGAAAAAGTTTTCAGGCCCTTCCTGTTGGGTCCTGCAGTCTTCAGTGACACTGTTCGTCTTTCTCACCCCTACCCTACAGGCCACTAGAGGTGCCAGCTGTTTGGAACTGAAACATGACAGAAGGGGAAGCGGAGAGTGAGGGCCAGGCCCCTTGGGCGCTGGTGGCCAGAGGCCTGCTGAATCTGTACTGGGTGCTCAGCTGGCTCTGTGTGCTGCTGATGGTGGACACCGTGTCGGGGGCCGGGGGCCCATCTGCAGGGACCCGCATCAGCTCCCAGTTTCCAGCCTCGGGTGTGAACCAGAGCCCCGTGGTAGACGTGAGTGTCCAGGCGGGAAACTGGCATCAGGTGGGGGTGTATTCAGCCAATCAAGTATGTATTGAGCATCTACTGTGTAGCAGTAGATGTGAGCTAAACCTTGGGATATGCCAGGGCACGTATACTGTAGACAAAAATCCCTGCCCTCATGGAGCCAGCAGTCTCTTAGGAGGGTGGATAAAGAAGTAAGCATGTAAATTTCAGGTGGTAAGATGCTATGTGCTCAGCAGATAATGGGATAAAGTGATATTGGGGGGTGGGGGCTGTGAGGAAGAAGGAGTATTTCCAACTATTTCAGCTTGGGGGGGTCACAGATGGCCTCTGTGAGGAAGGGACCTTTGAGCCAAGCCCTGAATGGAGAAAGGAAGCCACTTATACAGACATCAGAAGGAAGATCATTCCAAGTGGAGAGAAAGGCACGTGCAAAGGCCCTGAAGCAGGGACAAACTTAGTCAGTTTCTGGAGCTGTGAGGAGTCCAGAGTGGCTGGAACAGGGTGAGTGAGGGGGAGAGTGTTAAGAATGGGGATGGAGATGTAGTGGTGGTCAGATTACAAAAGGCCTTATAGGCTGAGGCTAAGAGGTGGGATTTGTTTTATGACAGTGGGGAGCCAGTGGAAGGTATTAAGCAGGGGGATGTCAGGATCTGATTTATTTCTTCAAGGGATGTCTTTGGCTTCTCTGGGGAGAATGGATTGAGAGCGTTGAGGGTGGCAGCGGGGAGAACAGTGGGAAGGCTCCTGCAGCTCACCAGGTGATGGTGGTAGTGGGAGATAGGAAAGAAGTGGTGGGATTTGGAGGAAGTATTGGAGGCACAACAAGCAGGGTATGCTGATGGCTTAGATGGAGGGGCATGGTGGTGGAAGAAAGAGAGGCGTCAAGGATGGCTCCAGATTTCTGGCCTTAGCAGTGGGGGGGGGTGGAGGAGGATGGTAGTGCCACTGGCTTGTATGAATGGAGGGAGAAGCAGTGGGGACGCTTGGTGAGGGCAAGGAGGCTTCCTCCCAAGGCAGGGAGGTTTGGGCCGTTGAGGCAGGCCAAACGGAGCCTGCATCATTCTGTTCTGACGTCTGTAAGGGGAGGAGAGGTCGCAGTGGATCCAGAGTGAAAATCTGAAGGCAGGAGGCTGCTCAAGATGAGCCCCTGCTGCACGGGGCTGGAGTTCTCTCTTTGTATTCTCTTCAGTGAGAGAGCAAACGAGAACAAACGGAGTAACAAACTCCCCCCCACTTGAACTGACGGCTGAGGGTGCTCAGCGCCCACACCAGCTTTCTGGGGCTGCAGAGTGCCTTCATGCCCATGATTCGAGGCAGACAGACAGGTAATTATGCCTATTCTACAGATGGGTTACTGTGGTTATAAAATTGCTGCCTCTTGGGGGCAGGAAAATGGGGGTTAACTGTGGCTTGTGTCAGATAATCTCTCTGAGTTATTGAGCACTTAGGCCAGCAATGTGCCTAGCTCATCAAGTCCTGTACCCAAACCCCTGAGACGGGTACGGTTATCTCTGTGCTGTAGGTGAGGACGTTGAGGTTCAGGGAGGGGAAGTTGGCCACGAGGGAAGCAGCAGAGCCAGGATGTGAACTCGTGGCTGCCTCATGCTGAATCCAGACCCTTCCCCTCTGGTTCACTTGCCTCCCAAGACTGACACAGGTGGCTGCCCTCCTGGAATTCCCGCCAGCCTCTGGCTGGCTGCTGTCTGGCCAGCTTGCAGGCTGGGAAAGGCCACCCACTCCTCACCTAGGTCCTTTTGCATAGTCACTCGTTCAACAAATATTTATTGAGCACCTATTACGTGCCAGGAACAGTGCCACACGTGAGGGGTAAATCAGGGAGCAGATAAGCTCGGTTCCTGCCCTCATGGAGCTTATACTCTAGTGGGGGACACAGATGAGAAACAAATCAACAGGTAAATCCACAGGATTTCACTGGGGGATGAGGAGAACAAAACAGGGTGGGATGTGATGGAGTGAGATGGAGAGGGGTAGCCACTCTGCCTCGGGCTGTCAGGGAAGGCTTCTCTGAGGACAGAGACCTGAAGCTTTGCAAAGATCTGGGGGAACAGCAAGTGCAAAGGCCCTGAGGCAAGAGCAGAATGACGTGTCACAAACAAACTTTGAGAGGCCTCTGCAACAGTGAGCTGGGGGTGAGGGATGAGAGAGGAGACAGGAGAGGTAATGGAGGCCGGATCGCCTGGGGCTGTTTGGACCGCTGTGCGAAGTTGGCCCATTCCTAGGGGTAAGACGGGAGCCATGGTAGGATTTAGAACACAGGAGGGACGTGATCCGATTTCAGTTTTTACAAGGATCCCATTGGCTGCTGTGGGAGAATCAACTGTAAGGGCGGAGGCAGAGAGTAGGCTGGCAAAGCGATCCGGTGAGATGCTGGTAGCAGCTTTGGGAAGGGGTCCAAATTAAGATTTTTGGAGGGGAAGTAGAAGACAAGGTTCTGCTGGGCCACCCAGTGCCCCATGCCCTAAGCCCGGGCTGGTCCAAGTGTGGCCTCAGAGGGCCAGGGACAGGTTTGGCATCAGACCACCAGGGCCCAGTGGTTCCAGGACACTCCTTTCGGGGAAGAGGAGGGTCTGGAAAAAAATCTCCACTTAGGACAGATCTGACCGAGGCTGGGCATTTGGGGCTGACCCTTGCGGGGGGGCGGAGGGGCCCAAGCTAACAGGTGCAGGGAGCTGTTTAGTCTCATTTTTCCCCTCTGGAAAAAAAGAGTGATCAAAGCTCGTTTTACTGAGCACTGACTGTGTACCAGGCACTGTTCTAAGCACATGGATTAATGCATTTAATCCTTCATTTCAGGAGTCGGCAAACTTCAGCCCACAGGTCAAATCAGGTCCACTGCTGGGTTTTGTGGTCCAGGAGCTGAGAATGGGTTTTATATTTTCAAGTGGTTGAAAAAATTTTTTTAAAGAACACTATTAAGTGACACATGAAAACTTTGTGAAATTTGAACCTCAGTGTCCGTAAGTCCAGTTTTATTGGAATACAGTCATGCCTGTTTATTATTGCAGGTGATACTTTCACACGACAAAGCAGAGTGGAATGGTTTCAACAGAGACTGTCTGGCCTGCAGAGGGGAAAATGTTTAGCCTTTTATAGAAAGAGTTTGCCGACCCCTGCCTCATTTTATAAAGGAGGGAACTGGGGCACAGAGAAGTTACGTGAGTTGTCCAAAGTCGCACAGCTATGAGTAGGGAAGCAGAATTTGAACCCAGCCTGGGTTCAAATTGTACCACCCAGCCTTGCTGAGCAGTTGTCACAAGGTCCTGGTGAGAGTCCTGTGATTTTTTCCACCCCTTTGAAAACTTGCCGTGTTGGGGTCCAGCTGCAGGGTTGGGAAAATAGGAGGAGGTGTAGCTACAGGACGTAGGAGAGTGGAATTGTAGCCCCAGGTCACATCTACAGTGCCTCTTTGGGGGGCTGATCAAATGAGGTTAAGAACGTGAGAAGTCTTTGAGAGTTCTTTAGTGTCTGCAGTTAACTGACTCTAGATGAGTGTTTGAGTTTCCTGTTGCTGCTGTAACAAATTATTACAAACGTAGTGGCTTAAAACAGCACACATTTGTTATCTGGAGGTCAAAAGCCCAAAATGGGTTTCACTGGACTAAAATCAAGGTGTGGGCAGGACCGTGTTCCTTCTGGAGGCTCCAGGGGAAGGTCCATTGCCTTGCCTTTTCCAGCTTCTAGAAGCTTCCTGCATTCCTTCCTTATTTTGTGGCCCCTTCCTTCATCTTCAAAGCCACTAGCATAGCATCTCTCTCAGTCTCTCTCTCTGACTCTCTGACCTATGCTTCCATCACATCTCTTTCTGTGACTCCGACACTCCCACCTCCCTCTTAAAAAAAATCCTGTGATTACATTTAAAGGCCTCCAGATAATTCTGGACAGTCCCCCCATCTCAAGACCCTCAATTTAATCACCCCTGCCAGAGTCCCTTTTGCCATGTAAGGTCGCATATCCACAGGCTCTGAGGATTAGGACCTGGACATCTTTAGGGACCACTGTTCAGCCAGGGAGGATGAACCAGGAGCTTGTGACTCCACATGTCCCTCCCAGCCCCCTCATCCCCCAAGCCATCCCCGTACTGCCCATGCACCTGCACAAGGAGGGGCCACTGGCTGCAAGTAACAACATTCGGAGAGGGCATCTAGGTAGGGAAAACCTGAGCCCTTTTTTTTTTTAATCCTACTATAGTTTAATTAATGGTATTGTACCAATGTTAATTTCTTAGTTTTTTAAAATATTTTTATTTATTTATTTTTGGCTGCGTTGGGTCTTTGTCGCTGCGCCTGGGCTTTCTCTAGTTGCGGCGAGCGGGGGCTACTCTTCGTTGCGGTGCACGGGCTTCTCATTGCAGTGGCTTCTCTTGTTGGGGAGCACGGGCCCTAGGCACGCGAGCTTCAGTAGTTGTGGCGCGCGGGCTCTAGAGCACAGGCTCAGTAGTTGTGGCTCGCGGGCTCTAGAGCACAGGCTCAGTAGTTGTGGCGCACGGGCTTAGTTGCTCTGCAGCACGTGGGATCTTCCAAAACCAAGGCTCGAACCTGTGTCCCCTGCATTGGCAGGCGGATTCTTAACCCCTGCGCCACCAGGGAAGCCCCCAAGCCTTTCTTGTTGGGCCCCAACTAACAAAATGGAAACGATTTTAAATTGTCCCCTTAATATTGGAGTTGTTTAATTGTTTGGCTTCTTAATGGGGCCAGCGTGGACTTTGATAGTATGCATTCTGATATTCAGTAATAAAGGGAGTGTGGAGAAGCACTTAACAAAACATATGTGGCACCAAGATGCCAGCGGCCAGAGTGGGTTTGATGAACACCGCTCTGTAGGTGAGGAAAACAAGGCCCAGACCCCTTAAAGGGGCTGCTGAAGGTCACCCAGCCAGCTGGTGGCAAAGCTGGGTCTCAGACCCAGGACTGCTCTTCCTCTCAGCTGACCCTGTCTCCCATACCAATCTTACTGGTATAGGATTGAAAACTGACGGCCCACGGGCTTGTCTAGCTGCTATGATTTTGGTTTTGGTTTCAGTTTTTTGGGCAATGTGGGGAGGGGTTTTCTTTCATTTTATAACTTGGATGCCTTTCAGCAGGGCATGCACCCTCCAGCTCACCACCATTGCCAGCAGCCGCGGTGGTTTTAGACATTTATATAATCTGCCCGGCCCCCAAGGCATTGAGTTTGCAACCCTTTCCTGTCCAGCCTGGCCCTTGAAACTTGTTCACAGAGGGGAAAATATTTGACCCTCTCTGGATTCCCTGGGTGTCCTTAGTGATTCAGGGAAGAGGATGAGAAGGGAATGAGATGGTCTGAAAAGTCACCCACCCCAGACTCAGAGCAATGCTCCTTTAACTCTACCACCCCTGGGCAGAGCTGGGTTCAGGTCCTGATGGGCTTCGAGGGAGGGAATGGCCAGCTTGGGGCACAGGGGCAGGTAGGCTGCAGAGAAATGCGATTCTGGAGACCAGATTTGGGGGACCCGCCTTGCTGACTCACTCTGCTGTCAGGGAGATGGAGACGAGCTGGGCTGGGACCATCTCCCTGCGTCCTCCCTGGCTGACCATGAAGACCAGGAGGTGGGGAAGAAGGCAGGAAGAGGAGGCTGCCCTTGCCCAGTTGAGCTGTTTCCCCAAGAGCTTCAGCTAGTAACTTTCAGGCAGACCTGAGTTTGAAACCAGCTAGCAGTTGGTAGGCTGTGTGCCCTGGGGCAAGTCACTTTGCCTCTCTGTGCCTCAGTTTTCTCATCTGTGAAGTGGAAACAATTGTGCCAACCTCCTAGGTCTGTTTTTTTTTTAGAAGATATTGGGGGCTTACACAGCAGTTTATTAATTAATTTATTTTTGCTGTGTTGGGTCTTCGTTTCTGCGCGAGGGCTTTCTCTAGTTGTGGCAAGCGGGGGCCACTCTTCATCGCGATGCGCGGGCCTCTCACTATCGCGGCCTCTCTTGTTGCTGACCACAGGCTCCAGACGCGCAGGCTCAGTAGTTGTGGCTCACGGGCCTAGTTGCTCCGCGGCATGTGGGATCCTCCCAGACCAGGACTCGAACCCGTGTCCCCTGCATTAGCAGGCAGACTCCCAACTGCTGCGCCACCAGGGAAGCCCCCTAGGTCTGTTTTGAAGACTGAGTTGGGATCCAGCACAATGTGTGGCAAAACAATTATGAGACCATACTGTGTGCAAGACTTTGGTGGGAGGGACAGACATTAAAGCAAGTCTGTGATCCTACAAATAACTGGGGATTTCAAAACACGAGAAGTGCTTTGTAAGAGAAGACCGAGGGTGATGGGCACTTATAACTGGAGGATCTGCCCTACGCTGGGGGTGATCAGGGAAGGCTTCCTGGAAGAGACATCTAAGAATTGGAGGATGAATGAGTGGTGGTCTTTCGAGGGAGGTGTACCAGGCAGAAGGAACAGTGCATGAAATAGGTACAGTGGGTCACTGTGGCCTCTGTAGAGAGCCAGTAATCAAGGGATGAGGAGATGACCTGAGGGTTCAGGGACAAGAAATCTCATCTCCAGTTTGGCATTGGTGGGAGTTCAGAGAAGGCTTGTGGAGGGGGTGGAACTGTGATTTGACAGAGCATACACAACCTAAGATTCACCATCTTAACCATTTTTAAGTGTACAGTTCAGGGGCATTAAAAACATTTACACTGTGCAACCATCACCACCGTCCACCTCCAGAGCTCTCTCATCTTGCAAAACTGAAACTCTCCTCGTTAAACAACTCCCCATTTCCCCCTCCCCCCAGCCCCTGGCAGCCACCATTCTGCTTTCTGTCTCTATGAGTTTGACTATTCCAGTTACCTCACATAAGGAGAATTACATACACAGTATTTGTCTTTTTGCAACTGGCTTATTTCACTCAGCATGATGTCTTCAAGGTTCATCCATGTTGTGGCCTGCGTCAGGATTTCCTTCTCTTTTAAGGCTGAATAACATTCCATCGTGTGGATGTGCCACATTTTGCTTATCCATTCATCCACTGATGGACACTTGGGTTGCTTCTAAACCTTTTGACTACTGTGACTCATGCTGCCGTGAATATGGGTGTGCAAATGTCTCTTTGAGACCTGACTTTCAGTTCTTTTTGACATACACCCAGAAGTAGATTTGCTGGATCATATGGTAATTCTGGGGTTTTTTCCAGTTTTACTGAGATACAATTGACCTACAGCACTGTATATAAGTTTAAGGTGTACAGCATAATGATTTGATTTAACATATATTGTGAAATGCCCACAATAAGTTTAGTGAACATCCATCAACTCATAGAGATAGAAAAGAAAGAGGTTTTTTTTTTCCTTGTGATGAGAACTCTTAGGAAATACTTTAACAACTTTCATGTATACCATACAGCAGTGTTAACTATAGTTATCACCTTGTACATGACATCCCTGGTACTGGTGATTGTATTTTTAATTTGGGAGGGGAACTGCCGTGCTGTTTTCCACAGCAGCTGCACCATTTTTACACCCACAACAGTTGCACAAGGGTTCCAATTTCTCCCCATCCTCCCTAACGCTAGTTATTTTCTGGTTTTGCTCATTTGGTTTGTGTAGTAGCCATCCTAATGTGTGTGAGGCGGTACTGACAAAGCTTTTGAACATAAAGTTTGAGAAGGGGGAGCTTCTAGGCAATGCCTAAGCAAATGCATAACCTCACAAAGGCCTAATATCCATTATATAAAGAGCTTCTATAAATCAATAAGAAGAAGGAAAAAATTGAAAAAACTAGCCATTTAAAGAAGGAATACAAATGGCCATTAACACACGAAAAGAGCACTTCACCGTCCTCCGGGACTTGCAGCTTAACAACAGGGAGATTCCTACTACATTGGCTGGAACCAGACTTATGGCAGCCACCCTAACCCGGTAGGGGTGCAGGTGTAAACTCCTTTCCCATTGCTGGTGGGAGTGTGTCTAAGTAGAGCTTTAGGGAGGGTCTTTTGGCAAAATCCATCAAATGTTTGAGATGTTTCTCCCTCTGCAGCAGACACTATCAGGACCCCGCCCATATCCTTTGGACTCTGCCATTTTGGTGGGCTTCTGTGGACTTCGAGTTCCCAGCATCTTTTTTCAGAACCACCCATAAGCATGGTAGGCCAGAAGTGCTGGGGACCTAGCACCTCCCTCCTTGGCAGTGCTCACCTGATGACTGATAGGAGTTGGTGTATAAATACCCCAGCTCCCTTGCCCTTGGGATTACCAGCCCATGGTGGGAACGATCTCAACCAGCCTTCACTGGTTGCATTTCCATCCCTGAATCTCTCCTCGCTTTTGGTGCTTGTGTTCTATACACCTCCCAAATATTCTGCTTACTTAGACATCCTTGTCTCTGGGTCGCTTCTGGAGGAACTCAGACTGGGATACTCTCTGACTCAGCACTTTCACTTCTAGAATTCTCCCTGACAGAATATTCTCACATGTACTCAGAGTCATGTGCAAGGAAGTTGATTTTGGTAATAATGAAAAAGTAGGCACACTCAACTGCCCATCAGTAGGGAAACGTTACCTCTACTATGTATCATCCATGATGTGAAAATCCTAAGACTCTACAGTGGCAGGGGGTGGCGAGGGTGGTAATGGTTAAGGACGGGGATTCTAGAGCCTCAAACTGCCTGGCTTCCAACTCTGTCTCTACCACTGAGTGGGCCCTGGGATATTGTCTGTATAATGGGCAGGTTAATAGTACCTTCCTCATAAGATCATGGTGCAGATTAACTGAGGTACATTTTAAGCTCTTAGCACTGTACCTGGCATGTAGAAATCCCTCAGAACGTTTTGACTTTTGTCCTCATCATTGTGTGCGTCAGTATATCAATACATGGCACATACGTGAAGTGGTAGAAGTTAAATTGCAGAAATGAGCTTCAGGATGGACTCATTTCTATGAAATAAACTGTATACTAGGATGTATATACAAATATCGTTAAACTGAGAAATGTCTGTAAGGGTCTGCTTCAAACTGATCATAGTAGGACATCTGGAGAGAGGCGGGATCATGGAGGGCAGGGATGAGAAGGGAGAATTTAGAAATCTTTATGTATTGTTTCTTTTTGTTTCATTTTAAATACACCTATTCAGGACTTACTCGGGTTAGTTTCAAACACAAGTTTATTTTTAAAAATTAAAGTGTGCAGCTGGCACCTGGAGGCCTTGGGAGGCTTAGAGACCAGGATGAAGGAGGTTATCTTCACTGCTGAGGTAGGGCTGGGCCAGTCAACCACAGGGTGTCGGGCCCTGATGTCCCCCCTCCCTTCCCACAGTGTCGAGAAGTGTGTGGCCTGAATGCCTCTAACCGCTGTGATTTCGTCCGCTCCAACCCTGACTGCCGCAGTGAAGGGGGCTACCTGGACTACCTCGAAGGCATCTTCTGCCACTTCCCACCCGACCTCCTCCCTCTGGCCGTCACTCTCTACGTGAGGCCCCACTCCGGGGAGCTGGTGAGAGGGGCTGGTGGCCCCGGCAGGACTTAATGCCCTTTTCCCTTTCCGGCCCCCCAACCCAGGCTTTTTGGCTGCTCTACCTGTTTCTGATTCTGGGAGTCACCGCGGCAAAGTTGTGAGTTTGGCCTTGGGCTCATATCCACCTTATAGATTGGAAAATGGAATCCCAGGAGGTTGACATTGGGGTGACCCTGGGCTTGGGGGAAGGATGGGGGCAGGAGCCACTCATTGTGGAAACACTCACTGTTTGCCTTTTCTCCATAGTTTCTGCCCTAACTTGTCAGCCATTTCGACCACACTCAAGCTTTCCCACAATGTGGCAGTATCCTTTGTCCCCGAGGGATGGAGGGCAGTTAGGGCGGGTGGCTGGGAGACAGGGTGGCAGCTCATGGCCAGGAAAGGCCCCTGCACTGAGGCCCCTTGACACGCTCCCCCCATGGCGTCACCTTCCTGGCGTTTGGGAACGGGGCACCGGATATCTTCAGCGCCCTGGTGGCCTTCTCAGGTCCGCGCACAGCCGGCCTGGCCTTTGGGGCACTGTTTGGTACGAGAGGCCCCGGCTAGGGTGGGGTGGGGCAGCAGGAGGGGGCGCAGGGTAGACCAAGCTTGGCATCCTCTCCTCCAGGCGCAGGCGTGCTGGTTACCACCGTGGTGGCCGGTGGCATCGCCATCCTGCACCCCTTCACAGCAGCCTCGAGGCCCTTCCTCAGGGACGTCATTTTCTACATGGTGGCCGTGTTTCTGATCTTCACTGCACTCTACCGCGGCAGGGTCACGCTGGCATGGGCCCTGGGTGAGCGGCCACAGGACCAGTGCGGGGTCACCCCAGGGCTGATGCGTGGGAGGCATGGGGGCACAGGAGGGAGTGGTCAGCAGGGCACAGAGTCACCTTTGGTTCCAGATGTTGGAAACCCTACTCAAGGTGGCTTGAGCGAAAAAAGGGGACTCGTGGTTCGGATAGCCAAAGAGGGCAGGGCAGAGTCGGGGTGATGTTCTGAATTTTCACAATTTCAGATTTTAACAAGCAGTACAGCCAGGATGCTGACTGTGGCCGTCAGGGTCCCGGCAGCATGTCCATTCCATCCAGATGGTTCAAATGACATGAATGGCGGGACAATTTACAGAGGGTTAAGGAAGCCAACAAGGGATGCTGAGATGCAGAGACACCAGGGACCAGCAACAGTGGGAGCCCCTGAAGGGGCAGAGAATGGGGTGCCTGGAGCCTGCTGAGGGCTACAGGCCCAGACCTGGGAGCACCCAACATGAGTGACAGTTATGGAGGGTCACAGTCCCTGCCGGAGACAGGGTACCACAGCAGGGAGGGAGCAGGGAAGAAGTGCCCCAGACCCTCCCCTACTGCCTTCTGTTTTGCTGTCAGGGCTCCGTGGGTGGGCCCAGGGCAGCCAGAGTTCAGGTGATGAAGTCTGCAGGGCTCAGCCTCCCAGGCCACAGAGCAGGACACCGACCCTTCGCACTTGAATTGTGTCCTAGAGGCCACTGTCTATACCAGGCGCTACACCCACCGTTGACTGCCAGATTGGTGGTGGGGAGGGGGCGGGGCTCCAGGAAATGGCCATTTGCCTACTGGTGCTGGGCTGGGCTTACACAGATAGCCACCGCCACCAGGCCCCAGTGACAGAACTGGCAGCTCTTGTTCTCTGGGCCCTGTGGCCAGGATGCCACTTGGTGACAGCGTGCCCTTGTCTGCAGGTTACCTGGGCTTCTACGTGTTCTACGTGGTCACTGTGGTTCTCTGCACCTGGATCTACCAGTGGCAGCGGAGGAGATCCTTGGTCTACTCCGTGCCAGGTACTCCAGGTAAGGTCTGAATGGAGCCCCCAAGGGAGCACCAGTGGGCCTGGCGCCCTCCTTGCCCTTCACTGCTGCCTTGTGTCTCTTGAGGCCTTTGCCAGTGCCCATCTCCTACTTTTTCTACTCATTTGACCAGGGTCCCGCCTCTGCACTTTTGCTTGTGCTGGTGAAACCTCATCACCACCTGCTTGTCCGGGTTCACTAGTTCTTCATGCTGCCGCCTGTCGCCAGGGCACATCTTCGTAAAAGCTGCCACCACTCGCGTCCAGGAATGCGCCCCCTACCGTCGGGGTAAAATCCAGATGCTTCCATATACGCAAATACCTGCACACACGTACCTGCAAACACACACGTCCACAAATACATACACAACACGCACATACACAACATATACATATATAAATACACATTCACAAATACATACACATACACAGCCCACACATATATACAAATACGTGCATAGCACACACTCCCAAATACACGCACATGTACAATAGATATACGTACATGCTACATACATGTACACAAATACATGCTCAACACACACACATACTCAAATACGTGTACCACACGCAATACATGCGCACACATATCCACAAACACATCTACATCCACAAATACATATACTACACAAATATACACACAAATACACGTGTACAAATACATATGTGGCATACACAACACATAAATACACATGCACAAATACACATAGTCCACACATGTACACAAGTTCATATATAAACATGCACACATATACAAAGACACACATGTACAAATATATACATAGCGCACATACAAATACAAAATACATACACATATATACAATTTATTGAGTAAACTATCAATAATTGTCAATAATTATTAAATTATCAAGTTCATTCTTTTCAGTAAGACTGTAAGATAGGGCCTGTAGTATTAGCGTCTTTTTGGGTGAGGAAACAGGGAAGTCAGATTCTTCCCAGGCCATAGGTACTGGAGAGGGGCAGAGCCGGGACTTGACCCTTGTTCCTCAGACCCCAAAAGCCATCCCCCTATCCACAATGCCAGAGGCCACAACTGGGAACCTACAGACCACCTCTTCTGTACAGAAGTGTTGGTTTTTTGTGGTGTGACCAGTGTGTTCTTTTAAAAAATATTAGGCCAAGATTTAAAATGAAAAGATTTTGTCTTAATTTTTAAAATATTTATTTATTTTAGCTGTGCTGGCTCTTAGATGCAGCACACACACTCTTAGTTGCGGCATGCGAACTCTTAGTTGCGGCATGCGAACTCTTAGTTGTGGCATGTGGGATCTAGTTCCCAGACCAGGGATCGAACCCGGGGCCCCTGCCTTGGGAACGTGGAGTCTTACCTACTGGACCACCAGGGAAGTCCTTAAAATGAAAAGACTTGATATAAATTGTGACTTCTCTTGAAACATGAGACCATCTGGTCCTCCATCCCTGCCTGGCACAAGGCCTAGAACTGAATGGGGCTTCCCTCTTGGGACAAGGTGTGGGTCCCCAGTTTGCCCCAGTCCCCACCACTCTCTGTCGTCAGCCCCAACACGTGGAGGTGGGTTGGTTGGAGACCTGATTGGAAAACCAGAATTCCGCCACCCAGCCTGTTTCACTTGGTCCCGTGATGTGCTTGGTCCCTTTCAGCGTGTGAGCCTGAGAACCTTGCACTGGATCTGCTGCCATTTGTGCTGGGCCTCAGCTTTCTTCTCCAGACTCATTTCATACCCCAAACTCCATGCCCAGCTGTGCAGGGCTACCCCCATGTCCCTGAAGACGCTATGCTCCGTCTGGCTATCTCTGGGCCTTTGCGTGTGCTGTCCCCTCTCCCTGGTGTGCCCTTCTTCTGAAACACTTAAGGACTCAGCCTGGAGGGAGCTCTGCAGAGACCCCCAGGTGTCCCTTCTGGGCTTGTACAGCTTTCAGACTCTCCCCAGCACAGCCTTTATTTCTCCATTCTGTTATTAATTTGCTTGTATTTCCGTCTGTTGGACTGTGAGCTTCCAGAGGGCCAGACTCTATCTCATTACCTCTCAAATCCCTGGGGCCCTGACACAGGTGCTGGTGACTCCTCCTACAGGAAGTCTACCATGATTTTTCCTCTTCTGCCCTCTTTATCAACTGAGCCTTCAGAGTTCAGCACATATTACCCTGTGCTGTCTTTTAAACCCATCATAGGCCTCCAGGCTGGAACAGAAGGGGAAAATGAGACCTGGAGAAGGGCCCAAAGTCACACAGAGGCAGAATCAGGACTAGCACTCCTCACTTGAGAAAGGCCATTTTCCTTTTAGGAAGCCCTTCTTTACAGGGCTCAGTCCTCTAATCATTCCCAAGGACTCCCGAGAAAAGTTGCAGCTGGAAAAGAAAAATATGATGGGTTCCAAATTCTGAAAGGTACAAAATTGAAGTCAGTAGGTGTTTCAATTATGTCTTCAAACACCTTATTCAATTTAGCATTATGGCTGCCTCATTACATTTGAAAATGTTTTGTGAGTTAGACTTCCTCAATCTGTAAGAATTTCTGAGCGTGCAGGGTGATTGCTGAGAAATCCAAAGTACAGAGGGCCTGGACACTTGCACCCTGAAAACTGTCCTGTCCCAGAGGTGCTCTACCCTAGAACAGTGGTGGAGGGTCTGGGTGCCCCAGTTGGCTCATGGGAAACTCCCCTCTCTCCTACAGAGATGCTGTCAGGTTCCGAGGAGGATCGGGTGTCTTCTAATACCAACAGCTATGACTACGGTGAGTCCAGTGCCCTGTGCCTGGCTGGGATGGAGAGGTGGGGAGATGGGGCCATCCAGGTCCCACCTCAGCTAAGCTCTGGGCCGGGTTTACCTGCACCCCTACCAGGCCCTGGGCTTTTCCTTATTCCCAAGGGTTGGGGGGACTGGTGGGAGGGGGAGGGAAGAGGGTTTCCCGGAGGCTGAGCCAGCCATGGACAGCTGCCCCTCCCACCTTTCACCCCCAGGTGAGGAGTACCGGCCGCTGCTCTTCTACCAGGAGACCACGGCTCAGATCCTGTTGCAGGCGCTCAACCCCCTGAATTACAGGAAGTGGAGGACCAAGCCAGTGTACTGGAGGGCCCTCAAGGTGTTCAAGGTAAGGGGGGACTCTGAGCCAGGCTCCTGGCTTCATGACAGCACAGGACAGTTGCCCCTCAACCTTCTCCAGAGCAATGAGGGGAGGGTCGGCCTTTTGCTGAGGACTTGATGGGGAAATAGATGAGCTGGGACTTGATAGGGAAACTGAGTCATGGAGCATAGCTGGGGCTCTTCCCCCCATGGAGGAATGAGAGCATCTTCTCAGGGACAGAGAGAGAGGAGATGGGGACCCCTCCTGACCAGGTGAGGGCAGGGAACTGGGACGGAGAGGGAGTGGGTCATAGTGAGTCCAAATGAGGCCGAGATTGCTCTCCTCTGATCCCCACTGCTTCCCTGAGCTAAATGTCTCCTGAGGTCTCGATGTGGGCAGGGGTATCCAGGCTGGTTTACATGAGGCATAACTGCAGCTGCCTTCCACCACCCAGACCGAAAAAGTCAGGGGTCTCACCTCACAGCCCTCCAACGTGGATACCTCTTAGGCCTTCTCAGACCCAGGGGTAGGTAATAAACTATAGTTATACCCCACAGTGGCTCTGGCTACATCATGACCTTGGGCAATTCACTTCATCTCTCTGAGCTGCAGTTATCTCCACTGAAAAATGGGGCTAATGACAGTACCTTTCTTCTGGAGTGGTTATATTAGTAAGTTATTGCGGCAACAGTGCTGTGTAACAAACAACCCCCCAACATCTCATTAACTTATGATGACAATATTTATTCTTGTTCAAGAGCCTATAAGTCATCTAGGGTGACTCTGGTTGGTGGTTCAGGTCTGCCCCCCATCTCATTCTGGGGCCAGTGGGAGTGTGCTCTTTTCTTGGCAGAAGAGGCCAAGGCAAACTCTCCAAGCACATTTTATGCCTCTGTTCACATCACATTCACCAACAGCCCACTGGCCAAAGCAAGTGACATGGCCAAGTTCAACATCAGTGGGACAGGGAAATATATTCTGCAGACTCTAGTCATTTGACAAAGTGTGGGAGTGTTTAATTCTGTTACAGGAAGGGGCTGAAGAGTTGGGAACCATATCCAGCCTACTACAGTGATTGTGACAATTTAATGAACTAATATATGTAAAAGGCTGACTGGTGCTTAGCATATAGTAAGCACTCCGTAAGTGTTATCAGTGGTTTAGTTACCGGCTGAAAACACAAGGTGTGGGGTTAGTCAGAGCTGCCCCTCTGTCCTGGTTTCATATACCCTTCTGTGTGGCTTTGGCAAAGTTTCTTAACCTCTCTGAGCCTCAGTTTCTTTATCTGAAAGGTAGGAAAATTAGACTTCCTATTCACAGCGTTGTCAGGATTAGCAGTTGGGGTGCTGTACTAGCCCTCGGTGTGCGGCAACGTGTTACAGCAGCAGTAGGAGGCTAATCCAGGCACTTGGGGGCCTGCACACAGCGGGTGCTCTATTAGCAACAGCCTGTTCTTGAGTAACGGAGCTCAGGGTGGGGCCAGCCGAGCACAGGCCTCGCTGCCTTCCCACACTTGACAGCTGCCCGTGGAGTTCCTGCTGCTCCTCACTGTTCCCGTCATGGACCCCGACAAGGAGGATGGGAACTGGAAGCGGCCCCTCAACTGCCTGCACCTGGTCATCAGCCCCCTGTTCTTGGTCCTGACCCTGCAGTCGGGGGCCTGTGAGTATCCCCTCCCCCAGGCCAGCCCACCTCCCTCTTCCCCATACTCCCGAGTTTTCTTCTCAGCCACACCAGGGGACCCTGGGCCAGAGGGGCAGTCCTGGCACTTAATGTGTGCTTGTGCCATGAAGGACACCAGTCTCCCGCAGTCTCTTGGTCCAGGCCCGCTGGCTCCACATGGAGGCTGGACACTGGTGGCCCTGGGACCAAGTGCAGTCCTCTGGCTCGTTCCCTTGCCTTACACAATTTGCAGACTTCAGGTCAAAATCCAGGCCTGGGCTTCTCAAGAAGGTCTGGGCCACATTCCTAAGAGCAAAATTGGCTGGAGCTGAGCAGAGGGGCACCCCCCCACACACACACAACACGGGTGCCCACTGAGTGATTCCTCACAGGTCCCTCCGTTGCCTACTGGGTGACCTGGGTGGGTTACTTCACTCGTTTGTGTGACCTGGCCGGTCCCCACTGGCACTGAGTCTTCCCCCGCCTGCCCCAGGCTTTCCTTTTCTGAACTGCTCTGGCTAAAGCAATAGCCAGTCTTGTCGGGTGTCTTCTAACTCCCGCTACCTAGGTTCTTCCTGTCGTCTGACCTTAGTATCTCATGCTGCCCATTCCTCTCTCTGACATCTGGGCTCCTGCCCCTCAACCCAGGGGCATCTGCTGGAGTGGAGGTAGGGCTCTGGTAGCAAATGCATGGCTGGCTGTGGCTTTTTTGCTAAAGAGTGTCCGGATGAAAAGGCTGCCAAATTCTCTGTGTTTCTCCTCCATTTTATGGGAGGACACAGGCACTGAGGGAAGGAGCGTCCATCAGGACACAGTGTGGCCCCAGAGCTGGGAAGGGCGCCCCCTACGGGTACCAGCTGTCTGGTTCATTATGGCCGGCCTCTCCAGCCTGCCGGCTGGCTTCACCATCCTTGTGGCTTCTTAAAAGAGGGGCTCCCAAGCGTTAGTCATTCAGGAACGATCTTGATTTTTCTCTCACTCTAAACTGTTATATCTGATACTTAAATCAGCTCTTTTTTTTTAAAATTTATTGGAAAGGAATCTGTATCACCTGCATCAGTAGGAAACTGGCATCATTTCCAATGCATTTAAGGTATTTAAATTTGTTACAGTGAGAGAATTGAAGAAGGAATCCGTTTCCTGAGATGTGATTCTATGATATTTAGTGTCTTGTCCACCTGCCCCAACACCCATCTAGTGGTAGCTGGTCCAGGCTAATGCATTTGTGACCCCGCTTCTGGGCCGAGCACTGGATAGAACCCCCAGACTGTGGGAGTAGCGCAGTTATGCATGATGTACATAGCAGTTTATGGTAAAAATGGGTCATTTTAATACACGGTACTCAATAATCTTGTAAATGTCCCATTAGAAAATGTCAGGGAACAGTTAAAGTAGAATTTCAGCTTTGGGTGCTGATGGTGGAGCTGAAGCTTCTCCCCTGAGTCTTAGGGAGATGTGTTGTCCTTCTTTTCTGGTTTACAAGACCAGGGTAATGAAATATACTACAAAGACTCTTCATTTTAGGAGATTATTTTCAGTGATGCCGATTACTGGTATTAATACTAGAATTAGAAAGAAGTATAAAATAGACGGTAGCTTTCCAATGATGCTGAAGGGGTGTTCTACAGGTTGTCCTCCAGTTCGTGTTAGTGTTAATAGGTACAGACACTGACTAAGAGGTCAGAATGTTGGGCTTCCCTGGTGGCGCAGTGGTTGAGAGTCCGCCTGCTGATGTGCGGGGGACACGGGTTCGTGCCCCGGTCCGGAAAGATCCCACATGCCGCGGAGCGGCTGGGCCCATGAGCCATGAGCCTGCGCGTCCGGAGCCTGTGCTCCGCAGCGGGAGAGGCCACAACAGTGAGAGACCCGCGGACCAAAAAAAAAAAAAAAGAGGCCGGAATGTTATGCTTCATTGCTTGGATATGTGGAGTATGGGCATAAATGCTAGGATTAAGATTGAAATGATGAGGGCTGGGACTCCTCCTAATTTGTTGGGGATTGATCGTAAGATTGCCTATGCGAATAGGAAATACCATTCTGGTTTAATGTGTGGTGGTGTGTTGAGGGGGTTTGCTGGGGTCTCCTAGTAAGTTGGGTGAAAATAAAACGAATATTAGTAATGCTAGAACTAGTAGTAAGGCACCTAAGGTGTCTCTAATTGTATAGTAGGGGTGACATGGAATTTTATCTATGCTGGATGAAATTCCTGTGGGATTATCAGGTCCTGTTTCATGAAGGAATAGCAGGTGGACAGCTGCTAGTGCTGTGATGATAAACGGGAGGATGAAATGGAAGGCAAAGCCTCGTGAGAGAGTTGCCTTATCTACAGGAAAGCCGCCTCATTCGTTCGACACGTTTTGTCGAATGTAGGGGATTTTGCTGAAAGAAGGTTGGTAATGACTTCTCGGCCTCAGAATGATACTTGTCCTCGTGGTAATACGTAGCCTCTGAATGCAGTGGCTGTAACTGTGAATAGCAGAATTATTCCAATGTTTCATGTTTCTAGGAAAGTATAGGACCCATAATATAGGCCATGTCCTCCGCGAATAAATAGGCAAATAAAGAATATGGAAGCTCCACTTGCATGTATATACCGAATGATTCCTCCATCACTTACGTCTCGGCAGATGTGTGTCACTGATGAGAAAGCGGTTATTGTGTCTGATGTATAGTGTATTGCTAGGAACAAGCCTGTCAGGATTTGTAAAATTAAATACCTACTAGAGAACCAAAATTTTATCACGATGAAATGTTTGATGGGGCTGGAAGATCAATAAGTGTGTTGATGATTTTTATTAATGGGTGTGATTTTCAGATGTTGGTCATTAGTGTTCTTATAGTTGAATAACAACGATGATTTTTCATGTCATTGGACGTGGTTAGATTCCATGTAAGAATAATGATAACATACATTTATTTTGAGTACTATTTTTGTAATTAGTTTCGTGGGGTGTTCTTCAAAACTTTCACCTATTTATGGAGGACTTGGGTTGATTGTGGGTGGTGGTGTTGGTTTTGGAATTCTGTTGAATGTTGGTGGTTCGTTTTTAGGTTTAATGCTGTTTTTGATTTATCTAGGGAATACTGGTAGTATTTGGTTATACAATGGCTGTGGCTACTGACCCTGAAATTTGGTTTCTTTTTTTTTTTAACTATTTTTATTTATTTATTTTTTATAAATTTATTTATTTATGGCTGCGTTGGGTCTTCCTTGCAGTGCGCGGGCTTCTCATTGCGGTGGCTTCTCTTGTTGCGGAGCATGGGGCTCTAGGCGCGCAGGCTTCAGTAGTTGTGGCTCACGGGCTCTAGAGCGCAGGCTCAGTCATTGTGGCACACGGACTTAGTTGCTCTGCCGCATGTGGGATCTTCCCGGACCGGGCCACGAACCCGTGTCCCCTGCAGGCGGATTCTTAACCACTGTGCCACCAGGGAAGTCCCGAAGTTTGGGTTTCTAATAAGACTGTTTTAGGAATACTTCTCTCAGGACTGATTGTAGAATTTTCAACAGTGCTATATGTTTTAAAAGACGAAGAGGTGGAGGTTTATGTAAGTTCAATGGACTAGGAGATTGGGTTATTTATGATACAGGTGATTCTGGCTTTTCTCAGCGAGGAAGCCATAGGAATTGCAGCGTTACACAGTTTTGGTACTTGACGGGTGATTGTTACTGGTTGAGTACTGCTTATCGGTATTGTGGTTATTATGGAGTTTGCTCGTGGTAATTAAATAAAATTATGCTTAGAGTAAGGGTAATGAGAATGATAGGAAATATAGTTTGATTAGACCTTTTTCGTCTGAATCTAGTGTAGAGAATTTTAATTGAATAAGGGAAGTGGTTTTTGGTAAAACTCTCTCTAGTCAGATTAAGTCTAGGAGAGAAGATGCTGATTTTTGGCTTGTTGATAGATTTAACTAGGGTGGTAGGCGGTGTATGATAGTGGGAAAATACCTTACAAGTTTGGAGAATTTGAAGGTGCTTGGGTGTAATTAAATTTTAAGTTTTGTGTAGTGAGATTAATTTCACGTGCTAAAGTTAAAGCCTAGGACAGTCACTGTCAGGGCAGTTAACTTTAGGTAGAACCGTATGGTTATTAGGGGAACTGAATGTCGCTGGAGATAATAAATCCGGCAAAAATGCTTCCAGTTAATAAGCATTTGATAGAATTAATCAGGAGCAGGTTATTGTCATTGATTAAAGTTAATGGGGGGAGGCGTGTCCACCAGCCAAGCCTCCCAATCTCACTGCCAACCTCCATCCTCCCTCTCTAGGCCACCCCCAGAGCCATCTTTCTAAAGTGCCACTTTTCACAAGTTGTGGTCACTCCTCCACTCTAAGACCTCCATGGCTCCCGCGTGCTTCTTGGAAAAAGCCCATGTCCTCCAACTATCATTCAAGCCTCTAAGACCCTGAGCCAACCACCTTCTCCAGGCCTTTTTCTGCTATTGATGACATGAACTTGCTCAATTCCTTCCCACCCATCTCTTCCCTCTTCCTGTAGAACCCTTGTGCCCCTCTCTGCTTATGACTCAGCTCACATCCTCAGCATGCCAAGAAGTCCTTCCTGACTACCCCATCCCCCAGCCACCTGCTGAAATTCCTCTAACACAGGACTGGGAAATACGGAGAAAGGACCTCTCACCCAGGCGTCATGTTCCAAAGCCAGCTCTATAAGTAAAAGTCACATCCGTCAAAATTACCCCCTGAAAATCTACCACAGTGTGTTGTGCACACAGTTTTATATATTCAGCCCCCCCCGTGTAATCCTTATGCCCACTGATGTTTGCGAGCCCATGAGCTAGACTATGGAAACAAAAGGAAAGTCTTGTTACATGTGCCTGGGCAGTTGAACCATCCATTGCCTTTGAGACTAGTGGTGAAAGGATGGTATGTGGAGAATTCTAGAGTGTTCTGCCTGCCTGCAGGGTTTCCTCCCTTCGGTGTTTTTATATGAAGCCTCTGGAACCTTCGTAACTTTATAATGGATTGGTTTGTGGAGTAGACTTCTCAAGAGAGCCAGGATCAGTGGCTAAGGTTGTATTTGACTGTACAGTTCATCTCATGGAGTGATGCCCATCCATTGGTAATGCCTGGCTGGAGGGTGCTGTCTTGAAGCTCAGTTGGACCAAAGCATCATGGTTGATTAGTGATGTCTGCCATGGGCACGGGAACGGATAGTGGTGGTGAGTAGTCTTAGCCATTCCCGTCCTAGCTCCACAACAAAAGGCTGGAGAGTGTTTTTCATGTGTCTGTCTTTTCTTTCCAATGTGAATAGCTTGCGGACAGGGGCTGTGTCTTTAATTTCTCTGTCTCCCTGAGGTGTCTAGGACAGGGCTGGGCACATAGGAGGTATCTACCCTACATCCAAACAATCGAATTTTATCCATGGGTTTTATCCATGGGTCTCCCCTCCACAGCATCTCAGTCATTCTTAGGAGGCTTCCAGGAGGGGCGCCAAGTTGAAGCCATGGAGAGTGCCAGCTCCCTTTCTCGTCCCTCTGCAGATGGCGTCTATGAGATAGGTGGCCTCTTTCCCGTCTGGGCCGTGGTGGTGATCACAGGCACAGCTTTGGCTGCAGTGACCTTTTTTGCCACATCCAACAGTGAGCCCCCCAGGCTTCACTGGGTAAGAAACCTAGACTCTCCAAGCCGGGAGAGGGGACACTGAGGTCTCCTGGGCAGATGTTCTGGGACAATTTGGCCGCTAATCACTTTCCACCATGACAGGTCTTTAAAGCCACTTTTAAGGAGTTTTGTGCCTGTTCAGGGTCCACTTCGTTTGGTAACAGCTTTATTTTATTGTGCTATAATTCATACCCCATACAATCACCCGTTTGAGGTATACAATTTAATGGTGTTCATTATATTCACAGAGTTATGCAACCATCACCACAATTTGAGAGCATTTTCATCACCCCAGAAAGAAACCCTGTTCCCAGTAGCAGTCACTCCCCATCCTCCCCACCATCCCCTGGCCACCACGAGTCTGCTGTCTGCCTCTCTAGATTTTCCTGTTCTATATATTTCACATACATGGAATCATACAATATGTGGTCTTTTATGATTGCCCTCTTTCCCTTAGCAAAATGTTTTCAAGGTTTATCCATGTTGTAGCGTGTATCAGTACTTCATTCCTTTTCATGGTTGAATACTATTCGATTATACAGATATAGCATATTTTGTTTATCGATTCATCCATTAATGGACCCTGGGTTTTTTTCCCACTTTTTAGATATTATGAATAATGCTGCCATGACCATTGCTTTAAATTTTTTTCTGTAGAAATAATTCTTTCATTTCTCTTGGGTGTATTCCTGGGAGTAAGTAGAACTGCTGGGTCAAATGTGAACTGTATGTTTACCTTTTTAAAGACCTACCAGACTCTTTTCCACCATCCTAACTAGGCAGCACCTGGGTTCCTAACAATCACATTCCAGTGATGGAGTTGTTTGGTCTTTGGGGGTGTTTTTTCCCCATTCTCTCACCTCTGCAGGATGTTAAAAAAATTTTAGGTAGTTTGTTCAGAGACCTTTTCCTCAAAAGTTTACTTAATTTTTTTCTTTTTTTTTTTCTAATTATTGCTTTTAAAAATTCTAGTTTCTATTTTCAGAAACTCTGAATGGATGTACCAGCCCAAAGGAAGTTGAATTTTCAGCCAATTGACTATTTAGAGAAATGGTCTTAGGCAGTGTTTCTTACTAGTCTCTGAAGTACTGACACATGTCCCAAGGTGGATGCACCTTGAAAACATGATGCTGAGTGACAGAGGCCAGTCACAAAGGACCACGTATTGTGTGAGGCCATTTCTATGACATGTCTAGAATAAGCGAATCCAGAGACACAGAAAATAGGGGAGTGATTGCCAGGGGCTGGGAGGAAGGTTGGGTGGGCTGGGAAGTGACTGATCATGGGTATGGAGTTTCTTTTTCTGGTGATGAGGTGGCATTTGGTCCATAGACTAGAAATCTGATGAAAGCTATGATGAACTCCTTTTTGACAAAATGGTAATATTGATCTAGCATTTTACTGAGCACTTAATATATGCCAGGCTCTAACTGCTTTGCATCTACTAACTCATTTTATGCTCATGACAACCTCACAGAGTAGGTACTGTTATTGTCCCATTTTATAGCTGAGGAACTAAGGCTGTGTCCCTGTTCCCTCCCCCAGCTCTTTGCTTTCCTGGGCTTCCTGACCAGCGCCCTGTGGATCAACGCAGCTGCCACGGAGGTGGTGAACATCTTACGGTCCCTGGGTGTGGTCTTCCGGCTGAGCAACACTGTCCTCGGGCTCACGCTGCTGGCCTGGGGGAACAGCATTGGAGGTGACTTGGGGCCGGGTGGGCTTCTAGAATGAGCACAGCCACCTCACTGCCTTTTGCTCCTCCAGACAGAATTGCATGTGGGTAGGGGCGTCCAGTGCATCTGCCCTCAGCAGGTGGTCAGTGCCCGTCATTTTGGAGTGACCATCATTGGGCATCTGGGTGGGGTGGCCCAGAACGTACCTGAGCCGAGAGGCTCTGTAGAAGGCCCCAGCCTCTTCCCCACTCTCTGATGCATGGACACTCAGTGGCTCCCCAGACTTCAGGCAGGACATGGAGCTCATTGCAGCCAACCAGGTGGAATGTGTCCGTGGGTATGCGACATGGGTAGGCATTCACTCATACATACAGATATCCTTCTCTAGCTAGAGCTGCCAAGTAGGGCTGGTCAGGTTGTACACTGCCCAAGAGCATCCTGACAAGGGATCAGGGGGCCCAAAGTCTAGCTCTCCTTCCACTCACCTTTTTGGGCCCCTTTTCCTAATTTGCCCCGAGGTACTGTGTGTGCTAGCAGCAGACGGGACATGGGTGAAAGATTGGTGGTGGCATGTCACACCCTCAGAGTTGCCCCTGGTGGAAAAGAGGCAGGTAGAAGGAATTAAGGAGGGAATTGTGTCTTACGGGATGATGTGGCCTCCCATAGCACCCAACCAGCTAGTGCCGGAGCCAGGCAGACCTTCATCAGTGTTTGTTGACTGAATGACTGTGGGTAGAATGAAGGAGTGAATGAACAAGGATGGCTAGGGGAAGCCCTGCACAACTCAAGGCCTTCTTGTGTTTCCACACAGATGTCTTCTCAGATCTCACGCTGGCCCGCCAGGGCTACCCGCGGATGGCATTCTCGGCCTGTTTTGGTGGCCTCATCTTCAGTATCCTTTCTGGGACTGCCCTTCCCTCAGTGCTGGGAGCCAAGGGTGTGCTCCGTGCCCCCCCCCCACCCCGGATTGGCTTTCACTGGAACACCTGGGGCAGGTGATGCGGCTGCTTGAGCCTCAGCTTTTTCATCTGTGAAAATGGGGATATTGAGAGGACTGGTCTCATAGGTTGTTATAAGGATTGAATGAGGTGACAGAAGTGCTTTGCACCTGGCAAACAGCAGTGATGGCAGACATTCGTCTTGTTAGGGCAGAGGTATTATTAGTAGGTGCCCACACACTAAGCTTGTGGAAGACCCCTCCCTCTTGCTTACAGATGTCATGGTCTGTAGATGTCAGGGTTGGCAAACTTTTTCTTAAAGGGCCAGAGAGTACATATGTTAGATTTTGTGGACCATAGGATCTCTTTTGCAGCTCCTCAACTCTGCTGTTGTAATGTGAAAACAGCCATGGGCAATACATAAACAAATGGGCGTGACTGGGTCCCAATATAACTTCATTAATAAAAGCAGGCCTTGGGCCGGACTGTCCTGCAGGCTTTAATTTGCCACCCCTTGGTCTATATAGAAAAGGCAGGGTCAGGCTGCCTGGGGCTGTGAAAAAGACAGGGCTTTGAATCTCGACAGTCTTGGATGACAGTCTCGGGTGCCGGTTCCAGCGCTGCCGCACGCCAGCTGTGTGACCTGTGTGCAGCGTGCTTCCTGCTGTCTGTCACTCCCAGTGCTCGCTGTGACCCGCTCCTGGCTTTAGGGCTGTGGCTTCTCCTGACCACAGCCCTAAAGCCAGGTTGGGGTGGGAAGGACGGGGCCCTGGCTGGAGCAGTGTCCCCTAGACATGCTCTGTCACCAGTCTCCGCAGTGGACCGTGGGTTGTCACTTCACCTCACATCCCATTTCTCCATCTCACCAGGAACCAAGCGTTTCTCTCACCTCCTGCGATCCTTACAGACTGAGGCAAAATGTGCACTGGAGACTCTCTTAGAGGTGCTAAAACTGGATAAGGTCTCCTCAGACAGGGTGGCTTTTGGGGAGAGGGGGGAGCACAGCCAGAGATCAGAAAGAAAGCCAGTGGGCTGTGTGGTCGGGGTTATGGGGCGTTATGTTCTGGCAAACTTCCTGAGCTGGCCTGCAGATATCCTGGTGGGCGTGGGGCTGGGCTGCCTGCTCCAGATCTCCAGGGGCCACGTGGCAGTGGAGGTGAGTGGCCAGATGCTTCTGCAGGGACCTCCTCATAGAGCTCTCTTCTCCTCCTCCCCTCTCCTCCCCTTCTCCCTCCTCCTCTCCCTCCTCCCAGTCCTCCTCTTCCCCCTCCCTTCTCTGGACCGGAGACCATTCACATCTCAGTAGATGACACTGGGGAGAGGACTGGTCTACATTTGCGACATGTCTGATGTGTAGAATATCTTAAAAACATTTTGCATATGGGGTTAAAAAAGGTATTCCTTGCAAGGTCACAGAGTAATTAAGATGTAGCTTTGAGGGAAAGGGGCGGGAAGGCCCAGGATTGGGGTCTTGGTCTCATCACTGAAGTCTCTTGCTATGTGACTTTGAATGAATCAGGACTCTGAGGATCTTTGAGCCTCAGTTTCCTCACCTGTGAAATGGGGTTGATGCCCCCACCAACACCACTACCACCACCACCACCACCACCACAAGCTTCCTGGATAAGCAGACATGAGGTACGGGCCAGGCTGCCCACCACTGCCTGGGGTGAGAGAGAATGTTGGCAACAGCCCAGAAAGGGGGGATCTCCATAGATTTGGAGAAGTTCTGAAATGCACTGAACAGCAGAGTTTCTGTGGGTTCAAGGGCACCCAGGAATTTCCTGGGAGCGCATGAGACCTCCTGACCCAGGCATTCCAGGGGCTGGGGGCTAGAAACCTGCACTTTAAACATGCTCCCTGGGGACCGATGAAGCTTAGGACACTTGGAAACAGGTTTCCAACAAGGTTGAAAACTCAAATACTACTTCAGGGCAGGTAACCAAATCTTGTGAGTGACTCGGGTGGGCCTCCTGTGGCCAGATAATCCAGCTTTTCTAGAGGAGAAATCGAGATTCCTAAGTGAACTTTTCTCTTTGGAAACGGTGCGCAGGGCCAGCAGCACCCCGTGCAAGGCAGAGTCAACCTAGATTCGGGCCCCAGCTTTGCATTCCCAAGGACTTGGATTCAGAGGCCAAACCAGAGAAGGATGGAGACGGGGAGGGGATGTGGCCCAGGGGATGGTTTTAAGGCCAATCGCGTGGAAGCACTTGGAAAGTGCAGCTGAATGATGGCGTCGTTAATGGGAACAAAGTCGCCCACCTCTTTCTCCAAGAGGCAGCTAGTTGTTGAACAGATTCTTGCGGCTGACTTGTAATTAACTGGCAGCAGGGCGGCCTTTCACAGTGGCCACGCCCATAAGCAAATAGCTACTTACGCTTGAAAAGTTTGCTTTTCTAAGGGGTAAACACCCTCTGTCTGCAAATTTTGTTTATACTCTTCAGGGGTTTAATAGGTTCCTTTCATTCTCGATTTTCAGGCGGCTCCTGATAATGAGTCTTTAGGGGTTGGCCCCCTGAGGGCCCTACTTCTTTTCTCTGGCTCCTTGTGGAATGCGTGTGTGGGGGTGTGTCTGTCTGTCTGCATTCCACTGCCTTTGTGATCCTGCTTTTAATTGCATAAGACATAGGGCATCATGAGAGGTCATCATAGAAGGATGTCCGTGGCGTGTTGTTGGCTGAAAAACAGGTTGCTCTTAAACACACGTACCTATTGTATGGTCCCATTTGTGGTTTCAGAATGGATGGACAGGCCTGTATGTGCACACGTGTGCCCACACATCTGTGGGTACACGTATCATCGTATGGGGAGACAGGGTAGGGCATGAGCTTGGACTTCGGACTTGGGCCCTGTCACGTACTACAGCTGACCCTTGAACGACATGGGAATTAGAGGTGCTGAGTCCCTGACACAGTCGCAAATCTGAGTACTGCTATCTCTGCCTCAAAAGCAAAGGAATTGATAAATGACTGACGGGGGACAGGATGCCGGAAGAGTTTGCATAGAGTCACGACTCAAACCCTAGCTCTTTCGATTCCACGTACTGTGATCTCTAATTCAACACGAACTTCCCCCACCACCACCACGCTTAATTTAAAGATCGTGAAATGAAAATACAAGTACTATAGTTGTTGAAAAAAGTCCGCATATAAGCTGACCCATGCAGTTCAAGCCAGTGCTGTTCAAGGGTCAGGTGTACTGGTTTCCTCACTGTGGACTGGTAGCTAAGGTGGGTGTAATATACCTAGCATAGCACCTAGGGTTAAGTCTTCCATATATGTTAGATAGGCGCTAACTAAATCTGAAAGGGAGAGAAGTAGGAAGAGGACAATTTCATTTCCTTTTATTCTGTGTTGCTGGAGAATTTTTCAACTACTGCATGTAATATATATATGTATACATATATATGCATATTTTTATATATACATACATATCTACATATACATATGTAACCTATATGAATTAGTTTCCTGGGGCTGCCATAACAAATTACCACATACCAGGTGGCTTAAAAACATTGAACTTCAAGGTGCGGGGTGCCACCCCACTGGGCAGGCCAAAAGTTCCTCCCTGGCCCCTAACGAGGGGCCCTCAAACCTCAGTTTGACTGTCGGGCTGCAGTGACCCAGCCTCTCTCCCCGTGTTGCCCGCAGCTGGAGCCTGATGGACTGTTGGTGTGGGTCTTGGCTGGCACCCTAGGCCTCAGCCTCGTCTGTTCCCTGGTCTCGGTCCCACTGCAGTGCTTCCAGCTGAACAGAGTTTACGGCTGCTGCCTGCTTCTCTTGTACTTGACCTTCCTCCTGGTGGCCCTGCTCACTGAATTTGGAGTGATTCGCTTGAAAACTGTGTGAGTGAAGCTGTGTCGGGGTCCGCCACGTGGTCGGGAGGTGTCGCTGCAGGCGGTGAGATGGAGGATGAAGTTTCTTCGTTCGAACCCGCTCGCCTGAGCGTGGCCAAGGCCGAGACCATGAACGGGGTGTGCGCTCGTGGGGCTGTGCTCTCTGCCGAAGCTTCCCAGTCGCTGCTGTGTGCAGTTAGGTCAGCTAAACCTTGTTTCTGGGGCTGCGGAGGCTGGGCTTCCCTGTGGACAGAGTTCCAGGCAGCAGGTAGACTTCCTTGCGTTATCTCCAGAGCCTCTTGAAAGTTGGGGTCTGGGGCGAAGGGGATGCCTGGGTGCCTTCCAGGCTGGAAGACCCCAAAGAGTTCAGGGCTGGAGACAGTTGTGGAGGCCCAGGCCCCTCCCCACAGTCACGCCCTGTTGCCTTCCTGCTGCTTCTCTCAGGGCTGCCAAACCCGGGTTTAGGGAGTCAGGGTGACTCGGACCTGGCAGATAGAACAGCTTGTGTGCTGTGGGCCTCGGGCCGATGCGGGCTGAGTTCTAGAGCTGCGCTGTCCAACAGAAATAGAATGTGAGACTTGTACCTAATTTTGAATCTTCTAGTCGCCACGTTAATAAAGCCAAAAGAAAAAGGTGAACTTAATGATAATACGTATCATCCAAACTAGCAGCCAGTGGCACTGGCCCATGAGTGGCTGCCATTTGGACAGCACAGCTCTAGACTCTGCCTCTAGAACTGGCCGCTGGCTTCAGAGGTTTCCCCAGATGCAAAACAGGAGCCGGTTGGACTGTGCCCTGTGCCTACCTCAGGGGGAGCCCTGGGCTGGGGCTGCTTTGCCTGTGAGCTCCTGGGAGGGTGATGAGCGCTCCCGGGCGCCTTCCTGCTGTCAGCCAGTGACCCGCCTTTTCAATAAGCAGCTCTTCTGTTTGCTCAATGCCTTATGCCCGCAGTAAAGGGACTCAGTTGTCTTTTTTTCCAATGAAAAAATTATTAAATATTTCAAGTAAACAGAAAACAACATACAGCTGGCTGTTACTAGTTCTTCTTAACCGGGGTCAGGCTGACAAGTGGTCGGTTCCAGGGCCGAAGGCGCTTGGGCCTGACGGATCTGGACTTGGTGGCACGTCTAGGGGTGGGGCTGAGGTAGGGTCAGGAATGGGCATGGATGGGTCCTCTTCCTGTTCCCCACGATCTCAGAAGCCACCGAATGGTGCCTGGTGGAAGTCACGAGGCAGCAGCCGCGTGTACAAAGCAGAGGCTCTTTTATTAATACGCCAGAAATCCGGAGACGCGGTGGGTTTTCTAGGTAACAAACCCCCATTGTACAAAAACCTTACAGCGTCGCCCCCTCTGTCTGTACAAAATGATTGTCATGTGGTGTGGAGTAAGGCTGGGTTGGGGGAGGGAAGCAAGGAGGAGGGGCCAGATGGTGTCCCCCCGAAAGCGGGGCAGGGGCCCAGGGCCATCACAGACACTGACAGGTGGTGTGACCCAGACCCAGTCGGCGCATCTCACCTTGGTGGTGGTCAGCTGACGTGGGAGGTGAGAGGGCATCCAAGCTGGATGTCCTGGGTCCCCAGAGCTCACAGCCCTGGGTGACACCCGCTCCCTGCTCGATGGCCTGTGTACAAGTCAGAGGGTCAACTTGAGGAGGCCCCCAGTGACCCCGAAGGGGCAGCTGTCCTTAGCCTCAGTAGTGAGGGTGCCCACCAGTGGCTGGAGTCTGGTGCAACAGCACTGTTGCCACTTGGCTTTCATCCCGTTCCTGGCTAAAACTGGGCCTTTCGCAGGATGGGGTTGGGAGGCCTGGACTAGATCCCACTCTTCCTGGTACCAGCCTTCACCCTGGGGGCTGGGGGGCTGCGCTCAGTTTCCCTGGTGCCCCTCCCAGGTTTCAGCCTCCTGGGGGCAGATGCTGAGGTCGGGGGACTCACGCCCTCCTCTGAAAGCCGCCCCTTGACTCCTGCTTCCAGAATGCCCATTTCAATAAACAAAAGCTGAAAGGCACCCAAATATGCAAACAAAGTTACTTCTCCGGAGAGGGGAAGGGGCTCTGGCCTGGGGCTTGGTGCCGAGCTGCCTGCGATGGCCCGTGGCCCTCCAGAGATAAAAGAGGACATCTGTCTCCCGACTCCCTTGGGGAATCTCAGTGGTTCTCAGTGATTCGTTGTTTCCCTAAAAGGCTGTGCTTTAAAAACAGAAACGTCCGCCACTTCTCCCCTAGTGAGGGGCAGAGCTGTGTGGTGCTGGCCGTGGGACCAGCCTGTCCAAGGCCACAGTCGAGAAGACCTGGCCGTGGAGATGGGGCACCACACCCTGGGATCAGGCCCTGCCCGGCTGGGAAGAGGATGTGGCGAGGGCGAGTTTGCCCACCCGCCTCCCTAAGTCACGGAGGCAGCGGAGGCAGCTGGAAAGCGGGGGTTGGGGCAGGATGCCCAGTGCAGGCCGCTTCCCCTGCCCCCTCCCCCCACCTGCCCCTTTCATCCCTGCTTCTGCCACCTCTGCTGCCTGCACTGAGATAAGCTCACCGCCCAGGAGAGCTGAGCCAAGGCTCCCTCTGCTCTGACCCTGCTTCTGCCGCTGCCACCACCGCTCACCGGAGCTGCCAACGCCGACAGCCTGCTATAGGTTCAAGCCCCGACTGCATCCTGATCTCAGAGAACTCTCCCAAGGTCCCTGGGGAACTCAGGAAACTGACAGGCCACCTGAACCTACTCCGGGGAGTGGAAACCTCGGGGTGAGCCGCGTCCCCAGCCCTACCTCAGTCAGGTCCACGGAGGGCGACTGCTCAAGGTGAGGGGGGAGCTGGCCAAGGAGACCACGGGTTCAGCCGCAGGGCAGCCGTGGACAGCCTGAGGTGAGCCTCCGTGCTCTTTGTTCCCGTTTCCAGCAAATGCACACACGTGAAAGGATCTGCTGTTGTCTTTAGCAGAATCCTGAATTAACCAAAATGTCTTTTTGCTTAAACAGGACGATCCCAAGGAAAAGGGATTTAAGGAGAAAGCCCATTTCAGGACCTGGTCTGGGGTGGTAGCCATCGGCCTGGCCTCTTGCCCGTCTTCTTCCTCCTACTGGGCTGTGATTCCAAAGGCCATTTTAGGAGGATTTTCAGCCACAAGCGTTGAAACCAAAAGAAGGGTAGGTGAGAAGGCTCATGGAGCTGGGATACGGCCTCTCTCGCCTCCTGGCACTGGCTGAGATCTGACCATATGGAATAACCACAGCCCTGGATCACTCGTTCCAGTAGGTGCTGGGTACTGGTCCCCCAAGGGAACGCCCAATTTCATTATTATATCTAGAGACATACCAACCCAAGGATGTGGGTTCTTTCCTTCCTAAGTGGTTTTGTCCCTAAAGCAGAACACAGACACCCCAGGATGTGGGCCACAGGGCAGGTTAGTGGGGAAGCTAGCTGTCAGCCTGGGCGGGATTCTGAAAGCAGCATCAGGAAGACGGTATGGCTCTGGCCTAGGGACGCTGGCCCACGCTGAAGGCAAGCCCTGCAGAGATCGGCAGAATCCATTCAAGTGCTCTTGTGAAGGGCCCTTCTGGAGATTTCCATGTTAATAAGAAGAGCTCCTAGTGGCCTGATCCTCCCCAAAATGAAACTGACTTCTGGGGTTAACAGGGCAAGGTGGGTACAAACCAAACCTCAACTTGTCTGCCTGTCTTTCCTTTTTCCTATATATAAATATTTGCATATTTATGAAGGTATGTGTGTATATATATATATAAAACATATATATATATATATACACACGTTATTCTGATACATTGTAGTAAAATAATACTATTGTGTTATTGCATAGAAGAGATGGCTTTTGCAGGCTGGGCTTAGGTGATGGTCTGGGAGCGCTGGCGGCTGCCTGGAGGCTGCGGGGTGCTGGGGACCACGCAGCCGCTGAGCTGTCGTTGCTGCCGCTCCTGCTTCCGGGCGTGTTCCTCATACCACTCCTAAGGCAGAGAGCAGACAGGGTGCTGAGCGGGCCCCAGCCCTGCCCCCCAGCCTACCGGGGTCACCCAGGCTGGGCAGTGCTGTTGACCCTCCCAGACCTGCTGGGAATTCTGAATAGGACCCTAAATAGAAAAATGACGATGCAATCTTTCCCTTTTTAACTAGAGATTTGCAAACCTCCTTGTCAAGTGTGCCTGCTTTCAATGAGGCCCAGGTAGTAATAATCACCCTTTACTTGTGAACACGATCTGTGTGGTTCACAAAGGGATGTGTGCCCCCCCACCCCCTCGCCAACCCCCTGTGTTATCCCTTTTGAGCTGGGTGTCCTCATTTTACACCCAGGAAACCCGAAGCTCAGAAGTTGTATGAAGCTTGAGTGCATCTCCCAACTCCCCGGTTGCTTTGCTGCCCTCCAGAATGGCTGTGAGAGCATTTTGAAAAAAACCAAACAGCTCACCCGCCTAAGACTATTATCATTATATCATCCGACATTTTCAGGGACAGACGTATTCAGGTAATTGAGAAATTTTAAATATAAACCCTATGTTTTTAAAGAGTCTGAACCACAGAACTTTAGAGCTTAAAAAATTAGAGAGATGGCCTAGTTCTGTGCCCCCTCTTTCCACAGAGGGGCAGACTGAGGCCAGGAGTGGACGGCCCAACGGCATGTCTAGTGCCGTCCCCTCCCCTCTGCTTCGTGAGGCAGGGACTGTCCCCCTCTCATAGATGGGGATGGGCTGCGTGACCTGCCCAAGGTCACGGAGCCTGGGATCAAACCCGGGTTTTATGACACCAGAGCTCATGTTGATTCCTCATCTCTGTGACTCGGAGTGCAGTGATTCGCCAGGTCTTCGCCCAGACCCCTTGTGTTTTTACAGATAAGGTGTGAGTCGCTTCAGGGGACTGCAGCCTCCCGGCCTTTTGGGCTCGGACCCTGGTCATCACTGTCCCAGGGAAACAAGGGTTTCCAGCCTGAAAACAGCAGAGTCACAGTGGCTGGCGAGGGAGCTGGGAGCCTGGGCGGATGGGTGGCCCGAAGTCCATGGCTCTGTCTGGGCTGCAGAGCGCCAGCCCACGGGGTGCTTCGCAAGCTCTTTCACTTAGCAGCCAATGTGGGAAGACGGGGAGAGTTTGCAAAAAAAATACCTGACTTTTCCCTTCTCTTAAATTAGAAAACAAAAACAGTCAAAAACCCCAAGAAAGCCAGGCGCAGCAGGCCCTTGTTCCTATCGGGCAACGTCTGGCTGGATGTGGGAAGGACCATCCTCTTTGAAGAGGCCGGTCCAGGCCAGCTCGCCAGGGCCCCCCATGCTCCCTGCTCTGCCTGGAACGTCTCCCGCCGTACGCGTTTCCTTTGCTGTTCTGGCTCAGAGGAGGAGAATGAGATGTGAGGTCAGTGACATATGTGGAAGAGTGGACAGGGTGGCGGCCTATGTTGGGGAATGCTTCAAGGGTTCAAGGCTGAGCCCTGAAGCCCCCCCCCGTGGCCGACCTGAGCAGTGGTCCACTGGTAGTGGTCCCAACAGATAATCCCACAGCTCCCCACTAAGCTCCCCACACATCAAGATGGGGACCAGAGAGCGGCCTCTGCCCAGCAGCGGGAGGACCACTCCCAGGAGGATCTGGGCAGCATGGTCGGGGGTGCTCCTACCTGAATCTCCTCTTGGTACATCTTTAGGCTCAGATCGCTTTTGGTCCTCGATCTCCGTCCCAGAAACACCAAGGTATTTTGCTAGAGAAGAACAGAAAGGCTGCAGGGACCAGCCCGAGCCAGGGTCCTGGCGCCCGGCCTCACCCCCTCTTCTGGCTTCTGCAACGGTGCCCCCCAAAAGTGTCACCAAAACTTGAGGGGATGGACAGCGGGGGAGTGTTTGCACTAAGCCACAACCCGCTCCCTCCGTGGGACGAGGCCCTGTCGCTCCCCACCTCGTATCTCTCCATTTGAGAGAGGATCTTGAGCAACTGGGCGATGTCAGAGGCGGCTCCCCAGGCCTCCTGGTAGAGCTTCAGGACAGCAATCAGCTCATCTTTGGAGATTTCCTTCTCAAGGGTGATACCGCTGTCAACTGCAGGACGGGAGGGCGGCAGGGGGAAGGAGCCTGGGACTCAGAGCCCCCCGTCTGGCTTGGTTTAGCCATCCTCCCTGCTCCCTATGGAGGCCTTAAGGTTCCCTCTCCCAGCAAAACTCTGGATCAGCACGACCCCCTCCCCCCACCATCTGGAACTCACGTCCCTCCCCATCCCCTCCCTTTGCTGGGGCTGTCAGGAGCACTGGTCAGGCCACCAGCTTACAGGGACAGAGGGTTTCAGGAGGGAGTCTCTGAGCAAAAAGAAAATGATCAGGTAGTCTGAGAGAACAGAGATTTGGAAACAAGTAGTAACAGGGATGTGGCGGTTCTGATGGAGAACCTGGCAAGAATGAAGGATCATTAGCAGAAAGCGGTGCACTCTGGGAAAAGGGAAGCAAGGGGTCGCGAGCTGCAGAAGGAAGCAGTAGTCGGCTCTGGTCAACGGTATTTACACCGTTTCAATCAAGAGCCAGAGGACGAACACAGGGTTTAGAAAGGCGGAGACGATAACTAAAAGGGGGAACAGCTAAGGATGAACAGTCGGGGAGATGAGGAAGGCGGGACAGAGGGCTGCTGGGGTCACAATCAGCCTTCGATTTTTCTTGATCTCCGGCCTGTACTCTCCTGATTTTTTAAATGAGATCACGTGCATTTTTCTGTCATTTAGTATTTGAAAAATCAATGCAAATAAGAGATCAAGAAAGCTAAGCCAGGACTTGGGTGGTGGCACAGTGGTTAAGAATCTGCCTGCCGGGCTTCCCTGGTGGCGCAGTGGTTGAGAGTCCACCTGCCGATGCGGGGGACACGGGTTCGTGCCCTGGTCCGGGAAGATCCCACATGCCGTGGAGCGGCTGGGCCTGTGAGCCACGGCCGCTGAGCCTGCGCGTCCGGAGCCTGTGCTCCGCAACGGGAGAGGCCACAACAGTGAGAGGCCCATGTACCGCATAAAAAAAAAAAAAAAAAAAAGAATCTGCCTGCCAATGCAGGGGACAGGGGTTCAAGCCCCAGTCCGGGAAGATCCCACATGCCGCGGAGCAACTAAGCTCGTGCGCCACAACTACTGAGCCTGCGCTCTAGAGCCCGCGAGCCACAACTCCTGAAGCCCATGTGCCTGGAGCCCGTGCTCCGCAAAAAGAGGAGCCACGGCAATGAGAAGCCCGCGCACTGCAACAAAGAGTAGCCCCCGCTCGCCACAACTACAGAGAGCCCACGCGCAGTAACAAAGACCCAACGCGGCCAAAAATAAATAAAATTGAGGGGAAAAAAAAGAAAGCTAAGCCAGATCAGTAAGCTGAACTGCCAGAAGACTGGACAGACAGATAAGCGGCAAACGCCCCTGCTCCAGCCACTTGCACAGACCTTCTGAGTCCCGGTTCTTGCGGCTGTAGTTCATGCGGAAGACGAAGGCTTCGAGAATGAAGGCGACAATGATAGTCATCACCACCTGGCCAGGCATGGAGAGGAGGAGCAGAAAGAGAGAGGAATGAGGGGGGCGTGAGCTGCTGCGGGGCCCCAGAGCCGACAGAGCCCGGTCAGATGTGTCCCCGGCCCCCTCCTCCCTGAGCTACTGCCCGATAAGCAGGGGCAGCTGGAGGCTTGGAGGATGGAGGATGGAGGAGGGCATTCTGTGTCCCTGGACCTCCTACCATGGTCACGATGTAGAAGGTCATGAAGTAGAGGCGGCTCCAGTGGGAGGTCTGCGAGGTGATGCCTTCCTGGAGACAGAGGGAAGCAGGGAGTGAGCGAGATCCTGGGGTGGGGGGCCGGGTCGCTGTCTACGCAGGCTTCTCCGTGGCCCCTGCTCTCTACAGACCCTTCCTGATCGGTTGTGGAAGACGAAGGAGGGGGACCTTGCTCCCTTGGGTCTAAAAATCCCTCTGAGCTCCTAAGGCCTGGACACTCCCCCCAGGACTGATACGGCCAACCTTTGGAAGAGTTTAAGGAATGGAAAAAAACAACCAACCAACCACACTTGCCACACTGTTTCTTGATTGAAAAGTCTCCCTCACAGTGGTGGGAGCAGGACAGAGACCCAGAGGCTAACTGGCCTCTCCTGGCTGCTGGGGGATGTGTGGAAAGCAGGGACAAAAGCCACGTCCAGCAAGTGCGGAGGGGTAGGCTCTTGGGATTCAGGCCATACCGTGGTGTCCCTGCAGAACCCTGCCCCTGCGGGGGACGGGGAGAGCAATGCACCCCAGGCTGCGTGAGGGGAGATGGGAGCTGGCCTCAGAGGATGGTGGAAGGATGCCCCCAGAAGCTGACGGAGGTCCTTACCATGATGATGTACCAGTTGTTGACAACTGTGAGCTCAAACAAGGTCACTGCCAAAGGGAAGGGAGAAACAGAAAGCATCTTGATCAGACCTGCTTTTGCAAAGTGAGTGTCAAGCGGCCTCTCTCCACCTATCCTGAGTACCACGCACTTGTCTGCCGGGGTGGCCTGTGAGCTCCCGAGAGCGCAGCCGAGGCGCTTCCTGAGCGTCCATCCCACAGGGAGTGCTGCCACCTTGGCCGGTCCCCGAAAGGGTGCATCTTTGGCCTCAGCAGCTCGTGATGGACCAGGGGTGGAGATACTGGGGAAGGAGTCCCCAGACCTTCCTTGGTGTAGATCTGGGATGTCGTGAGGGGATCCCTTCCTCTTGAGAAGCTGTGTCTGGCCTCCCGGCCTCTCCATGGAAGCCAGGAGCAGAGCTGTGTGGGCCTGGCCTGGGTAGTACGGGACACTGTGGCTGGCTGGTGTGGCCAGGTCCCACCCTGCAACTGTGGAGCTGTGACAAGGGGGCTGGTTCCCTAGCATCGGGCTGTACCCATCTCCCAGCCAAGCATGAAGCCCTGCTGCTCCCCCAATGCTGAAAAAGTAACAGGAAACAAGCCCTGGGGTCTGGCCTGGACTGTACCCCCAAGGCTGGGCAAACCACAGGCTCCACTGGGGCCAGAGAGGACTCGAGAAAGTATGGCAAACGGCTCGGGATGGGGAGGCCTCGGGCAGCTCTGCTCCGCCCCACCTGGGACCTGCGGTGACCAAGGCAGTACCCAGGGCACGGTCCGCCTGGGCTTTCCGCACTCACCAAAGCTGTTCAGGATGTTGTCAAAATTGTTGAGATAGTAGTAGCCTTCCTCCACCACAGTCCTGTTGTCCACGGTGTGATTGAGCCAGCGGTAGGCGTCTGCCACTGTGCTCGTACTGGCCGGGGGAGACGGGGCGGGGGGACAGAGGGTTGGGCGGGAAGGTCACAAGATAACTGGTCACCTCAACAAAGTACAGAAAGTTTAAGCAAACCAAGGTCTGACTGAGGACCGTCTCTCTTGGCCCAGCCTGGTTTCCTGCCGAGCTCCCAGCTCCCTTGCCTGTCTTCCTGTCTCAAGGGGAGTCCCAGGGTGCTGGTGGGAACGCCCAGACTTGCCCCCCATTCCACCTTCACTTGGCATTTCTCTGCCGCCAGCCAGGCCTTCTTGCTCTCAGCGGCCAGAGCCCGGCGCTCTGGGAGGGAAGACAGAGGCAGTGCCTCCTCAAACACCACCCCCAGCCCCCTGCCCCCACCAGTCTGGGATCTGCCCTGGAGGCCGGGTGCCAACGGCAGCCCTCGAGAAGGGTCCTCCCCTCCTCCGGCTTTCCCCAGCACCTGGCTGGAGTGTTCTGTTCTGTTCTAATCGGTTGCCCCTGTTCTGAGAGTTTGTTTGCTACTTTCCTGCCAACCTCTTACGGCTGATCGGCTATAATTCACGGGGATGTTTTGACAAGCCTGGTCCTCGGGCCCCCAGGGAGCTTGTTCCCAAGGCAGAGTCCTGAGCCTCTGGCCTGTGTCGGACACGCAGGGTGGGGTCTAGAGTTTGCCCTTTTAAGCAGCGGCCCTGAGGATTCTGATGTGCCCTAAGGTTTGTGACCCACTGCTACAGGCTCTGGTTCTCAGCTTAGCCTGACGCTCAAAACGGCTACCAGTGTCTCTGAGAACTTTCTTTATCAGCGTTTGAAACCATAAGGACCAATTTTAAGAGAACACTGGATGGAGAATGAATGGCAGAGCACACGGATTTCATCATGGGGGCTTAGGAGGAAAGGGAGTGATCAAAGGAGGTTGTGTCCCCCGCTCTCTATCCCTGCCCCAGAGACCTTCCCGCACGTGTCTGCCCTCATCCTAACAGGCCACCCCTAGCTGATGTGTCTGCCCAGGTCCCCAGTCACCCCCGGGGAGAAGCAGGAGGAAGCTGTGGGACTCTGGCCTCGGGCCCCAGGCTGCTCCCGGTTCTGGAGGAGCCGCCGGCGCCCAGCCCGAAGGGTGAGCTGATGGAGACCTGGCTGGAGAGTGGCTCCTAGACCCTGCCTGGGGGACAGGGGAACTTGCTCAGACATCCTCACTTGAGAGAGGACCCTCTGCTTCCAGGTCCCTCCCTTAGCTGCTGCACTGAACTCATACGCCCTGGACGCAAAGCAGAGTGATTCTCAGGGCTTCAGAGGGTGCTGTGGCCTGGGGAGGTGGGCCCCTGAGGGGTCAGAGGCCAGCGTCCCAGTCCCGGCTGCCTGGGGCAGGGGCCCGCTCCGTACTCACTTGCAGCAGTTGGGGTAGAGGATCCCACAGAAGAATTCCATGCCCACGATGGCAAAGGAGTAGTAGAAGGTGAGCAGAGTGAGGCCCAGGCTAGGGAGGAGGGTCAGAAGAGACAGGGTGATCGAGGGCCGGCGGGAGACAGCAGCTCGCCCGGCGCCCCGGCATCCTCAGACCCCTGAGCTGACCGATGGAGACGCATGCCCCTAGCCAGGTGCACCAGCTGGACAGTGCCTGCAGGGGAGGGGCCTCGGATCCAGGTCTGGGGTAGAAAACAGCTCGAATCAGGACTCTATTACCAGACGCCCCTCTACCAGCGATTCACCCCTTACCTGTGAAGGTAGACTCACAGGTGACCCTTACCTGTGAACATAGACACAGGTGGTAAGTGAGTTGACAGCTCCCTGCCCTCCCTACTAAATATTTCAGACAGGTCAGTGGAGAAACGTGGAACCAGGGAGACCTGTGGTGGTCAAGGTCTCGGTCTCCTTGAAGAGATCTGACTCTGTCAGGCCCTCGATTTTTGTCCTTTTTGGGACTCCCCCGCCCCCTCCCCCCGAGACCACCCAGCTGCCCACCCCGAGGGGGCACAAGCCTCACGACGCCTGGCCCTGGGGGCCAAGAGGCAGGGCAGTACCTGGCCATCCGGGGCAGCAGTTCAAACATGGTGTCCAGCACGTTGCGGTAACGCTTCTTCAGTTTAAACAACCTGAGCGAGGGAAGCGGGCCCTGTCACTTACGGGTGCCGGGCGTGGCCGCAGCCCCTCCGTCCACAGCACCAGGTGGGGCGCGGCAGGCCCGGGGCCCCTCCACCACCTGAGCGCCTACTTTCCCCAGAGCCACCAGCCGGGCATCCAGCTCGGGTGACTCGCACCCTGGGCAGGGGCAGCGGGGGCGCCGGGACATCGCGGCGGGACGGGCCCTGCCCTGAAGGGAGGCAGGGCAAGACTCGTGAGCAGGCGCGGCGGAGGCTGGGTGCGGGGCGGGGCCTTGCCCGGGACGCTGCGGCAACCCTGGGACGGGAGAAGGCCGCGCCTACAGAGGAACCTGCGGTGCGGCAGCTGCTCCAGGTAAGAAAGGGGCGCCCTGTCCCTCACCTCCGCCTCTCCTCCTGGGCAGGACGGGAGGGGGCGATGGACGTGAATAGGATCGCAGCTGGATATTCTAGAGGAAAACCAGCCTTCTGAGGACACACAGAGATCTCTAACTAGTAAGGGACACCGTCCACGGATCTCTACAAATTTGTGCTGGTTTCCTACGGTGGTCCCTGGGGGAAAGCTGAGAGCAAGTGAGGGTTCTTCTTGACAAGGGACTGTGCCAGACGATCACGGCTGGCTGTGGTAGGGGCTCGAAAGTCCCTCTGGACCCTCAGAGGCCATGGCTCTCTGGTTGATGACTCTGAGCACGTGTGTTTCTGTGGCTGCAGCCGACACCAGTACAGGCCAGGTTCACTGGAGCCTTGAGCCATGTTTCTCTTCCACAGTCAGAGGCAACGGGTCCCAGGATGTGAGGAGGTGGGCACACCTGCCCAGGTGGAGACAAGGCCCCCACCATCCCCCCTCCCGCCACCCGCACTAGGTGCTCCTGCAGGGGCCGCGCCACCCCTGACACCAGGCCTGTGAGCCTTCTGGCTCCTGGTCACTCCCCAGACCAGTCTCAAGGCTCTCCCCACCCTCCCCTGCCCACCACTCCCAACCCCAGCCCTGCCCTGTCACCTCAGCAGCTGGAGGGGACGCAGGACCACTATGAAATAAAAAGGCTCCATGTTGAAGGCCAGAGCCAGCAGTCCCAGGAAGGCGAATGCTGTGACGAAGAAGTCGAACCTGGGAGGGAGGAGGAGAAGCCATGGTCTGTTCGGCCCACCCCTAGCCTCCCCCACGACGGCCAGTGGCTCCTCGGCCCTGTGCCCAGCACTCCCTTCCATGGAGCCCGCACACCAACCACCGCAAAGGCAGCCACAGGCCCCGCGGTGGCCCACAGCCAGCCAGCTTCCTACCGCTATCGGGTTTCTGAGGCTGGTGTGGCTGGGCCCCAGTCACAGCACACACCTCAGGGGTCAGACATGCCTATGGACGTCCCTGGTGGCGCAGTGGTTAAGAATCCGCCTGCTGGGTCTGCCTGCAGATTCAGGGGACACGGGTTCGTGCCCTGGTCCAGGAAGATCCCACATGCCGCAGAGCAGCTGGGCCCATGAGCCATGGCTGCTGACCCTGCACGTCCGGAGCCTGTGCTCCACAACAGGAGAGGCCACAACAGTGAGAGGCCTGCGTACCGCAAAAAAAATAAATAAATAAAAAATAATCCGCCTGCCGGGCTTCCCTGGTGGTGCAGTGGTAGAGAATCTGCCTGCTAATGCAGGAGACACGGGTTCAAGCCCTGGTCTGGGAAGATCCCACATGCCGCGGAGCAACTAGGCCCGTGAGCCACAACTACTGAGCCTGCGCATCTGGAGCCTGTGCTCTGCAACAAGAGAGGCCGCGATAGTGAGAGGCCCACGCACCGCGATGAAGAGGGGCCCCCGCTTGCCACAACTAGAGAAAGCCCTCGCACAGAAACGAAGACCCAGCACAGTAAAAATAAATTAATTAATTAATAAACTCCCACCCCCAACATCTAAAAAAAAAAA
>NW_020172781.1:2110393-2134100 GCF_003031525.2 Neophocaena asiaeorientalis asiaeorientalis | reverse complement strand
CTCCGCAACAAGAGAGGCCACGATAGTGAGAGGCCCGCGCACCGCGATGAAGAGTGGCCCCCGCTCAACGCAACTAGAGAAAGCCCTCGCACAGAAACGAAGACCCAACACAGCAAAAATAAATTAATTAATTAATAAACTCCCACCCCCAACATCTAAAAAAAAAAAAGAATCCGCCTGCCAATACAGGGGACGCAGGTTCGAGCCCTGGTCCGGGAATATCCCACATGCCACGGAGCAACAAAGACTACGGAGCCTGTGCTCTAGAGCCCGTGAGCCACAACTACTGAGCCTGTGCACCACAACTACTGAGCCTGCGCTCTAGAGCTCACGAGCCACAACTACTGAGCCTACACTCTAGAGCCTGCAAGCCACAACTACTGAGCCTGCGCTCTAGAGCCCGTGAGCCACAACTACTGAGCCTGCGAGCCACAACTACTGAGCCTACACTCTAGAGCCCGCGAACCACAACTACTGAGCCTGCGTGCCTAGAGCCGGTGCTCTGCAACAAGAGAAGCCACCGCAATGAGAAGCCCATGCACCGCAATGAAGAGTAGCCCCAGCTCGCCGCAACTAGAGGAAGCCCACATGCAGCAACGAAGACCCAACACAGCCAAATAATAAATAAATAGATAGATAGATAGATAGATAAATAAGAAGCCACCTGCCAATGCAGGGGACATAGATTTGATCCCTGTTCTGGGAAGATCCCACATGCCGCGGAGCAACTAAGCCCATGCGCCACAGCTACTGAGCCTGCGCTCTAGAGCCCACGAGCCACAACTACTGAGCCTGCGCTCTAGAGCCCGTGAACCACAACTTCTGAGCCCGTGTGCCACAACTACTGAAGCCCGTGTGCCTAGAGCCTGTGCTCCACAAGAAGAGAAGCCACTGCAATGAGAAGCCCTCGCACAGCAATGAAGAGTAACTGCTGCTCGCCGCAACTAGAGAAAGCCCGTGCACAGCAATGAAGACCCAACGCAGCCAAAAATTAATTAAAAAAAAAAAATGCCTAGAAACCCCTCCTGAAGGTCCCGCACTGGTCTCATGGCAGACACGGGTTACACCAGCGACCCTGGTGAAGGCACTGAGGGGTGGGGCAGGACCACAGGGGAGTCCCACAGGGAAAGCAGGACAGAGACCCTCTCCTCCCAGATGCAAACTGCATGCCCACACGCTACTGCTCTGCCCGACTCTTCTCTACTTATTAACTTGTTTTTACTCTCACGACCCAAGACCTTGTGAGTGCAGCCCGATTTCACGGGTGAGTTAACGTTCATGGGCAGTGAGCCACCTCTCAGGGTCTCTGGAACGGGGAGAAGGGCCACCAGCTTGATGCTGACCAAGCATCAGGACCTGTGGCACTTCCTTCTCTGTGGGTGTCATGGTTTTCGTGGAGGAGAAAAGAGCTTAGTTGTCGGGGGGGGGTGTGGGGTTAAGTGACTCACAGAGAGCCAGCTGGCCTAAGGACCCCAAGAGGCCGTGTCCAGGAGAGGGGCTGGTGGGGGTGGTCTGAGAGAGTAAGATGAGGGCCTGACCCTGGGGAGGCCTGGAGCCACTGGCAGAACTGTGCCAGGAGACAGGGGCCTGACCCAGCCTCGGACCTTCCCTCTGAAACTGTGCAGTGGGTGTGGACGGAGAGGACCTGTGGCTTTCATTACAGTCTCTGACGTGCGTGAGAAACATGCTCTCTACTCACAGATTCCATCCGGAGGACAAGTACTCAACGGGGCCGAGGCCGGCTACTTTCAGGAACAGCTCCACCCCGTAAACTGTAAGCAGGAAGATGCAGTTAGCAGCGGCCCTGCCACAGCCTCTGCCACCCCTGGGCTGGCTCGTTTCCTCCTCGAGACTCTCCTGAGGTCTGGTCACGTGCCCTCCAGACACCCACGTCACACCCGCACCCCTGAGAGAGTGTGGGCTCCAGGGCAGGGCCTGGCCCAGATGCTGGCCAACCGGGGCTGCCCGCTAACAAGAAGCACTCGCTCCCACTCCCTGGGAGTGGCCGCAGGCATTGTCTGTCCATCCAATAGGTATTTCCTAAGCCCTTCTCCCGTGCCAGCCATTGCACTGGGTGCTGGGTGCCCAGCCCTGAACAACACAGAGCTTAGAGTCTAGACTCAGGGGAAAGACAGCAAACTGATAATGTTAGACTGGGGGAAGAGTGTGACATTTGAAAGAAATCAGGGGCCAAGCTGGATATGATCTTGGCCTGCTTGAGGGGCAGAAGGTAGGTTGGTGTCATTGGAACATAATGAAAGAAGGAGCTGAAGAGGGAGCTCTGGAGGGGGCATCAGATCACACAAGTGACACAGTTGGGAAGAGATTCCAGGTCTTTCTGACCCCAGAGTTTGTGCACTGAATCACTATGCTACTCTGAACTCCACAGAAAAAGCCAAAGGGCTGATCAAGGCAGTAAAAGTCATGCTTTTTAGGAACAGTGAAAACAACTTAGGACACAGTGTTATTAGTTATGTCTAATGTTTAGACATAAAGTGAGAGGGCTGTCAGAGCGGTGTGGTGAGGGGATGAGTGCGCCAGGGGAGGAAAACACCTGTGCAGAGGCCCAGAGGTAGGAAAGGGCAGGGGCCCTGGGAAGCGGGATGTGTTCAGGGGGGCTGCAGGTGGGGCGCGGGTGGTGGTACTGGCAAGAGATGAAGGCTGAGAGGGAGGCTGAAGGGGCCCGCACGGGAACTTGGTCTGGAGGCCAGTGGGCAATCACCAAAGAGTTTGAAACAGGGGTGCGGTAGAATCAGACTCGATTTCTGCTCCACCCTCATCATGCTCCCCCGCTTTAGAGAAGAGCCATGAGATCTTAACCCCAAAAGAAGTTACAGCCAGTGGTTAGCAACAAGCACTTGAGCAAAGCCATGTCAGAAACTTACTGGTCAGAAAGACGAGGTAACTCCAGGGCACATGCTTGGAGAAGAAGTTCCCACCTGTAAGAAGAGAGGCAGCAGTTCAAGAGGTGGGCCAGGTGTGCCCACAGGACAGGACAGTCCCCTAGCCAGGCTCACCTTTCAGCATGAAGGTCTCCACAAGGATCCAGACCCCGTTGACTGCCACCACCAAGTCTGCAACAGACAGGCTCATAATAGAGAAAGCACAGGTGGATGTGGAAAGCTACAGGTCACAGCTGCAGCCCCTGGTTAGTTTCTAGGCAGCTCTGAGATATGCAGAGAGCAGGGCTTGTAACAGATAACTTCCTGCTTAATGCTTTTACCATGAGCTAAAACAGTCAGTAGTTTCTCTTAGAAAATAGCTACAGATTTCTAAAAATCACCCACTATGTCACTACAGGGATACCAGTTAAGATGTTTCAGTAAAACCTACAAATTATTCCAAGTTGGCGTAAAAGATGGACCATATACAAAGGGTTTGAGTATTGAAAACATTTGTTTTTCCCTAGAGAGCTCTCTGGTTTTTAAATGACTGCAGAAACTAGTCAGCAAAACTGCATATGCGTTTGGCCTTTCACCTAGCAATCCTACTTTTAGGGATCCATCCCAATGAGACATTAGCAAAAACACAAATGACGTATACTGAAAGCTATTCACTGAGGAACTATTTGTGATAGCAAGGAAACTAGAAACAACCTAAACGATCAATAGGAGACTGGATGAATAAACTATGATACGTTCATGAAATGGCGTACTCTCAGCTATAAAAAGGAATAAAGAACATCTCTGTATATTAATATGGTGTGGACTCTAGGATGTATTGTTAACTGAAAAAAAAGCAAGGTTGAAAAAAGTGTGTAAATTATGCTAGTTTATTTAAGGCAGGGAAATGTGCATATATGCATCTACTTATAGTTTTTTAAAAAATGGAAGGATAAACTACAATAAAAGTTACCCACTGGGGGAGGTGACAGGATAGAAACAATTCTTCCTTGAGTATACTTTCTTTTGTAGATCTGACTTGGAATCATATACATATTTTACATAATTAAAAGGCAAAATTCAATGTAAAAAGTGGCCTCTAAAAATATTTTTTCAAATGAAATAAAGAAATGTAGATGGTGACATACCCACATGGAGAAAAACTACTCCAGATGAATTTAAAACACAGTCATCTGAATCCCTGGAGTGGTGTTTCTAGCAATTATATTATTAGGGTTGTGTTGGTGTTGTTTTTTGGAGACTATTATGTGTGGACTGTGGGATAAAGCAAGTGAGGGACTGTGTCAGTGTTGTTGGGAACTAGGATTTTAAGCCTGGGAATTTAGACGTGAAAGAATGATGAGGGCTTCCCTGGTGGTGCGGTGGTTAAGAATCCACCTGCCAGTGCAGGGGACACAGGTTCGATCCCTGGCCCAGGAAGATCCCACATGCCATGGAGCAACTAAGCCCGTACGCCACAACTACTGAGCCTGCGCTCTAGAGCCCGCGTGCCACAACCACTGAAGCCCGTGTGCCTGGAGCCCATGCTCTGCAACAAGAGAACCCACGACAATGAGAAGCCCGAGCACGGCAACGAAGAGTAGCCCCCGCTTGCCCTAACTAGAGGAAGCCCGCGCACAATGACGAAGACCCAACACAGCCAAAAATAAAAACAACTAAATGTTAAAAAAAGAATGATGAAGTTAGGTAAAAACCCTATAGTCCACAATTTGAATTAAGAATATCAGGATAAACTCACAAGATAGTTTATCTTTTAAAAATCCAAAATCCTACCTCTGTCCATGGAAAGGCCTGGAAACAATAACCAACTCCAAGCAATGAGCACCTCTAGCATCTCAGATTGTGGTCTCTAAACACCATTTCCCATTAAATGGAACCAGAACTCCTTAGAAAGAGTGAATTCAATTAACCTCTAGATTAGTAGAAATGTCGGCATCTGTGCTGTCCAGTTGGTCATCATTAGCCACACATGGTTACTGAGTGCTTGCCCTGCGGCTATTGTGACGGGAACTGGATTTTTAAGTTTTAGTTGGTCTAAATTTAAATAGCCATATATGGCTGGTGGCTGCCACACTGAACAGCACAGCTCTAGCTATAACTACCAAATTACAGTAAATAAGCAACAGAGGAACATGCAAAATCAAGAATGAAGGACAAACAATCCTGTTCCTTCAACTAAATATTGCAAGAGGAAGAAAACAGATTGGGGGAGAAACCTACAGATTAAAACAGACTGAAGTGACATATCAACAAACCACAATCTGTGGTTCTGGAATCTGCTTCCAAAAACACCAGGTCTAGAGAAGGGGTGATGAGCTGGACTGAGGGGATCAGACAGACAAGAAAGACAGGCAATGAGATGATAACTGTTGACGCTGGTGATAGGTACGTGGATGCTCTTCACAATCCTTCCACTTTTATACGTGCTTGGAATTTTCTGTAATAAACAGCCAACATCGTAACTGCAGGATTTATCCCTTGCATCTCCACTTTCCGGAGCAGTAAGACTCAGGAGGAAAGGGACCTAGAGCTGTGATATTTCACACTTACACATGAAATACTGGAAGGCCTTGGACTTCACAAGGATATTAATTCCTATTTGAAGAGAAGACATGTTAACAGTGAAATTTTCATGTACAAGTACACGTTCCCCTACCACAGACATCATGCGTGTAAGCAACCGGGGTGTTTATGCCCAGGGGTGAAAAAGGAAGGGCCTGCTCTCAGAAGGACACCCACGCTTGTGCCCGGACCCCTGGGCAAGGGACTGGCAACATTCCCTCTGGAAAGAGGCTGAGCAACCTATAGCCGGGACAGAGCAGAACAATGCTTTGCTGGCCACTGCTGAAACTGTAAGTCTGCTCCTGGCCTAGAACCGGCACTGTTTATTTATCCCCTTGAGTAACTATCATCCCAATGGAGTGGAAAACTCGCTGAAAAATATGGAATAATAATAACAGCTGTGCTCAAAGTCCTAGCTGTGGGAGAAATAACAACATAGGACATACCATTTTAACTCTTGTTCATATGGCCCAGACCCCCGTGAGCTAACCATACCCCGTGTGGAACTTCAAAACTGGCATTAAATTCAGGGAAAACTATTAGGTAAATAATATGGGGCCCTCCGATTTTAAAATCTTCAATTTTATACAATGCAAGCATTATGTGAGGGATCAGATACACCAGCTATATATCCTGACACTGGAGGAAGGTCAAAATCCATCATTAGGTAAAAAGGCAGGTTTCAGAACAGAATATATAATGTAATCCCCACTACTGTTTTTAAAATGCACAGAAAAATAACCAGAAGGAAACACATCACAAAATTAACCGTGGTTATCTCTGCCTGGGAGACTTTCATTTTTTTTCTAATTATTTGACTTCGTATCAGTTTTCTTCAATAAATAAATATTCCACAAATTTTTTTTGGTTTGGTTTTTATGTTACTGATTTCCTTCCTAATCCAACACTATTTCCCTGCTGGGGTAATCACACTGTCTCTTTTACACACATAGACATTCCGCATGCATGCGCGCACACACACACACACACACACACACCCCTTCTGGACATGTTCTTTAAATGCTTATCTGTGGTCACCGGAAACCTCCATTCGTCCCCAGCTGCCATATTCAGGTCAACCTTACCTTTGAAGATGAGGAATGCTGTCCTGGGAAGCTCATCAAACCAGTGATCTCTATTTCTCTTTGCCTGGCCAAGGAACAGGGCCATAGGAGAGAGGGCGTTAGGACCAGCGACCAGAGCCCAGCCCTGGGGGCAGGGATGCAGCTTTCCTTTCCTGCTCTCCTGGCTAACTTGGGAAACCATGAAAACACTCAGGGATCTAAAGAACAAAAAAGCCAGCCAATGTTTGCTGAACTCTTCAATGTGCCATGCACTGCCATTGTTTTTATAGAATCCTGAAAATAATGCGGTAGGTAGGGACTCTCATGACCCCACTTCCCAGGTGAGACAAGCCTTGGAAGGGTTCCATAACTTGCCTGATGTCACATGCTGACTAATGGAGTCTGAGATTCAGTGCTTTTAACCAGGACACCGCACTGCAGATGGACAGGCAGATGCAGGGCCAGGGGCCACCTGTTATCCCTCCAGTGCACAATGCCCAGCCGAGCTGAGATGTCCCAGCAGGGAGAGAGCTGGACAGCCGGGTGCCTCCTGGCCTCACCCCCCTCCCATGGAACCGTCTGCCGGGTCACTCCCTGGAGAGCACCCACCTTCCACTTCAAGGCGGCAACTTCGTAGATGTCTTGAAAGTCCTTCAGGCTGTCATAAGCACGAGGGCAAAACAAATCAGAGCACGTTCCCACCGAGCCACGGTCCTCTCACTCGCCTGCCTATGGTCACCTTCGAGGGGTGCAGCGGGGGAGGGGAGGAGGCGACATCTGCGAGTCCCAGCGCATCAGGGCCCAGGGGACCCGTACCTGCAGGCATTTCATCTCCTCCTTCCTCCAGGGACTATGGATACTTAATCCACTCAGTCTACACAGACCACTGCCGGCTTCCGTCCCCCAGAGAGGCAGCCCCCAGATTACCACCATTCTTAGACAGACAGGGACTGAGCCTCCTTTAGCAGAGGACTTAATAGAACAACTGGGGCAGAGAGTTCAGCCCAGAGCTCGCTCGCTCACGTCTCTACAGCAGGCCTGCCTCATCGCAGATCAAAAAGAAGGGTTTGGGGGGCTTCCCTGATGGCGCAGTGGTTGAGAGTCTGCCTGCCGATGCAGGGGACACGGGTTCGTGCCCTGGTCCGGGAAGATCCCACATGCTGTGGAGCAGCTGGGCCCGTGAGCCATGGCCGCTGAGCCTGCGCATCCGGAGCCTGTGCTCCGCAACAGGAGAGGCCACAACAGTGAGAGGCCCGCGTATCGCAAAAAAAAAAAAGAGTACATACTGAGAGAGACAGAGAGAGAGAGAGACAGAGACAGAAAGAGAGAGAGACAGAGACAGAGAGAGACAGAGACAGAGACACAGAGACAGAGACACAGAGAGAGAGAGAGAGACAGAGAGAGAAAGTGTGTGTTTCACGTTGCTCTGTGGATTAGCTCACATGCAACCACCTTGCTCATGGCTCAAGGGTGAGCAGCTGGGCCAGTCCATTCCACGAGCCAATACATTCCTTTTTTTTTTTTGCGGTACGCGGGCCTCTCACTGTTGTGGCCTCTCCTGTTGCGGAGCACAGGCTCCAGACGCGCAGGCTCAGCGGCCATGGCTCACGGGCCCAGCCGCTCCCTGGCATGCGGGATCCTCCCGGACCGGGGCACGAACCCGCGTCCCCTGCAACGGCAGGCGGACTCTCAACCACTGCGCCACCACGGAAGTCCCATTCCTTTTTTTGTCTCAAGTTTAAACTGGATTTGGGTTGGACTTTTGTTACCTGTAAAAAGAATCCTGAGGAATAGGGTCTACATGCGTAAGAATCTCTGAAGAAAACTAAATTCTCTACAAGCCTCTCTGCCTGCCCACTCCCCAGCCCCCGGGCTTTTAGGCCCCAGCTGCCTCTTGTGAACGCCTCGTCCGGCCACACTGTGCCCAACTGGCATCCGCTCTCACCTGAGCAGAGGCGAGTTGCTCTGATTCAGGGCCTTGAACGTGAGATAGCGCTCCCCGGCAGTCATCCGGGGCTTGTAGAAGCGCATCAGGCCTTCAAACTGCCTGTAGGAGATGCCGGCAGGCCCCTGGGGGAAGAGGGAAGACGGCCACATGGAACAGAGTGGGGGCAGCCATGCCAGATGCCCAGCATCACACGGGATCCCAGGGCGCCCTGTTCTCTTGTTCTCCCAAGGGCAGGACTCCTGGTTTCGGAAGCTGCCGGCCCGCCCACCCTTCGGGGATACCGTGGGGCAAGGGCTGGGGAGCAGGGACCAACCTCCCTCCCTGGCTCAGCCCCTGCCCCGCTACCCGCTGGCTGATGAGCAGGCGGTAGGCGTGCTGGATGGCGGTTCGCTTGTGCAGCAGCAAAGACTTGAACTTGTGTTTCTCGATGTCATTGAAGGTGTCAAATACCACGGCCAGAAGCTGTCAGGGAAGAGCAGAGACCTGGCTCCTGTGCCCGGTGGGGCCTCAAGAACCAGGGAGTCGTTCTCCAGCCTCCAGAGGGCGCTCTTCCAGCCACCCCAGAGAAAGGGGTTGAAAAGAGCCCCGCGCCTGCCCCAGGTGGTGTAGGAAGTTCATCTCCAAGACTCAGCAGAGGAAGGTCATTCATTGCCACTTGTAAATTTCCCTCTAAAGATTCATGAAGACACTGCTATTACATTTTCCCCAGGTTTTTCTTCTCTCCGCCTGTAGCTCATCCCTGGCTGGGCAGTTTTATAAGGGGAGAGAAGCAGCGAGGGGAACACACTGGGTTTTTTGCCCAATTCAGCTCCGTGTGATGGCCGGGAGGCTGTGTGTCCATCCTGTGCCCTCCCAACCTCAGAGCAGGAAGGAACATCGCTGTGCCGATGCTTCCTCTCCTGTCCCCTTGCTCCTCCTCCTCCTGAGTCTGCGTGGCTCCAGAAAGCAGAGGTGTGAGGTGGCCTGCACAAAAGGGCACAAGGTTCTGGAACTTTCTAATTCCAAATTTAGCAGGTGAACAACACAGTCTGCGTTATCAGAACGCGATGGGAGGCCAGGTGCAGAATTTGGAAGACCACTTTTTGGAAACACTTTTTCTTTCAAAAATATTTTGAGGGGAACTCTTGTCCTTTCCATCCCTTCTAACTGGTCCCCCATACTTCCTTTTAGATCAAGGGAGAGTTAGCATCTGTAAAGGGCCAGAGAGCAAATCTTTTAGGCTCTGCAGGCCAGATGGTCTCTGTAGAAACCACTCAACCCTGCGGCTGCAGCATGAATGCAGCCGTGGACGATGTGCAAATGAATGGGCCAATAAAACTTTATTGACAAAAACAGATGGTGGGCTGGGTATTGGCCCTGATTGCTGACCCATGCCCTATATTTTCACAGCTCTAAATATCTCTTAAAGCAAATCAATTACACATAAACTGTGTTTTAGATTCTAAACTAACAACAGTATAAAAGAGCTGTAAGATGTTCAAAGAGACATCTAACATACTTATTTTGGGTTTTGAGGAATTAAAAAAAGAAAATATTTTCCTTCTTAAGATGTCACACTTTTAGGAGATTTCACAGATCTACCCCAGAGGAAGTGTTTTCCATTTCTATACTGGGCCTGACTGCGGTGACTGGTGTGAGAATGCTCTTCAGAAGTATAAAAATAAATGCAAGACTTGATAAGCCCTCTTCCTGGTAATTCTGGCGTTGATGTGGGCTCAGCACCAGCCTGACGGCCCGGTCCGGGAGGCAACCTGCTGGTGGCAGGACACTCCTGGTGGCCGGCCGAGCCTCTGCAAACACCTCCAAAGTTCCCAGTGTGCATGGGGGCTTTACGTTCTCCCTAAAGGAATATGTTCCGTGTTCAATTTCCCAATGGTTCGTGATAAATGAGCTGGAAATACACAAGACATTCCTGGCATGTGGCTGCAGTAGGATGGAGTGGCTAGGAGCAGGGCTCTGGAAGGAGACCAGCTCACCCGGCCACCCCGAGCTGTGCACGCACAGGCGAGTTAGCCTATCAGTCTGATCCTCAGTTTCCTCAACTATAAATTGAGCATAGTAAGAATTCCAGGGTTTAAGTGTCAAATTATTTAACCCTCATCCATGAAACACTTTGCACAGTGCCTGGCTGAGGCTTAATAAGTACCAGCTTTTACAGTTATTCTATGTTTGCCGTGAGAAGGAAAAGATCCCAGGGTAGCCTTGGTTTAAACCCTAGCGCCGTCAGCAGCAGTGGCGGCAGGCTAGTTACTGCTGGTAACCAGCTGCACTTAAGTCCCGACAGGGAATTCCTAGCCACACCACACGTGACCACGGTCTGGGACCTCCTTCCCCAATGGTCTGCCCTCGGAGGCCGAAAGCTGTCCCTACCTCATCCCCACAGTGCCCAGCAGAGTGTGGGTGAGGGCTGCCTCAGTGGAGCGCGAGGCAAGGTCACTCACCAGGTTCATGATGAAGTACAGCTCGATGGAGAGGTACACGATGAAGAAGACGCAGGACCAGGGGTTCCGGGAGTAGGAGGGCATCATCACATCTGGAAAACTGTGTTTGCAGAGTGTTACCCGCAGGGCCCGTGTCTGCTGGTCTCCGTCTTCTACAAGGACACCTCTTCTCCTGCCTTGCCGGCCCCCTCCCCCCTCCCCTACTCTTGGCTCACCAGGCCACTCCCGTCCCTCATGGGATCCCAAGAACCTGTCTGGGCCAAGATGTGGAGTATTCTTGGCTGAAAAGAGGAGAAGACCCCGGGCACTAGAAGAGGGCAGAAGCCAGAGCAGGGCCCGAACTTACTTGGCGGTGGTCAGAAGGACGAACAGACTGACAATGCTGTTCTCCAGGGTGCTGAAGTACTGAGGGGGAGAGGGAGAGGTGGGGACGTGGCCGCCAGGCCAAGGGCACACCCCACCGGGAACAGGCTGCCTGCGGTGGGCCGCCTCCAGAGCCCTGCCCTCCTCCTCCCTGCCCCGCCCACTCCTTCTTCCTCCCAAGGGATCCCTGAAGGATGGCAGAGGAAGCAAACATGGAGTCCAAGGCCTCCTCCTTCCTGAGCTCAATGCTTCCGGCGGGAGCAGACAGCTGGCTTTGGGACTTGTCTCCCAGGGAACCACATATGCACAGTTAGCTGAGCTCTCCTCCACTGCTCCTCTGCCAAAATGTGCCCGTGTTCCAAATCTGACCCCGGAAACACCCCTCTCAAGGACAGGGCAGGGGGTCCCCCTCGGCATTCAAGGAAGGAGACAGCTCAAATCTGGGTGACGGGGCACTTTCAGGTGCCAGAAGCGGTGATGAGAAACCAAGCAGGGCATCCCTTCCTAATACAGCTAGGGGGGCAGTCCAGCCACCTTATCTGAGGGGAAAGGCCTCCCATAAAGGAAGAAACAGACAAACATGCTGATTACTTACGGGGTCTGAAGGATTAGGGGAGAACAAGTAGAAACCTAGAAGACGGTGGTGGGAAACAGATTGAGAAAAGGGTTAGAGCAGAAGAGTCCCAAACCCAGATGTCAGAAGGATTGGACAAATAAATGTGAATCAGTGCAGTAGGCAGAGGAAAAGCACCGTGGTGCTTTTGTGGTGGGGACTGTGGCAGAGCACCAGATAACAGCTGCCATTCAGTGACCCAAGTACCATCAAATGTATGATTTAAAAAGGCTGTATAGGGACTTCCCTGGTGGCGCAGTGGGTAAGACTCCATGCTCCCAATGCAGGGGGCCTGGGTTCGATCCCTGCTCAGGGAACTAGATCCCACACACATGCCGCAACTAAGGAGCCCGCCTGCCGCAACTAAGACTTGGGGCAACCAAATAAATAAATAAAATTTTAAAAAATAATAAATCCGTATAGTAAAAAAAAAGTGGTACGTACAGCACGGTGACGATAGTTAATGATACCATATTGTATATTTGAAAGTTGCTAGGAAAGTAGATCTTAAAAGTTCTCATCAGAAGGAAAAGAAATCGTAACTCTGTATAGTGATGGATGTTAACTAACCTTATTACGATGATCACTTTGCAGTATATACATAGCAAAGCATTATGTTGTCTACCTGAGACTAATACAGTGTTATATGTCAATTATATGTCGTTTTTTTAAAAAACGGAAGTTAAAAAAAGTTTAAACTTTTAAGGCTGAAAATCTGTATTTTCATGTAAAAAAAATGCTGGCTCAACACTTTCAGACCAAAGAAAACTCATCCACAGGCTGGATTTGGAACCCAGACTGCCGGTTTGCGATCTTTGGTTTTGAGAACACGACTGCCAAACACAACTCAAAAGGGACCCTGTTGTTCCCCTGTAGCCAAATTAACACCATTAATTTTTTCCCTCTCAGAATGAGCTATTCCCCTGAGTCCTTGAAATCCTGAGTGGGAAAGGGAGTAACTCTGCCCTCAGGGGAAGTCAGCCCCCTTGGAACACAAAGGAAATTCTATCGAGAGTGGGGTGGAGGTGAGGTAAGTGGGAGTCAGTGGCTCAGGACAGAGCAGTCACGAGAACCCGGGGCTTTCAGTGCTGGTGGGGACCTTAGAGCCAGGGCTCTCTAGTTCCACTGTCTTTGCCATCTGAGTACTGGAGAAGGGACCTTGGGCTACCTCGCCATGTTCTAAGACCTCCACGGTCTAAACCCTGGGTCTGAATGTGGCTGTCGCATCAATACTTGATCTTATCTGAAGAGGCAAGGCCTCCTCGGAGTTAGAAAGGCCATGACCTTGCTTTTACATCTAGTGAAGCTGAAGTGTGCAGACCCTAAGGTCCTAGGCACACACTGTAGAGAAACCCTCCCCCGTGTGCGCCAGGAAACGCAAGAGAATGTTCACTGCAGTGTGACCTGTGGTAGTGAAAAGTGCCCACCAACAGAAGACGTGATAAATACATTTGGATACATTCACATATCAGAACACGACATTGCGGTGAAAGTGAACGACCTACATCTACGTACAGCAGCATGAATAAAGGCCGGGGGTACCTCTGGGAGCCGAAGGGAATCGAGATCAGGAAAGGGTACAAAGGTGGCTTCCTTTTTTTTTCCCGATATTTCATTTCCTCAGCTGGGTGTTTACATCATTTTGAAAACCTTCCTGAATTTCTGAAACGGTCAAAGTACCTTTTTTTCTCAACTCTGAGTTTGCTTTTAGCGAGCGCCTGCATCCTGGGGCGCAGGAGAAACTCACCAAGGATGGCAAAAATGATCATGAAGAAGAGGAGCAGCGAGAGGATGTCCATGAAGGGTGGCAGGGACTGGAAGATCTGGCGCAGGTTGCTGGGGAGACAAACGGGGCCAGGAGGGGTGAGGCGCAGCTGGGGACGGGCTAGGGCCCCGGGGGTGCTGGCTGGGACTCCTCAGTGGGGTACGTGCCTGTCGAGATTGAGGTCTGGTGCTCCCGACCCCCAGAACACTAAATCCCCTCTTGCCCTGGCTTGTGACATCATGCTTAGTGATTTCCTAGGCCTTCCACTCAGTGGATGACGGGGAAAGAACCGGGGCAATGTGTAGCACTTACTGAGCCCAGGCAGGCAAGTGCCTGCAAGAGGCGGAGACGGCAGGAGAAGGCCAGGTGCATGGCCTCGGGTGACAAGGTCAGCTTGCCTGGGATGTGGGAAGCCATTTCAGGGCCACCCAGTCCTAGGACATTTGTCTCCGGTTTTAAGGACGGGCACCAAGCGTGAATGGCCAGCCCGCTCTCATCCACAGTACCCCAGCCAAGAGGCTTTCCAGATGGATTCTCAAAACTCAGTTTGACCTTAGGCTAACGGCCTGGTTCGAGTTCAGTACCCCCCGGCTCAGGGGAGGTGTCAGGACAGCCTGCTGAGTCACGTGGACTTTGCTGAGTTCCTGCTTTAGGCTGTGTTTGGGCAGGTACTGTGCTCAGAGAGAGGACCAGCCCCAGAGAAGCACAGGAAAGGCAGGAGAGAGCCCTGGACCCGGAGTCAGGAGACCTGAACTTCAGCAGGAAGACCACCTGCCTCTCTGTGTGGGTCGAGTAGCAGAGGGAAGTGGGCATGACTGTGTCCTACCCAAGCGCAGGAGTGGCCCTACTGCTACATCACTCACTGGCTCCGGCCTCACTGGCCTGGAGGTCCAGGCCAGGCCCTGATAGCGACTGTCTGAGCAGCTCCTCCCCCGGGCCTTACCGCCGGACGCCACCGCAGTACCGACAGTCCACCAGGAAGATGCAGCGCAGCGCCCGGGTCACCCGCACGTGGGACGTCTGCCGTACCAACACCACGATGGCCTCAACGAACTGCACCACCAGCACAGAGGTCTGTGGGTGGAGGGCACAGTGCGCCGTCAGCTCCTCTGACCCAGCCCCCCCTGTACACCCTGAACAGAGGGCTGGTTGGATACTGCCCGGCCCGGCCCGGAGTCCAGAGAGACCTTTCCCTCGCCCTTTCTCACCTCCCCCAACATGAAGCGGGCCCCAGGGAGAAGCCCTCTGGCTGCTGGCATAGATGTGCAGTCCCAGGAGAATGAGCCCCAGGGCGATGCTCCCAGCAGCTCATCAGATGATACCCGCTGAGCAAAACTGCTATTCCGCAGGCCACATCCAGCCACCCTCTGCTTCCAGCTCTCCCCGCTTGCACCGTGAGGGCCCCTGAAGTCTGCAGCACACCCTGACCTCCAATTCCTTGGGCACATTCTGTACAAGCGTGTGGGCTTTTTACACTGCCAAACGCCACTCTGACACATCCCGACTCATGCCTCTCTCTGCCGCAGAGAGAGAAAGCATATAATATGGTCCTGATCGGTGTGGGCGTGGAGGCCACACAGAGCTGGCTTTGAATCCCAACTCACCGGGATTTAGATCCCATTCTCTTCCAACTGGCTGTACGTACAATAGGAAGAGCACTACACCTCCCGCAAATGTCATCGTGCCAGGGCTCGGCACGCGCTAAACGCCGAACCACATTCGCTACTGTTAGCATCACTGTGACACCTGGAGCAAGGCGGGAAGCATGGCGAGGACGGGGACCCAAGGTTACACTTCTGAGCGCAGGACCAGGCCCACGGGGGACTTGGAATTGAACTGAAGATACAGGCTTGAAGTTGACAGGGGAGGAAATGCTGTAGGGAGGTGGGCACAGCACCTTGACCATGGTCCGTCTATGCCGGATGAAAGTGTGAAGGCCCAGCCACCGCAACTTCATGCAGAGTTCAAACACGACCACCATCAGGGCAAACAGCTCCAGGGTCGCGTGGACCTGCAGCCAAAGGGTGTGAAGGAGACGTGGCTTCCCCAGCGCCTGCCCTCCCCCAGCAGCGAACACACCTGCCCGCCTTTTCATCTGAGGTTGGAGACAGCGGGTGGGACTGCTAATCAGGTATGCTGACCACCTGGGGGCCAAAGCGGGCTACGGGTTCTGAGGCAATCCGAAGGCGCCCCTCCCTGGAATTTACAAAGGAGCAGAATCCCAGGGAGACGGGGGAGGTGCATTCAGTCGGGCGGGGACCCCGGGCAAGACGTCTGCCCTTCCAGAATGTTCCCTCTCAGTCTTGAGTTACTCTGCCCCCAGAGAGCCGTGGCTCCCAGCCATCCGGACACTCACGTAAATGCCCAGCCGGAGCGCGGGCACGGCCGGAGCCTCGCACAGGGACAGCAGCAGCAGCAGCAGGGCTGCGGACAGCTCCATCAGGTAGAAGAGGTGGTTGTGAGCAAAGAGGTAGGCCGCCAGCGCTTTGGCATTCTTGGGGTGGGTGAAGAACTTGTCGTTATTCTCACCTTCCTGAAAGAGCAAGCGTCACGTCACGCCGCCTGGAGACGATAGGGCGGCCAGGATGCGTGGTGGGCGGGGAGGGGGGAGGGCCCTTGGCCGGTGGGAGGAGATTCAGGCCAGAGTCGGGAGATGATGGAGAAGCAAAAGTGTGATCTTCGTAGAACCGCACACCAGTCAAGTCTCACCCTGGCCCGCTGATGGGACTCCAAAGACTTGCTTCTTCCCAAAACTACTCAGAGGAATCAAAGAATAAAAAATCCAAGATATCGAAGAGAAGCGGGCACATCTGGTCCCCTCTGAGGTCAAATGTTCACTCTCAGGCGTGTCTGCAGGATGTTAAGTGCTTGAGGTCGGGGGGGTGGGGTCTGGGGTAAACTACGAACAGCTGAGTCCTGGCTCCCCCCTCCTCCCTGGGTAACACTGAGAATGTTCCTTCACCTTTACAACCATCAACACTCGTACTCACTCTCCCCGGGTTCCTGCAAGACACTTAGGACGGACGGCATCTGGCACACAGGAAGCTCCCCGCCAGGGGTTACCTGTTATTATTATTTTAAGTTATAGTAACACTGAGCGGAAGGTGTGAGGGTACCTTTATCACGCTCCTTCTTTACTCAGCTTTCCCCATCCCACTTCTTAATTTACTCCATTTCCACCTAATTTCCTAACCACTTGATGCCTTCACCCCAACAGTAATGAGACAGCAGCTGACCCCCAGCGAGTGCCCTCCAGGCCCGGCACCATGCTCAGCACCACCCTCCCCACCCTGCCCCGGCCCCGCTGAGCCCTCCACACTCCTCTCACTCCTGACAAGGAAATCCAGGCACAAAGAGAACTTCAGTAGCACCTGAGCTCATAGAGCCAGACAGCCTGATTCCAGCGGCCCTGCTCTATCCTTGGCCTCCCGCTGATATAGAAAGCAATCGACGGAGCAGACCGGGAACGGTCCACTTGGGAATACAAGCAGATAACCCTCCCGGTTAGGATCGGCCTTCTGGGGCAGGTAGGGGATCTTCACTGCCTCCCCAGGGTTGGTGGGCACGGGGATAAGGGATAAGTAAGGGAGGTCCCTCAGCTTCATCACCCCCGTACCCCACCCAGCAGCCGACACAGAGAGAGTACTTATTGGCTCATACTTTACAAGCATCCCCTTGCCTCAGTGCTTCTCAGCTGGGGGCAGTGTTGACCACCTGCCCTCCCCTGACTCCGCCCCGGCCTGGAAGCATGTTTGGTTGTCCCACCTAGGGGGGTGCTGCTGGCATCTAGAGGGTAAACTCCAGGGATGCTGCTAAACCTCCGAAAATGCACAGGACAGCCCCTCACAACAAAGAATTATCCGGTCCCAAATGTCAATGGTGCTGAGTCGGGAGAATCTGTCTCATTCACTCCCAGCACAAACACTCAGAACAGAGGCTCTTCCCCTTGGCTCCAATCCCTAGAGGAGGAAAGGGGCAGAGCCAGAAGGGATGCCCAGAGCCCTTCTGAAAGCATTCCGGCTGTCCTGGAATGCAGTCCGACCTTCAACTATTCCGACTCTTCTGAGATGAGGCCACACTCAACCGTCCTCATAAACCCTTATTCTGGGGAAGGTGAAACTAACACACGCTCGGTGATTCCTGCAGAGGTTGCCAAGCCAGGCCAATGGGAAGAAGTGTCTCTGGGCCCAGAGGTGGCACACGGTGCCGTGGAAACAGCTCTGGCTGGTGGGCTCCTGTACTAGCCCGAGGGGGCTTCAGCTCGCCAAGCCTGTTTCAGAGAATTGGGAAGGCAAGAGGTATTGTCAGGTCCTCAGCTGGCACGGTGCCTGGTGCACACAGTAGGCATTTAATAGGTGTTTGGTAGGATGAAGCACTCCTGCAAGAGATCATTCTCCAGGCCCCTGCCCAGCCCAAGGACTGCCCAGTAGCTGGGAGGCAGGGAGCTCTGACCTCGGCTGTGGTTTGCAGGGGGAACTTCAAGTGAGTCACTTCCCTGAAGCCAGCTACACCCCTATCCTCGTTATCAAAAAATAAAGACAAACCACAGACTCAACAGGGCAGGGAACGAACATCCTGGCGGTCACACGGAGGGCAGGCTGGACAAGTCTTGCTGCCAGTCCTGTGATCTGTGCCAGGCTGTGGTTTTCACCAGCACGGCCATGGCCACAGGGGACACACATGGCCTGGGAAGCTTCTGGTTTGGATTTCTAAAAAAAATGCAATTCTTGGGTAATTTCTTCCAACAAGTAGCCAGGGATGAAGGTCTGGCTAGAGGAAACCACTAACACGGGGGACTCGGATCTGACCGCTAGGACTTGAAACTGCCACAGACGAGATGGAGGATGAGGCCTCCCCTAGCGAGGACGGAGTGAAATACGACCCGAGTCACTGGATTCTGACCCAGACCCTAAGGAGAACACTGGCCTTGTTTTCTAGCTGCTGATCACGAACTAGGAAATTCATGATTAGGAAAAATAAGAAGGCAGGCCAGTTGCATGTGACTTCCAGGTCTTTGCTTTCTGCTCCCTGGGGCAGAAGTCCACACAGAAAACTAGGACTGTCTTGGAGGCAACAGGAGCGCCGAGCACACAGCTCCTGAGGGTGAGTGAGTTAACAGGTAAAATTTGGGAAGAGAGGAAACTGCAGGCACCAGATAGCCTCAAAGCAGCGAGCGGCCAATTACCCAAGCACACCAGCAACCTGCTTCAGGGGCCATGCTGCAGCTCCCCTGCAAGCATGAAAACGACTACCAGACACCAGCTAAAGCCATCCTCCAGAAACAGCCACGAACTACTGTCCATGGGGATCCAACTTTTGCTTTTAGTTTTAATTTTACAAAATGATGCATTTTTTGTAAAATAATTCAAATCATACACAGAACTATAAGGTAGTAAAAATTCCATCAGCCAAAAATAATCACCTTTAAAAAACAATAATAATCACCTTTAATATTTAGATAAATAACTTTCCAAATGTGAATGGGTATATGTGCATAGATACAGAAACACAATATATAAAACTGTATATAATTTATATATAAAAATCTTCACATGATACCTTCTGTTCTGTAACCTCTTTTCCCACAAAGAAATGGCCCATTTTCAAGTGGATACATGGGGTCAGGTACAGAAGTGAGGCAACCACATAGAGAAGAAAGAACGTCATTTGGAGGCTGGATGGACACGGTTTAAGTCCAACCTTGGCAATTTACTAGCTGGATGGCTTTGGACTCATTGAGCCCCTGGGAGTTTCAGGTGTATGAACTGGGAGATGATTAACCTGCTTGGTAGGGTTGTGAGAAAGATCAGCAAGTACCCAGTTAAACTATATATAACTTGTTTGCGTTTTTTTTTGGGGGGGGGAGGGTTGTGTTTTTTGCTGTACCACGCAGCATGTGGGATCTTAGTTCCCCAACCAGGGGTTGAACCCGTGGCCCCTGCAGTGGAAGCAGGGAGTCTTAACCACTAGACTGCCAGGGAAGCTCCATTTGCATTATTTTTTAAATTCCACATATAAGTGATATCATATAATATTTGTCTTTCTCTGTCTGACTTACTTCACTTAGTATAATATTCTCTAGGTCCATCCATGCCGCTGCAAATGGCAACATTTCATTCTTTTTTATGTCTGACATTCTATAGTGTATATATACACCACATCTTAAACCAACTGTCTGCTGACAGGTACTTGGGTTGCTTCCATGTCTTAGCTATTGTAAATAATGCTGCTATGAACGTCAGGGTGCATGTATCTTTTCAAATTAGAGTTTTTGTCTTTTCTGGATATATACCCAGGAGTGGGACTGCTGGACCATATCGTAGCTCAATTTTTAGTTCTTTTTGGAAACCTCCACACTATTTTCCATAGTGGCTGCATCAATTTACATTCCCACCAACAGTGTAGGAGGGTTCCCTTTTCTCCACACCCTCCGCAGCATTTATTATTTGTAGACTTTTTGATGATAGCCATTTTTATTACTAATGTTCTCACCTGCTTAAGGAAAGAAGGAATTACCAAGCAGCTATTCTAATTCCATATTCTGACCCATCCCACCCTCTTGTCTAGCACCTATTCAACTTTGGAGAAGGTGACAGTACATAGGGGGGCCCTGCCACATCAACTGGCATGCCCAAGCTTGCTAAAATTTCCCTAAAACATTTCTATTGCCTGAATCAAAATACATTTCTTGAGGAGTACAGCCATAAAATGCGAGAAACACACAGACACCCAAGTAACTATCAAATAAGTATCTGAATTTCATTAAATCTTTTTAAAAAAATAGCAAAGCAAATACTTACAAGGGAGAGCTGCTTCAAAGAAAAAAAGATTAGGGGAAAATGATCATTCAAATGAATTTTAAAATTCCATTTCCTCACCCAAACCCTTATTCAATGCACAGCTGAAGCTGAAATCTTCTAATGACAAAAATGGCAAGATTAAGGTGAAAATGCCATAGACAGTCAGACTGGAAGTTAATAGGCAATATCCCCTTTGGAGAGTATTCGATACTATATAACAAGGGCATTAAAAAAGGTTGATTCCTTCTACCCACTGATTCCACTTCTTGGAGTCCTTCCTAATAAAATAATCCTAGATATTAAAGAGAAAAAGAGAGAAACAGCCGTAGGCACAGATTGTCCTCGGATTATAATTTATAATAAGGAAATGCATAATAAGGGAAATACATAATAAGGGAAATATAAAAAGAGAAGATATCCAACCTTATCAGGATAGTTAAGTAAATTAGGACGCACTTACCAGATAGAATTATAAAGACTTTAAAATTTGTTTACAAGAGTTATATAACATGAGAAAAAAGCTTATGCCACATGCTAGGGAAAAAAAAAAAGACTGTACAGCTGTAGCTACCACAGGACTTTAAAATTATTTTAGAAGACCCATGAAACCTACGTATTATTCTTAAATAATGTTGTCAGGGACTGCGTTAGGTGAATTTTTTTTCACATCGCCTTTGTACCGAAACTTATTGTAATGAGAATACGTGACTTTTAATAAAAAGTATTCTTTTTCTTTAAAAAAAACAAAAACAAAAACCAAGCATGAAATAGCAAACATGAGAGCAGCAGCAAGTTAAACAGGAAGGGAATAAAGATCTCTAGATTCCCCACACTAAGTCAGCAGTGTTAAGTAGATAAAAGAATTCCCTCCCAAGAACCGGCCTCTCAATGTGCCTGAGAAGAGGGAGCGGGGCAGGGGAGGTCAAGTGGACAGACTTGGGGAACCTTGGGGGCAGGCAGAGCCACAAACTGGGGGTCCCGAGAACAAGCCCGTTCACATCACCCTTCCGTGTGGGCACAATCGGGTTGGCTCTCCCAGCCTGATCTTAGGAGATGAGAAGCTCACGCACGGAGCACTGAGCCAGAATTGAGTTGCTGGGCACCCAATAGAACCCCGGCTATCCTACTCCACCAACAGGGGCCAAGAATGGCCAGGTCCTGACCGGAAGATACTCACCTGGAGGTAGATTGCTGCCTCTTGATAATTCATCTCCCAGTTGTGTCCGGTGAGGCTGGAGGGGGAATTCTCGCCCCCTGAGCTCAGATTGGGGGTGCAGGAGTCATGGACGGCATATTTGCCTCCATCTGCATTGCAAGAGGAGATTCACTTACAACCCAGGCTTAAGAGAATAAAAACACCATTCACCAGGAGAAAAGGTTGGCAGTCACCTCGTACGCTCACACGCGTATCCTATTAACTGTAAGTCAACGCACCATCCCGTGTACTAATGACAGCAAGAATTAGCATGCCTAGTTAAAAGTGTTTTTCTTACATGGATGGACACGAAGGGTATTATGCTTAGTGAAATAAGTCAGACAGAGAAAGACAAATACTTTATGATATCACTTATATGTGGAATCTAAAAAATAAGACAAACTATTGAATATAAACAAAAAAAGCAGACTCAGAAATAGAGAACAAACTAGTGGTTACTAGTAGGGACAGGGAAGGGGGGAGGGGCAAGCTAGGGATAGGGATTAAGAGATACAAACTACTATGTATAAAATAAATAAGCTACAGGGGTATACTGTGCAGCAGAGGAATATTTTATAATAACTATAAATGAAGCAAACCTTTAAAAATTGTGTATCACTATGTTATACCCTTGAAACATATATTGTACATCAACCATACCTCAATTTTAAAAAGTTTTTCCTTCTCTTGTTAAGTGAAAAAAGCAAGTACAAAAAAAGCACATACTGTATGCTATCTTTTGTGTAAGAAAGGGAGAAAACAAGGAAACAGAGATATCTACTTAACAAAAGAAACAGGAAGAACAAATTAGAACTCGATGAAATTGATTGCCTACAACGGATGTAGGGAACAGTGGTGTAGAAGTCACTCAGAGGGAGTGATCTTTTTGATTACTTCTGACTTTTGGAAGTGTGTTAGTATACTACCTTGTCAAAAAATAAAACCAATTGGAGTTTTTCACTGGTGCGGTGTCCTCTGTGGCTTTTCCCTGCTGACATCCATGCCCTTTCCTTGCAGTAACACAGCCCCATCTGCTTTTGAAGGACATCCCCTCTCTACCCTCTGTCCATATTCTTTGGCTCTGGCCAACTCCACCCCTGGCCCCCAGGCAGATGATCCAGTGCAATGAGATCCCCTCAGCCCCCCAGGACAGGCGTTGGTTCAGGCAGCGGTGCTGACCCAAGCCCGGCCAATGAGGGCTGAACTTGGAACTTCTCCTGGACCAGTTAGAAAGGAGGGGCTCTTTCCCTGTTGCTGTTGGCGGTTGCCTCTGCCACGACCTGGGGAAAACCTGCCCGAGTTACATCCCTGGGATCAAGCTGTGCCCAAAATCTACCTCGTAGCGTTTCTGAAGTCTGAGCCCACAAATATCCTTTTACACTTAAGCCTGTTTGGGTTGGGCTCGTCGTAACACTCAGGTGTCTCCACTGACATATGCGATGGCACCGAGAAATGAACTCTCAGCTTTGTAAATTTATTGGGAAGAAGAGAATCTAGGATGAGAATTTGGTTCCCCTAACCCACATTCCCAATGACCCACCTATGGGATGGTAAAGAATCAAATGTTTGGCTAATGAGTCACGCACAGTGGCAGGGAGCAGATGTGTAAAGCTCACAACCAAACAGGAAAGGAGAGGAAACTGGCAGTGTTCAAAGGGCTGTTGGGTCACAACCGCTCCTTCTGACTTTGAACTGCTAAGCAATGGCAGTCAGGTCTGCCCTCTGCAAAGCTCTTCTCTGCCGAGTTTTAAATACTTTTACTGAGATATATTTGACACACAATAAACTGCACATATTTAAATATTCAATTTGATATGTGTTGACATGCGTACACACTCGTGAAACCATTACTAAATACAATCAAGGTAATATAACCGTCACCCTTTCAAGCCCTCCCCCCCACCCATCCATCCTCAGGCAACCGCTCATCTGCTTTCTGTCACGATCAGACGAACCTGCATCTCTTAAAATTTTATGTAAACAGCATCACAGTATGTACTCTTTTTTTTGTTTGGCTTCTTTCACTCGGCATAATTTTTTTTTTTTTTTTTTT
>NW_020172781.1:2036327-2110380 GCF_003031525.2 Neophocaena asiaeorientalis asiaeorientalis | reverse complement strand
CCCGGACCGGGGCACGAACCCGTGTCCCCTGCATCGGCAGGCGGACTCTCCACCACTGCGCCACCAGGGGAGCGCGGCATAATTACTTTAAATTCATCCATGTTATAGGGTGTATCAGCAGTCCACTCTTTTATTGCTGAGTAGTATTCCGTTGCATGGATGTACCACCGTTTATCCATTCACATTTAGATTGTTGCCAGGGTTTCGCTCTTTCAAATGAAGCTGCTATGAACATTCATGTACAGGGTATGGTATGGATATAGGCTTTCATTTCTTTGGGGTAAATACCTAGGGCTGAAATAGCTAGATCATACATTTAATGTTTTACAAAACTACCAAACTGTTTTCCAAATTGATTGTACCATTCTACATTCCCACTAGCAGTGAATGAGAGTTGCAGGTCCTCTACAGCCTCACTAACAACTGACATGCTCAGTTTTTTTAGTCAACTATTCTAAAAGGTTGTGATGGTACTGCATTGTTTTAATTCCAATGCTTTTACTTTGTGTTTCCTTAATGACTAATAATGTTGAGCATCTTGCCGTATCTTTATTTGCCATTTGTACAACTTAACTGAAGTGTCTCCAAATCTTTCTTTTACCTTTTTCTTTCCTCTTCTTTGGAAGGTTTTTATTTAAAAAATTTTTTTTAATTGTATTTATTTATCTATTTATTTATTTATGGCTGTGTTGAGTCTTCGTAGCTGCGTCGGGCTTTCTCTAGTTGCAGCGAGCAGAGGCTACTCTTCGTTGCAGTGCACAGGCACATTGCGGTGGCTTCTCGTTGTGGAGCACGGGCTCTAGGCGCACGGGCTTCAGTAGTTTACCTGCTTATTTATTAGGTTATTTTCTTCTTTTTGAATTTTGAGAGTTTACATAAATATACAAATATTTATCTCCGATTAATATGTCTACTCCAGTTTTGATTATTTCTTTGAATTAGTGATTAGTGTAGCTTTTTCCATTCTTTTAATCTTTGTGTCTTTTTTTTTAAAGGAGAAACATTTTTTTTTTTTGGTTGCACCAGGTGTGCTCCTTAGTTGTGGCATGCAAACTCTTAGTTGCGGCATGCATGTGGGATCTAGTTCCCTGACCAGGGATAGAACCCAGGCCCCCTGCATTGGGAGCATGGAGACTTATCCACTGCACCACCAGGGAGTTCCCTCTTTGTGTCTTTATATTTAAACTTTGTTTCCTGTAGGCAGCATAGAGTTTGGTCTTGCTCCTTTCTCCCAATCTGAAAACCTCTGCCTTTTAATTGGAGTATTTAGATTATTTACAATTAAGTAATTACTAATATGATTAGGCTTAAATATATCATCTTGCAATTTATCGCATATTTGTCACACCTGTTCTTTGTTCTTATTTTCTGCCTTCTTTTGGATGTTCTTTGTTCTTGTTTTCTGCCTTCTTTTGGATGACTGTATATTTTTTTATGGTTCCATTTTATCTCCTTGTTGGCTTATTAGCTACAATGCTTTCTTTTGTTATTCAGAGGTTGCTCTGGGGTTTATAGTATACATTTTAAATTTATCACGTCTACCATCAAGAGACCACTTCATGTCTAGTATAAGACTCTTAACGACAGTATAGTTCTTTTTCTCCCCTCCCAACTTTGTGCGTCTGGAAGCCAAGGGACTTCCAGTTCACAAACCTACTCTGAATTGAGCTCCATTGCTAGCATGTGTAACTAGGACAGTCTTTCTGGAAGGGACTGCAACAGTGAAGGATATAAGAAAAGTAATGAGTTAACACTACTTGCTCTGTGCTAAGTGCTCCATGCTGATTAACTCACGTAATTCCCACCATCCCATGAGATACACACTAGCATAAATCCTACTGTACAGAGAGGTTAACAACTTGCCCAAGGTCACACAGCTGTAAAGGGCTGAGCCAGGATTTAACCCCAGGCAGCGCCCCTCCAGAGCAGCTGCATTTAACCATTACGCTATACTCCCACCCTGTAAGAAAGACAAGTCTGCGGTGAAGGACAGCAGAGAATGGTTTTAAACTAGTGGTAGCAAATACCTATGGATGGCTTATTACATGTCAAAATCTATTCTGTGGCAGATTTTTTTCCCAAAGATAGCCACAGCATTATCTTTTATACTACATGCTCTTCGAGAACCCTGCCACCTCCCTACAAAGAGGTAGAGACTATGTCTCCTCCTCTTGAAACCAGGTGAGGCTTTGTGACTGTCTTGACCAATAGAGGATAGAGGAAGTAATGCTTATGACTTCCAAAGCTAAGTCGTCAAAATGCTTCCACCTTTTTCTCTTGGGTCTCTTGCTCTTGGAACGTAGCCACCATGTTGTGAGAGAGGCCCACGGAGGAGAATCAAGGCGCCCAGTTCACAGCCCAGCTGAGCTGCCAGGAAGCAGCCAGCACCAACTTGTTGGTGAGGTTGAATAAAAGTCATCTCACAAACAGATCCCCCAGCCCCCGTCACTGTGTGGGGCAGAGAAGCTGCCCCTCCCCCAAGCCCTGCCCAAACTGCAGACTCATGAGCAGAAAAAATGATGTCTTCGTCTTAAGGTGCTGTGTTTGGGGCTGGTTCGTTATACAGCAATAGATAACTGATACATACCTGAGTGCTGTCTGCCAATCAAGCTATTTAATTCTCACAGCAATCCTATGAAGAAGGTAATATTATTATTCCCACTTCAGACTTGAGGAGATTAAGGTGCAGAAGGTTAGGTACCTTCCTGGGGTCATGCAGCCAGCGACAAGAAGGGCTTGGATACCAAACTAGGCTGGTTAGCTTCTAATTGGTAGGCTGCATGCCTCTCAAGGATTCGACACCCGAAAAGGAGGACAAGGTAGTGCCGAAAGGGTTAAAAATATAGCAGTGGGGGCTTCCCTGGTAGCACAGTGGTTGAGAGTCCGCCTGCCGATGCAGGGGACGCGGGTTCGTGCCCCGGTCCGGGAAGATCCCACATGCGGCGGAGCGGCTGGGCCCGTGAGCCACAACTTATATATATATATATCAGCGGTTCCATCACTCAAATGGAGTAACAGGTAGAAGGCAGGACATCTGGCTGCAGCCAGCCCTTGATCATCCTGGTCCTGCTCTACCAATGCCAACATTTCCCAACTCTGATCCCAGTGCCCATTTCTGAAAGAACTAAGCCCTAGGCAGAGACAGGAGAAGGTCAAACCACCTTCCTCCACCCGCTCACATAGACCAGGGGAGCACGAGCCAAAACGTGACTCCCAAGTAGGAGAAAGATGCCTGCCGGCATCTGGATGGAGCTGGGAGCTTGTGCGCCTGCGCCCTGTCCTCCATGACCTTTGCACAGCGCGGCAGGAGCCAGCGCCCGGGACGCAGCAGCCCTAGGTCGAATAAATAGCGGTGCTGGTGCGGGGTGGGGGGCGACAGGCTGGCACAGATGGCAGCGGACATTAGTGCCATTTTCCCAGTCTGTGCTAGACATAAGCGTCTGCAGGAGCCCCCTGCCTTGGAGACCCCCATGTGAGCCTTCCGAGCCCTTCTTCTCGTGTAGGAGTCTCAGCAAATTGATCCAGCTTCTGCCTCCCGCCCGGGAGCTCTCTCAGGCCCATTCTGGTGGGGAGAAGGCACGTGGTCCTCAACTTCTCCCCTTTGCCCCCATCACTTGACACCATACACCACTGTGATGGGGGGGGGGCGGGGGAACGCTACAGCATCCCCCAGTGCAGGCCAATCCTTGCCACTTCCACCTCACTCACACCAATGGCTTTTGCCTGGGAGCAGGTGACCCTTGGTATCTTTTATTATTTTTTTTGGCGATACGCGGGCCTCTCACTGTTGTGGCTTCTCCCGTTGCGGAGCACAGGCTCCGGATGCGCAGGCTCAGCGGCCATGGCTCACGGGCCCAGCCGCTCCGCAGCATGTGGGATCTTCCCGGACCGGGGCACGAACCCGTGTCCCCTGCATCGACAGGCGGACTCTCAACCACTGCGCCACCAGGGAAGCCCAACCCTTGGTATCCTGAAGGGCCCTGGTTTGGGTGAGAGACAGTCTTCTCCCCGGATGCACAAAAAATTCCATCCAGTCTCTGAAATCCACAAGGACCCCTGGGACAGGGAGACAGACCAGCCTTCCGGCTGCCTTGGGAGGACGGTCCTCACGGCCGGAAATCTTTCACATCACCTTCCTCCCACCCCACCCCCCCACCATGGCCTATAAGTCGCCAGGTCTGGGAGGCTCTCCTCTCTCTAATCCATCTCCACTCCCCACATTCACTGGAGCCTCCTGCCTTTCACCTAAAAGTCAGCAACAGCCTTCAGGCTGGTTCTCGCTGCCTGGGCCTTTCCCTGACCGCGGGGGTCTTGTTGCAGGATGAAGTCGGTAAAGCATAAATCTGATCGTATCCCTCAGCTGCTTAACAGTCTTTCAATAGCTCGCCCTCGGGAAAGACTTCAGACTCAGCAAGAGTCTTTAGGATCTGGCTCCCGCTGCATCTCTCTCCATTTCCTGTTCCTTCCCAAACTCCTAAAGGACAGGTAGATCTTCAGAGGGCAGCTGGCTACTGCCAAGCACTAGGATGCCGGGGCCCCCATGCAACAGCGAGCATCACAGAGACAAAACGTATGCTCTCTAGCCACAGATCACATCTGGTGGCTGGCAGGTGTGAGGAGACATGTTGTGAGGCTACAAAGGGCAGAACAAGGACTTGGGAGGAGATGTCACAGGACGGGCATTTCCACCAGATCCCAGGAAGGCTTTTCTAACTACAAGAGCTGCCCCCGGGACTTCCCTGGCAGTCGGTCCAGTGGTTAAGACTTCACCTTCCTATGCAGGGGGTGCGGATTCAATCCCTGGTCAGGGAGCTAAGACCCCACATGCCTCGTGGCCAGAAAAACCAAAAACATAAAACAGAGGCAATATTGTAACAAATGCAATAAAAACTTTAAAAATGGTCCACATCGAAAGAAGAATCTTAAAAAAAGAGCTGCCCCCAAATGCACTGGGCAAAGGGGGCTTTACCTCTGTCATGTTTGATTTATTAAAATTAAGTAAGCACTAAGCTCTGGTCGCGCTGGGTACATACGTATTTGTCATTTTATTCCTCGTGTGATCTGTAAGTTAGAAATAATTCTTGGGCTTCCCTGGTGGCGCAGTGGTTGAGAATCTGCCGGCCAATGCAGGGGACACGGGTTCGAACCCTGGTCTGGGAAGATCCCACGTGCCGCGGAGCAACTGGGCCCGCGAGCCACAATTACTAAGCCTGCACATCTGGAGCCTGTGCTCCGCAACAAGAGGGGCCGCGATAGTGAGAGGCCCGCTCACCGCGATGAAGAGTGGCCCCCGCTCGCCACAACTAGAGAAAGCCCTCGCACAGAAAAGAAGACCCAGCACAGCCAAAAATAAATAAATAAATAAATAATTTTTTTAAAGGAAGAATTCTTAATAAAAATATTTTAAAATCAACAGTGAATGGCATTGTTCTACTCGTTGTTTTGATGGGCATCCCCAGGGGCGGAGTGCAGCTCTTAGGTGCTGGGGGCCCTGGCTGGGGACTGGAGGTACCTGGATAGTCCCTGCCCTCTGGGGCCACCTGTCTGCCAAGGCAGCACATACGCCATCAACACGGGGCCTCAAGAGGAGGCTTCAACAGCAGGAGGTTCCCCCAGCAAGTGGCAAGTTGGACCAGCTGCCTTTGCAATTCACAGCATCTATGAATTTACAGATACATAAAGACGGTGAGGGGGACAGGCAAGGGGGTGCAGATGGCTTTAAAAATGACTCCCAACTCATGAACCACCCACGGGGCCGGCCATGCCACACCTGGTGCAGAGCCCAGCCACTTGGATCCTGCTGGCTACCAGAAGCCTTCCACCAGCACTGCCTCGCTGCACCGAGAGGGTCACGACAGGGTCTTTTTTAGCACACACGTCTCTCCCCTACCCTAATGAACCTCAGCCCCACAAATCTATGTAGCCCAAACCTCATCAACTCAGCTTTTGCTGAAATAACAAACACACTTACAGGGCATATTCTGTGTGCCAGGCTATTCTCAGCACCATATATTTATCTATGTATTTATATAAATGTATATATTTCTATAAATTTCATACTCACAATAACCCTATGAGGTAGCGACCATTATTGTGCCCATTTTACAGATGAGGCAATGGAAGCCCAGAGAGATCTGTGAACTTGCCCGGGTCTCACACCTTCAGAAGGTCAGCAGGTTCTGTGCTGAGAATCCCCACGCTAAACCACAGAGCAGGGTTTAGCGTGCTCTATGGGCTACGGGGCTTCCCTGCATGGACTTGAGTACTTTCTGCTGCTCATCTTAGAAACGATGAGTGTCAGGTCTGGGGTCTTAGAAAGGATGATGGTCAGGTCTGAAATGGATCACAGAGACCACTTAATTGAATGCCCGTCTCTTAGAGATGGGAAACTGGGGCCAGGGAGGGGAGGTGTGCCTGTGTAACAGGGCTGATCCATCAGAGAGCCAGCTCTAGCACCTGGGCCTCCTGGCTCCCCTTCTAGAGCTTCCCCACCACAAACACTGGTCACTCATCCCTCACTAGAGTAATGTGGACAGTGGTCTGACGCCCACTGTCTGCCACTATGTAATTGCTGGTGCACAGCTGTGAGACAAATCAAAGAGAATAAGCCACTGGCCTAATCCTACCCAACCTGGGCCAAATCTGCACTTGCTGGGAGAAACAGCGGCCCCCGGGTCTCCAGGTGAAAGTTGATGATGCAACTTTCGGGGCATCCCCTGCACAGGGAGAGTCTGGACAACAAGGCGGTCTGGAGGACTCTCACACAGCACCCCAGGTCCAGCCCCCTCCTGTGATCAGGGACCAGCTCTCACACCAGTGGTTGTCAGAGACCACATAAGAATCAACACGTTCGACCTCTGACTTTGGCACCGTGCTCGCCCAGAGCAGGGTGGGTGTCTCCAGACGAGCTGGAAAGGCAAGGTCAAGGCATACCGCAAGGGCCCAGCTGGAGGAGGTGGGATGACCTCACGACGGGGCTGTCGGGGAGCTGGCCATCCACCGCCTCGTCCAGGAACATGATGGCTGGCCCTTGCCTCTGCATTTCCGTCTTTCCTGGGAGGCAGCTGGCCCAGTAACGGGCGGGAAGAAGGAGGAAAAAAATGATACACAGCAGCGCAGGAGGGTGGGAGCGGCAGTCTTCTGGCTCCCACAGCAAACCAGCTTCTCCGCTCGCAGGAGAAGGGCCAGAGGAAGCTGACCAGGAACATTCTTGGCAACCAGGAAGATCCCATTCGGAGCCTCTAGGGCAAGTCCCCCCAACCCCAACCCCCAAAGAGAAATACTTTGTTCTGCACTTCGGGTGCCCTGGGCAGAGAAGTCTCCTGTGAAACCAGCCTGCAGCCTTTTCAGGCCCAACGACCTTCGCCACTAAAGATTTACGCATCACCAACCCCTTAACTGCCCTCCCTGCATCCTGGCAGTCAGCCCAGGGAGGTGAACATAGAGGAGAAGGAACAGAAAGAAACTGCTGAACTGACAGGCACTGGAATACAAAACAATAAGAACAACAAAAGAACTGCCTCCAAGTAGGAGAGAAGTTCCCCACACAGAGGACAGGCAGACAAACCAGGATGACCTGTTTTCACAGATGGTAACGTTTTCCTCCAAGCTGATGTAACAGGGCCCAGAGGCTCCCTGCAAAACAGCTGGCTGCTTTGCATGCAGCCTCTGAAACGACCCTGTGGGGAATCCAAGATTTCCGCATGCAGCAGCATCCTGGTGGCACTGGGTAAACAGAAACAGTTTCCATATGCCGGCTATAAAGTGGAGCCAGGGAGGAGAGGAAAAGAACGGGCAGGTGAGGAGGGCTTCTGTGACCCAGCCCCCTCATCCAGCGAGCGCAGGGTCCACTAGGGCTGGGTAAATCACTGCGGCCTTCCTTTGGGGCCTGGCAAGAGGTTGCTTTGGATAAAAGGCCTATGAGCTCCTCGTGGGAGGTAGTTCTGATGGGAAAGACTGCAAGGCAGTGACTGTTCTTGGGCAGGTTTATACTGAGGACCCCACGGCCCCATTCAATCCTCCCTCCTTTTCATTCTCATTCTCTTACACATACACAACCTTATGCGTTCACACATACACGCATCCCGCACATCCTCTTCAAGACAAAACGTAGCCCTGAACACCCAAGTTCACTCCCAGCTGTGCCCCTCCCAGTCCTTGGTTCACGATCTTGATCCCCAGAGCCTCAGTTTCTTCATCCACTAACCGGGAGACTGGTGCCAACTGTGCACCTGGGCATCTGAGAAACAAATGCGAATACCCACAAAGCCCTTGGAGCCCTCCGGACACCAGTGCCCAGCAGAAACAACGAGCAATCCCCCAACCGTTTGCCAGTTGTCGCTGAGAGCCCCACTCCATGGGAAGAGGCTTGAAGGGGAGGAGAACCAACCAGAGTGACGCTGATGAGTTTTCCAGGCACGGCGTCGCCGCCCTGCTTCTGTGCCGGCTGTGGCTCTTTAAAGGCCCCCAGATAAAAATCAGGCAAAAGACACTACACCGAAAGCAAGCAGAGCGCACATTTCCTGCTGCTCGAGACTTCTCTGCTGACGACTGACTGCACGATGGCCTGGGAGGTAGACCCGCGTCATCAACGCACGTTAGGAGAGGCTGTAAACCCAGGCAGAACTCCGGGCAAATAGACTAACCTCCACAAAGGCGAGAGCTGGCGTGCAGCCCTCCCAGTTGAATCGCTGGCCTCAAGCCCAAAACCTGTCCTGCCAAAGGCTTAAGCCAGAGGAGGAAAGGAAAGATGAAAGGCTCACCCAGGCCGGTACTGGGTCAAGCACTGTTCTAGAAGGAGCCCGGGTTTGGAAGTAGCCTGGATAACGCCCTGCGTTGAAAAAGTAAAACCATGAACTTTGCCCTCACGGTGCAGGTGCTAGGGAGCAAGTGGGCCTCTGTGTAGTGTATTCAGAGGATGCGAAGGTGTAGAAGTGCAGCCACTACCCCAACCGGTTAGGGGCGGTTAGGGAAGCCTCCATGGAAACAGAGGACAACTCTGTTTCTGGCCAGCTGACAGGGACCTACGTGGCCAAATCCAGAGGGATTCCCTGCGGATACACAAGGCCAGCCACAGAAGGGACTTGAACTGGGTAGCAAGTTGAGAGCAGCAGCTATAAACAGAGGAGATGTACGGAAAGTCGGGAGGGGTGAAGATCAGAAACAACAGACTCTTGGGAGGGGCCCGGAAAATAAGCCTCTCTTGGTAATTTAGAGTAGCAACTGCTGTCCCAGGGGCCCACCCTCAAACTGGCCACGCTGGGAACTCACACCTGAGGTTGCAAATGTGACCTTGAGAGCAAGTCTCTAGTCTTAATAAATCATGCGGTTATTTGAGGAAGAAAAGGGGAGGAGCAAGTTTTTAAAAGGCTGACCTTCTAGATGCAAACAAATATGGTTTCATTTGAGGAGACATTTCCTCAGCACCTACTATATACCAGGCATTGAGTTAGGTGTTGGATTTGAAAAAGTAAAACCATGAACTTTGCCCTCACGGAGTTCACAATCAGGAGGCAGAAGAAGGGATGTGATTCTGGTGCGTTAAAGGCACTTGTTAGTTACAACAGCCTAGAAAAGGATGTGATGACAACGACCGTCCACGGGGGCTGGAGAAAAGAGGCAGAGAGGGATTCAGGGGCGATATCCGTGCTGGCTTTGAAAGGAGGAGGGATGAAAAGGTGTTCAAAAGGGGGATGGGGATGGGGTGAGGGGTACATTCCAGAAACAGGAAGGTCATGCATAAAGCACAGAGAAGCAAATGGCAGGGGATGTCTGGGAAACTGCAGAGGGTTCGGCAATTCTGAAGCCAGAGATAAGGCTGATGTGTGGGAATGAGAACAAGAATAACAGCTCACACTCAGTGCTTTACGTTTGTTAATTCTTTTAAGTACAAAAAGCCCCGTGAACTAGAGACTATTGATATCTTCAGTTTCCAGAAGGGGAAACTAAGGCCCAGAGAGGCTAAGTGATTTGCCCAAGGTCACAGAGCAAGAAAGGGGCCAGGCTGGGGTTTGAGCCCAGCAGCCTGACTCTTTTGTGAGGCAGGAGCAGCGGGTGGGCTGTAAGCCATGTTAAGGAGACTGGACTTGAGCTGCTGGGTTTTACCAGCAGAGCAGTTGGACCAGGTGTGCCAATCGGAAAAACGCAGGCCGGGAGGGCATTCTCAGTTATACCGTAATCCCATCTACATTCTGCACAGGCAAAAGGGCAAGGTCCTTTCCCCGGAGGAGCCATGGTGCGCTCGTGTTTACAGAGCAGTTAACTTGCCAGGAGCCGCTGGGGTCACCTCCACTGATTGTCCTGACCACCCTGCACGTGAAGAACCATGTCTTGCCACTGCTACACAACCCACCACCACCCTCCGCCAAGGCAAAGAGAGAAGAAGGGGTTTGCCAGATGCTGGCAGATAATTTCTCGGTGAGGCTGGAAATGATTTCCATCTTCTTTAGTCTGTGAATTTCAAGGCTTGACTTGGAATTGTAGTTCCTGCTCCCGGGCCCCTGGGTTTTTTATGAAACAAAAGGCTTTTATTCCCACTAATAACTCATCACAAAGTATTTATTGAGCACCTACCACGTGCAAAAGTGCATCGGATGCTTTGAGAAAACATTTGTAAACACTACAACCATCTCCAAGGCCTACTTTCCACACACACACACAGAAAAACATGCCAACTCCACTCTGTTTACCCAGTGAAGACGGCAGCACCTGTGCGAACATCTGTCCTGTATTCACTTGGAAGCACTGGAGATGCTAATTGTGAAACGCACGGGGATGGGGACGGAAGCAGCACAACAGCAAACGGAGACAAAGGCATTTTTCACTGCACGCTGGCGCTCCCTGGGCCTCTGCAGCGGGTCAGCGGATAAATGGTGCTCAGGGGAACAAGTCTGGCCATGAGACTCGTTCTCCACGTGGCTACTGATCAGAGGTCTGCTCTAGCCCCTATCTGGGAGCGCCTGGGGGGCTGACTGGACCCAGCTCCCGTGAACACTGGCCACAGCCCAGCATCTGGATCTCCTGTGAGCTGGTGGCTATACTCAGAAGAGCGGCAACAAGGGGTAAGACGGCTGGGAGGCACAGGCGCCTTGGCGGAGTGACATGTCAGGAGGAAGTCTACAACCCGCAGAGAGTTTGATGGCCTGGGCACGCCACTTCTCCAGGACCCGGGCTGTCCTGGTGGGTGCGGCTCCCAGGGGAGCCGGCAGGGCCTGAGAGCCTGTGCAGTCGGTGGCCAGGCACTGGGCCCGGCCTCCTCTTCCTCCTCCTCGGTTCCCTTTCTGTCGAGTGGGGAAGAGAGCGCAAAAGAGGCATCGTGAATAAAGAAAAATACAATGGAAACCAAAAAGCCATCCTAAAGAGTGGGCAGGAGGTGGGGCTACTTCAGTTGAATTGTCTCTGAGGTGCACCTGGACGGTCAAGGAAATTAACATATGGTTCCCCCATTCGCCACCACGGGATCCCTAAGAAAATCCAAAACCCAATTAACATTCCTTAAGAGGAAGAATTTAATAAAAGGAAGGGCAAGCTCAAGTCCTCAACGTGGAGTCCTTAGATTATCTACTCAGAGGCTCTAGAAAGGGCGTCATCGCTACTTTGTTGAAAATGAAACCCTGATACTTTACTATTAGTTAGAGTTTCCACTTACTGAGGTGGTGCCGGGAGATGTTATATGGAATTTCCCATTTAATCTTTATGTCAACCCTGAATGGAGATGTTCTTCTCCCCGTTGTACAGCTGAAGAAAGTGAAACTCAGGGAGAAACCGAAGCTTAGCTCCTCCTTCAAGTTCGCACAGCTGCTGAGAGATGACACTAGAAATTCAATGCCATCCTTTGCTACAGACCAAGAGACTCTGAAGAAACGTCAGAACACACTACATCAGCAGCATGTACGATCACTCGCCCAACACACACACACGTCTAACAACCTGAGGATTCTCCCAAGCTATCCCCGTCTCCAGACTTGGGAGCCCCTGCCCACCCTGGGACAGTGTCCAAGCTCCAAAAGGGAACAGCACAAAACACGCAGCAAAAGCAAACAGCTCAACTGGCCTGAAGGCTGAGCAGGCTCTGCAAGTGAGGAAGTCTGAGCCCCATCGAGGTGGCCAGACAGGCTCCAGGGTGCGCAGGAGAAACTGCCATTCACAACAAAAAGGCAGGCCAGCCAAGTGCGAAGAGCCGAGCCGGCAAGAGAGGGGACCCTGGGGTGTCACAGAGAAAAGGCAGCACGCTCGTCGACGATCACCCACAAGTGAAAGCCGACGCAACCGGCAGCCTGGAGTGGCTCCAAGCCATTAGCCAGCGCTGAGCACAGTCACCCTGCCCGAGCTGACTGCCAGCAAGAGCTCAAAGAATAAGAAAAAACAAATAAATAAAATCCCAGTCTAACAAAAAGAGAGATTAACAAGAGGGAGAGGTGGCCTACGCGGGGTGGGGTGGTGGAGGGGCGAGCTCAGAGGTGAGGGAAGGTGGGACCACACCACCCCGGGGCTGACATGGCAATTATGAGACGTGCGCACCCCGGAGAACTCCGAAAGCAGAGACCAAAGACATCCCCAAAGTAGGCTGCTCCTAGGGCAAGCAGGGGCCAGGCCCCGCCCGGCCTAGTTCTGACCTGATCACACGTGAATGAGTCTCCTGGTCACCCCAGATGGTTCCAGGGGCTGGTTAAGCTGTGACAAACAGAGTCACTTGGGACCCTGGGTGTTTTGGGAACCTAGTGACTCACTCCCAGATATGTTACTTCATGGGAGTCTGTTATTAAGTGCCCCGGGTGTGTGCAGAGAAGATGCGGTCCGTGACTTTGCAAAAATTTGTGCTCCCAGAAACAGGCACATCAGGACCCAAAACAATACAGGCACAAAGCAAACCCTGATTCAGTACATGAGACATGAATCAAACCTGTCACATGGAAGTGCGGGAGCAAGTGGGCCTCTGCGTCATGTATTCAGAGGATGCGAAGGTGTAGAAGTGCAGCCACTACCCCAACCGGTTAGGGGCGGTTAGGGAAGCTTCCATGGAAACAGAGGACAAGATCTTCGGCTGAAGAAATATGGAGTGGGGATAGATCAGAAGCAAGAGACAGCAGCCCACGGGAAGGTTTGGTAGTGAAAGTGGTTCAAATGAAAAAAATGTGAGATTATGTGACTGTTAAATAAACGAGATGATAGGGGACCTCCCCTGGCAGTCCAGCGGTTAAGGCTCCATGCTCCCAATGCAGGGGGCACGGGTTCGATCCCTGGTCAGGGAACTAAGATCTCGCACGCCGCGCGGCACAGCCAAAAAATAAATAAATAAATGAGATGGTATGAACAGCCCTACGTTTAAGACTTTTGCTTATTGGTTCTAATTTCTGGGAGGGGTAGTGCAAGAATGAAGGCCCGTCAGCCAGGGGTATAACTGAGGTGGAATTTCTCATGGCCTGGAAAGTGCTGGGGCCACTGCCACGTGGATGGGGGCCAGGTTGGGAAGGTGGATCAGAGGACTTAGCATTCAAGGTCTTCATTTTCATTTGATCCAAGAACTTGGCCTAACCCTCACCAAGTGAATGGGTCTGAGTTTATGGTTTCCTTATCTATACTCTGAAGTTAATGAAAGTTTCAAAGCCACTAGAGCTTGGATGGAGAAATGTTCCCTCTGGGCAAGGCCTGAAAACAGAGGTGGCAGGTCTGTGATCCGAGAGCAAGAGGGACCCACAAACCTGCCTTCCGCGGGGGGGTGCTGGGCACACAGCAGCCCACCAACACTGATGACAAACGAGGCCCATGGCTCCACTGTCTGCCTGTCCCCACCCCTCGAGTTGCACATCTGAAAAATGGGCATAAATACTGTTACTTCACAAGGGCTCGTAGGAGCAACCGCTTGCGTTAACATTACTGTACGCAGTGTTTCCAACTGCAATCAGCTGTAACAGTGCTTGCTGCCTCCAGTGAGAGAACAGCAAGAATGGCTCTGGGGAAGACTTCTACTTTAAGGTAGCATAAGGGATGCTCTGATTTGTAGCTCCTGGATTCACTGTTGGGCCAGGGTGCAGGGGTGGAGCCCACAGAGCACTCATGGGAGATATTTGCTAGTGTTGTTCCAAATGCAGGCTGAAGTCACCAAATGTTCACCTGGGAGACTCCCCAAACATAACTGAGTCTTCCAGGGAAAAACAAAGCTTTTTTTTTAAATTTGTCATCCAAACACCCCAGTTGTAATCCAAAATGACAATTCCTCAGTCCACGGAGGGTGGTTATGAGAACAGAATTCAACCCTCCTTTTCTCCACTGAATGGAAATACCAGCTATCCAGGAATTATCATGAAAGAGGATAGAGAGAGTTAGATCTACGCTTCCTGGCTGAGCAGACTGAGAACTTCCGGATCAACTCTCTAGCAGGATGGACTGTTTAGAGGGCTGTGTCAGTGCACTGGAACAAAGCAGAAACTTATCTGCTGGATACAGTTAGAAGCCATGCCTTTTTAAATCAGGAGAATAGGTCCTTTCTGATCCTAAGAGCTTGGCAGCAGAGCATATTCATTCCAATCTCTGCTTTTCTTTCACTAATTACTTTCTCCTTGCCAGATACAGCTCCTGACATTACTAATCTGAGACATGCCCTCCTACACATGTATCTCAAGCCAGGCGAACTCACGAAAGGACTCACGGGTTCCATATTGTCCAGATGTTTCCTGAGTGCCTAGGGTGAGGCAAGAACTGCACTGAGCTTCAAGAGACAGAAAGAAAGAGAGAAAGATGCCCAGTCTGGGACTTCCCTGGTGGCGCAGTCGTTAAGAATCCGTCTGCCAATGCAGCGGATACCAGTTCCATCCCTGGTCTGGGAAGATCCCACATGCTGCGGAGCAACTAAGCCCGTGCACCACAACTACTGAGCCTGCGCTCTAGAGCCCACGAGCCACAACTACTGAGCCGTCGTGCCACAACTACTGAGCCTGCACTCTAGAGCCTGTGCTCCCAACAAGAGAAGCCACCACAACGAGAAGCCCACTCGCTGCAACTAGAGAAAGCCCATGCGCAGCAACAAAGACCCAACACAGCCAAAAATAAATAAAAAACAAAGTAAATTAATTAAAAAAAAAAAAGATGCCCAGTCTGGCTCCTGCCACTATAGGACATGCTGGGAGTTTCCTCTCCACCCACCTCCCAATCTCCAGAGCAAAATGCCATCCCTATTCAGGACTGACCCACCCCAGGGTCTCTAAGGCAGGTCTCTAAGGTCTATCACGGTGGATAGAGACGGCCTCCGGAGTTGGAAAGAAGTCAGCTGGAAGAAATGTTCTCATCACGTCACTTTCTGGTTATTCCACCAACTCTAAACTACTGTCTGGGGAATTCCCTGGTGGTCCAGGAGCTAGGACTCGGCGCTTTCACTGCCATGGGCCCGGGTTTGAGCCCTGGTAGGGGAACTAAGATCCCGCGAGCTGCGTGGCACGGCCAAAAATGTAAAAAAAAAAATTTTTTTAAGAAAAAAATAATAAAGAAAATGCTGTCAGCATTCCAGGCTCTCCATAAAATAGGTCTACCTGCTCTGACCCCTCCCCTAATGAAAACAGCTAACATCCACCCAATGCTCCTTCTGCTATAAGCCAGCCAATGTGCCTGTGTGAGGTACGCTGTCTTGGTTCAACCTTGGGACAGCCCTCTAAGGTAGTATTGGTATTAGTTTCCTTTTACAGATGAGGAAACCGAAGCTAAGAGACATTATGTCAAGCGCCCAAGGTCCCATGGCAGCAAATGGCAGAGCTAGACTCAAACTCATTGTGTGCTCTTAAACACGCCCCAGACCCCATCTGCCCCAGAGCTCTCATCTTTGGCCTGCATGGGGAGGCTCGTACCCCCTCTTTCCCTCTGCCCAGGCATTCGGTCCTGTCCCCAGCATCCCCAACTCCCACCTGTGCCTAAAACTCCACCTGGGACTTCCCTGGTGGCACAGTGGTTGAGAATCCGCCTGCCAATGCAGGGGACATGGGTTCGATCCCTGGTCCAGGAAGATCCCACATGCCACGGAGCAGCTAAGCCCATGCGCCTCAAGTACTGAGCCTGTGCTCTAGAGCCCGCGAGCCACAACTACTGAGCCTGTGTGCCGCAGCTACTGAAGCCTGCGTGCACAGCTACTGAAGCCTGCATGCCTAGAGCCCGTGCTCCACAACAAGAGAAGCCACCACAATAAGAAGTCCGCGCACAGCAACTAGAGAAAGCCCGTGCACGGCGACGAAGACCCCATGTAGCCAAAAAAAACTCCACCTGCCCATAGGCTGATCTACTCCCTCAGCTGAGCCTTCATTGTCCTTTGTGCTCTCAACTCCTGCCACTGTACCGTCCTATCAGAATCTACTGCCAGGGCTACAAACTCAAATGCCTGCAGGCACCAGGCAGGTAGCAAACGTGGGAAGCTGGGGTGTGTGAGACGGCAGGTGCTGAGCCCTCACGCTGTGAACAAGCATAATACCTGCTTAAAATACCGTTCAGGCCGAACAAAACAAGTCCCATCATGTGCCTAGGCCACGCCCCTGCCACCTGGTCTTGCCACCCATTTCCAACCACTCTTTGCAGGGCAGCCTGAGTGAATTTGCAGACGCTCCCCTGAAATGTGACCGTGTCACTCCCCTGCTTAAAGTACTCTGGGACTTCTGCATCACCCCCAAGATGAAGTCCCACTCCTCAGCACGGCCCTGGAGGCAGAGAGACCCCCCAAGATCTGGATCCAATCTCTCCTCCCCGCCCACCAGTCAAAGCGCCAACCACACCCACCCGTCCACTCCAACTCTTCTACACCTCTGCTCCCCTGCTCCTTTCCTTGAGATGGTCTTTCACTTCCAGCTTCCACTTCCTGCTTCCTGTTCATCTGCTCTTTAAACACTGAGCACAATAAAGCTTAATCTCTCTAAAGCCTTTCCTGATGTGCTCCCTCCCCAAATCAAGCAGACTGACTCCATCTCCTGCCCCAATCTTTCACCTCCTTGGGAAAGCGCTTCCACCTCCCCTGCCCATCCTTACTCTCTCCTCCTCTAAATCCTTCCACGGTTACAATAAAAGCCACAAAAGTAGCACATCATATACTCGTCTGTCTTATTGCCAACCAGACCATAAATCCTTCACAAGCCATAACTAGATCTGCTACATTTCTGTGACCTCCGCAACAGCAGTTCTAAGCTCTGAAGAAATCCATGCCGGCCAGTTGAAAAACTCTTAGCTTTTCAGTTGACAAGATGAGAACGATTCAAGAAAAAAAGAAGAATTAGAAGACGACTAGCTATTAAACTATTAATTCTTTTTAAACTTCTAATGCCCACTTGAATCTTTATTACACATCTCAAAGTCAAAGCTAAAAAAGTGCAGGGGAAGCAGGTTCGATCCCTGGTCAGGGAACTGGGATCCCACATGCCACAGGGCAACTACGCCCGCACGCGCCACAACTACGGAGCTTGCACGCCTCAGTGAGAGAGCCTGCGTGTCACAACAAAGAGCCCACATGCCGCAACTAAGACCCGACACAGCCATAAATAAATAATAAAATAAATCTTTAAAAAAAGAGAGAAGACAGTTGTAAAGTTGGATGCAGATAAGAAAGAAGGAGCAAAGGGCACTCCCACAGGGAGAGTATCAGGTGAACTGCAACCCAGAGGAAGCAAGGAATAAACAGAAAAGAAAGATGAAGGGGATCCCGGGAGATGCACCCACCTGCTCTGTCCTCCCACCTCACCTGCCTGGCCTGGCTCTACCAGGGATCGAACCCGTGCCCCCTGCGGTGGAAGCGAGGAGTCTTAACCCACTGGACCGCCAGGGAAGTCCCGAAATCCGGTCTTTCTTTAGGTGAAGCACACAGGAGGCAGAGAAAAGTTTTCCCCCAGCCAGTTCTGAATCTCACGGAACGGCGTCCAAAGGTGAAGAACCTCTCCGAGGCCACGGAGAGCACATCCGTTGGTTCTGTATTGTTTCCTTATTTTGAAGGAGTTCGTTCTGAACAGAAAACAAAGGCTGAACAGGTAGGTTCTATGTCGTAAAGTAGCGGCCGCTGACTAGATTTTACTCAGCTGGCTGTGTGAGAAATGTGAAACGGTTGCTGATATGTAAAAGTCAGAAGGCTTCCGATGAAAAGCGTAGGTTTTGATTTCTCTGGAAACACTGGAAAATGTAGTCACAAGCAGCCCGTGAGCCCACATGGTAACGAATGGCCAGAGGGAAGTAGCAGCCAGCCCACCGGACAGCACGTGCGCTCCCCAGCGTGTCCCCGGCCCGCCAGGGCCCAGGGCAGCCATGTGCTCAGGCACTTCCTACAAGGTCACGTCAGCTGGGCCACAGCCTCTCAAGTGCTTTGAGGAGAGAAAGAGCCATATGTTTTTATGAGTAGATAAGTACCTCCAACAAAAAGCAAACACAGTGAAGGGGGTCACCAGTGCAAAAGCCAACCCAAGCACTGATGGCCTGAATCAGTTCTCCTGTCCAGGGACACCCTCCAGGCAAGCGATGATAGGGGGTCACCTGCCCCTGGGAACCAGTGACCTTGGGGGATGGCCCTCCTCGGCCACCCCAGCTGGCCTTTTGAGTCTCGTGCCCTGCTCCAAGGCCGGTCCTCCTTTGCCCTTCCTTTCCCAAATCTTGACTCCTACGAGTTCCCATTTTCAGCCCAAACTGTCTTGTTCCAGCCATAATGACGTAAAGTTTAGCCAAATGCCTGTGCGTTGGAAAAGGGCGTACACTGAGGAGAAAGCTGCATGAAGTCATGGCTGTCCTTTGTGGTCTGTTGTTTTTTCACTTGCCCATGTTTTCTAGTTTCTCAGTGATGACCCGATACCACGTGTACAATGAAACCCCCGTAAGTTTTGCTGTTTTTATAACACGAAAGGGAGTTCTAGGTATGGAGCTCCAATTGAGAGTAACATGCCTTGCAAGAAATAAAAGTTTAACTGAAAAAAAAAAAGAGATGAAGGTATAGATATCATAGAAACCAACTTCCTTTTGGAAAAGAAACTCTGGCCTAAAGTTCTACCTCTTTCACAAAGCTTTACTTCCTGGCGTGCAGCACATCAGCTCAGAATCGGAGTTCCCGAATCAGAAGACCTGGGTTCCAATGCTGCCGCCGACACTTCCTGGCTGTGTGACCCTGGGTAGTTTCAACCTCTCAGAGTGTCAGTTTCCTCTTCCGTCAGATACAGATGCTGAACTGACCGCACAGATCTGCTGCGAGGACCCAATGACTGAGATGGCACATGTAAAGTGCTTTCAGACGCTGCCTGGCACGTGATAGGGGCTCAATACCCATGAGCCATTATTATTATTTTATTTATTTATTTGTTTTGGCTGCATTGGGCCTTCGTTGCTGTGTGCAGGCTTTCTCTAGTTGTGGCAAGCAGGGGCTACTCTTGGTTGCGGTGCGTGGGCTTCTCATTGCGGTGGCTCTCTTATTGTAGAGCACAGGCTCTAGGCGCCCAGGCTTCAGCAGTGGTGGCTCGTGGGCTCTAGAGCACAGGCTCAGTAGTTGTGGTGCACGGGCTTAGTTGCTCCACGGCATGTGGGAATCTTCCCGGACCAGGGATCGAACCCATGTTCCCTGCATTGGCAGGCGAATTCTTAACCACTGCACCACCAGGGAAGTCCCAAGCCGTTATTTTTATTGTGAATGACCTTACTCAGCTTGGACTGATGAGGAGAAAAGGGAGGGAGTCAGGAAATGTCCAAATCAGGAAAGTCACCCAGCAAAGGGAGTCCTATGGACTCCCTGAGCATGAAGGTGGTATGGGGATGGTCCTGGGACCGATGTCCCTCCTGGGGGCTTGATCGCTTGGTGCCTCCTCTGGGTTTCCTTCCAGGGCCACCGTGCTGTGATTCGCAAGGCAGCCCTGGGGGTGGGCACCGCAGCCAGGGGCCGTCAGAGCCCTCCCACGTTCCCTCCCTGACTTGGAGGCTGAGAAGTTGAGCGTTCTCATGAAGCGCTCCTGGAGCAAATGGGAACTTAGCCCCCCTAAGGCGATGGGTAAAGAGCAGTTCAGCAGCCGCTCCAGCCTGCGCCCAGCTGCCACAACTGCCGTTTTGACACGGTAGCTTTCGGCGCGCGGAGGGGAGAGATGGCATTTCACGGCGGGGGGCCTGAGGCAACAGACAGGATCCCCCATGAGGACTCGGAGGGCGGAGGAAGTGAAAGGCTTCAAGTGTGGGTTACGAGGCTGGAAGCCAGCAGGCCGGACGCTTGCTCATTTGAATTGGTGCCTCCGGCGGCCTGGTGACACAGGCATTCTGCCTTGGCGGGGCCCTAGGAAAGCCAGGGGACCAACTCCCGCGGAGCCAAATGCCCAAGCTCCCTGGGAAGCCGTGAAAATCTAACTGCTGTTCCGTCTCCAGTTGCCATGCTGCTTTTGCTTCCCAGCTTGGCGGGGACCACCTGCTGTGCCAGGAGTGGGCCAGAAAAGGATGCAGACCTCGACCTGGGTTCAGCACCCCCGCTCATGCACTATGATCTTCCAAAGAAGAAGCCTAGTCTCTGGTCATGACAATAGTGCCTAGGACTGGCTGAGCACTTACCATGGGCATCACACATGTGATCTCACTAAATCCCCACGATAACTCTACTGGAAGGTACTACCATGATCCCACCGTACAGATGATGAGGTTGAGGCTTAGAGATGCTAAGTTCCAAACTCAGCTAGGATTGGAGGCCTGCAGCTCGACTCCAGACCCCGAATGCTTAACCATTCTACCACCCAGGGTTATCACAAGTGACAAAAGCTACCCAAGTCTTCGGGCTTTATTTATCGTTTGGCAAGTATGCTGGGGAAGCTTGGTCAGAGAAAGAACAACAGACACAGATTTCTGTGACGGAGCACCTACCCTGGGGTTGGTCACCCCTGGGAATACAGCCCCACTGCTCTATCCCAGCTCGTGTTGGCTACACCTGCCCTGAGGCCAACAGCTCTGGCTCACCTTGACTAAGACAGGTGCCAGCTGGCTGTGGCTGCAGGAAAACTCTGGAAAAGGAGCCAGGGTGCCTGCCACGTGTTGGTCCCTGCAAATGGGCAGTGGCCCTCCACCTTGTACTGGGTCTCAGGTTAACTCCTGATGGTACATTAGGCATAGGGGCAAAGGAGGGAGAGGGGGGTCCTCTGCTCTATCACCTTAGGCCTTATCCCTGCATGGCCTGTCACCAGAAAGCCATGAACCACCAGCACCCAAGTAGTGCATGAGACAAAGTGCCCTGCTCAAGCCTCAGCCACCACCTTGCCCACAATCCTTTTATCACCCAGAAAAGGCCGATAGTACAGGCCCATCTTAGGCAGCTGTTGGGTTTAAAGGCAGTGAGAAGGCAAAAGCTGAGTGTGACCAGAAGTCCCCTGGAAAATCCCTCGTATTGCCCACAATATTCAGGCTCTATGGTCTAGAGATGGTCCAGACCACTGACTGATGCGCGATGCAGACAATGGGCTATCTCAAACTGCACTGTCAAACGCCAACCCCGATGACTATTTTCAAGGTTATTCCTAATTCCATGCTTTAAATACCTTTGCTCATACCTGCCTCCTTTATCAACCTGACACCCCCTGCCTGTGAGTCATTCATTAGCATTTCAGCAGCTACTCTTATAGCCCAGAGATGTCTGAGTCCTGGATAAAATCCATCCTTTCTCATATAAGGAAAAAAAAAATCCAAACCCTCCAGTTTCCTTTAGGGATAATTCCCCAGCATTGATCACCCCTAGCATAGGGTCAAAGGGCACAGGCGGCACAGCCAGATTCCTGGGGACCGCACCTAAGGAAAGGGCAGGAGTGTTATGGGCTGAATTGTGTCCCCCCCCCTAAAATTTCTATGTTGAAGTCCCAACCCCCAGGGCCTCAGAATGTGACTGTATTCAGAGATAGAGCCTTTAAAGAGGTAATTAAGGTAAAATGAGGTCATATGGGTGAGCCTTAATCCAATAGGACTGGTATCCTTATAAGAAGAGATTAGGACACAGACACACAAGCTGAGGACACAGGGAGAAGGCAACTGTCCAAGAGTCAAGGAGAGAGGCCTCAGACAAACCAACCCTGCCGACACCCTGATCTTGGACTTCCAGCCTCCAGAACTGTGAGACAATACATTTTTTCTGTGGAATTTTGTCATGGCAGCCCGAGCACACTAAGACAGGGAGCGTGTGGTACACAGCCAGAGGAAGGCACCAGTGACAGCTGCTGGGTCAGGGCGGAGGCCCAGGGTCAATCAAGGCACACACCCTCAGAGAGCTGGCTTAGTTCTCAGTAGCAGTCGTGCCCACATAGCTGCCAATTCTGCTGAAGGCCTCTGTCTACATTCTTTTTTGGTTTTTTTAAATTGGAACTTGTAAGTTTTATTTATAAAAATGATAACAGAAACTTTCTTACTTTTTAAAGACTATTATTAAGTACGCTGCGTTTAGTTTCCTTTAGAGAAATGCTATTTTTCAAGAATTTTGTTTTTATAAAATTTTTTTTCTCTTCCCTTCTGTCTGCATACTGCCAACGCCTTAACACCTCAAGGGTTTCTATCAGCCACAGACCGGGGGGCAATGATGGCAGCCCCCAGGACAATCAGCTGTGCTGGGAGTGATGAGACTCCAATCACTGGTGAACAGAGGCAGGAGGGGCTGCTGCCCACCTCTGACTGGGCCCTCAGACAGCCCCTCCCATGAGCTAAAAGGCCTCAGAGACCCAACTAGGTTTATTTGGACCATGACTTGTTGAGTGCCTGCATACGGTAGGCATCAAGCTAGGTGATACACAGATGAATGAACACTTGGGGCCTTGGAGGTGATCAGATGGTTAAACAAGTCATTTCCGCACAGTAAGGAGCCATAACAATGGAAGCCTAGACCAGATACCAAAGCAGAAAAGGGTGAGTAATTAGCCCCATCGGGAACAGGAGGTCCAGTGAAGGCTTCAAAGAGATGGGATTATCAGCAGGATTGTCAAGACAGAACTGAAGCTCACGAGTAAACAAGAGCCTGGGGAAAGCATGCCAGACAGTTACCAGCAAGGCGGAGAGGTTTAAGAATATACCGGGGATTCCGAGAACGAGAATTGTGGGTTGAAGCAGGAAATGGGACTGGTCAGGCAAGAAGGCACTAGAACACACGTATGCTGGCTAAGGAGCTTGGCCGTCATCCTATAAGGGACAGGAAGGTCCTGGGGGCGGCAAGCTGGGGAAATTACAGGCAGACCTCAGAGATGCTGTGGGTTCAGTTCCAGACCACTGCGATCAAATGAATATCGCCATAAAGTGAGTCACATGAAGTTTTTGGTTCCCCAGTGCATATAAAAGTTATGTCTACACTATACTGTAGTCTATTAATCGTTCAATAGCATTATGCTAAAAAACAATGCACACACCTTAATGAAAAAATACTTTGTTGCTAAAAAATGCTAACCATGGGACTTCCCTGGTGGCGTAGTGGTTAAGAATCTGCCTGCCAATGCAGGGGACACGGGTTCGGGCCCTCGTCTGGCAAGATCCCACATGCCACGGAGCAACTAAGCCCGTGCGCCACAACTACTGAGCCTGCGCTCTAGAGGCCGTGAGCCACAACTACTGAAGCCCACGTGCCACAACTACTGAAGCCCACGCACACCTAGAGCCCGTGCTCCGCAACAAGAGAAGCCACCGCAATGAGAAGCCCATGCACCGCAATGAAGAGTAGCCCCCGCTCGCTGCAACTAGAGAAAGCCCACGTGCAGCAACGAAGACCCAACACAGCCAAAAGTAAATAAATAAAATAAATAAATTTATATTAAAAAAAATGCTAACCATCGTCTGAGCCTTCAGTGAATCGTAATCTTTTTGCTAGTAGAGGGTTGGAAATATTGCAAGAATTACCAAAATGTGACATCGAGACAGGAAGTGAGCAAATGCTCTTGGGAAAACTGGTGCTGAGAGACTTGTCTGATGCAGGGTTGCCACAAACCTTCGATTTGTAAAAAACGCAGTACCTGTGAAGTGCATTAAAACAAGGTACGCCCATACCAGGTCAGATTTGTGTTTTAGATGGACTGCTCAGAGAAGCGGGCATGGGGGACCTCGAGAAGAAAGTCAATGCCAAAATCCAAGCATGAAATCAGAAAGGCCCATACGGAGGAGATGGAGCAGGCAGGCCGCCTCTGAAATCTTTCCTTTCCTCTAAGAGGCACTACTGTTTTTCCTAGCCAGGCTTGGAGGGTTACAGCCATTAGTTCTTAGAGATTTTAGCAAATATCGCAGGAAGAGGATGAGACAGGAAACTGAGGCACTAGTGCACTTCGCAGAAAGCACAGTTTCCCTGGACCCCATCAGTTGTTTACTTTGTTTTTCTTAAACAAACTAAAAATGAGCCACCGACTTCGCCAAGAAATGAATGGCCTTACTAGCGGGCTATCCAAGGTTAGTTTTATTGTCTACTTGGCCTATTTCCCAATCATCAAGCGCCTTCATCGTTTCAAAACCTGATCTTGATGCAGAACTAGGCTGCTCTTCCCACTTTGATCCTTCAGGAGACCTGGACAGCCTGTCATCAACACCGATACTGTGGGAGGACTTAAAAGTGGCACCCACGACAATGATTAGGAGTCCAATTTAGAACCTTGAGCCTGGCTATTTCCAGAATGATCCATACCCTGTGCGTATCAACCACCCTCCCTCCAGTCCATTCCCTCATTGGCGATGGACTTAACCCGCTCCCCTCACTAGGGGGTATCCTACTCTGAAGCTGAGACAATGTCACATTCATTTACATCCCTTTCCCCAAAGCACCTTACATGGTGGTGTTAGAGGGAAGATCAGAGAGACACTGCTGCTTGCTAGCTGTGTGACCTTGGACAAGTTACTTAACCTCTCTGAGGCTTTGCTTCCCCAGTAAATATGGATAATAACAATAACTCCACCTTAAGGTTATATGATGAAATAATATATGTAAATGCTAAGGACCAGCACTCACACTCATTAAAGGCTTGTGAAGGAGGAAAAGGAGAGGGAGGAGGGGAGGAGGAGGAAAAAGGGAGGAAGAGGAGGGGAAGGAACTTTGGGGTCAGTCCTCGGTTCAAATCTCTGCTCAACCGCTTGCTTGGCTGTGTGACATCAGGCAAGTTCCTTAACCTCTCTGACTCACCGTTTTCCCCTCCGTAAAATAGGAATAATACTGTCTACCTTGCAAAAAGGATCTTAGTTAGGATAACAGGTGAGAAAGAGCCTGAGGGGAGGGGGAAGGGTAAGCTGTGACGAAGCGAGAGAGTGGCATGGACATATATATACTACCAAACGTAAAACAGATAGCTAGTGGGAAGCAGTCACATAGCACAGGGAGATCAGCTCGGTGCTTTGTGACCACCTAGAGGGGTGGGATAGGGAGGGTGGGAGGGAGGGAGACGCAAGAGGGAAGAGATATGGGAACATATGTATATGTATAACTGATTCACTTTGTTATAAAGCAGAAACTAACACACCATTGTAAAGCAATTATACTCCAATAAAGATGTTAAAAAAAAAAAAAAAAAGAGCCTGACACTTAGCTTGCCAACTCTAGGGTATTTAAGAAGTGGGCCTGAAATCACAGCCACTGATTTCTTGGTCCTGAATGGCACTTAGGGAAAAATCTGGTCTACTTTCTAATCTTCCTCGATCGCCCAGCTCTGCCACTCTGGATGGGTGAACACGCTAAACCAAAGAGAGGCCAGTTTAGAGGGAGCCAGGCCTCCCATTGCACTCCCATCCACGGGAACAATGCTGTCCTTCACCACTTCCAAGGGGAGGCTGTTAAGCTCCCTGCAAGCCAGCTGTGTTCTCTCTGGACAAAGGAGATGGGAGAGCCAGGCTTATCTTTCCCTGGACCCAAGCAATACCCCTGACTCAACAGTATGGCTTGTGGGTAGAATTTCCATCTGCTAAGGAGACCCTAAAGCCCTAGCCCCTGACATCTTAGGACCCTCCATTAAAGGCAAGTTATTTTAAGCCTCTCTTGGACCCAAGGCCTGAGCAAACGAAGCAAATGGCTTCGGGACAAGAAAGGTTTTTAAGGCCTCTCGTTCTGCCAGAAACACACTTAAAATCTAAAAAATTTAAAGCTCACAACCTCCCACGGGTTCACTTTGTGCTGCTGGGCTTTGGTTTAGAGGAAGACAAAGCAAAACCCCAAACCCTCAAATCAATGGGTCACGACAAATGCTCGCCCCCTTCCACCCTGTCCTGGGCAGTCCAAGGACTGAGTGCCGGTGGGGAGAAGCAGTCAACTCCACTTTCCTGCCAAGGATCAGGCAGACAGAGACCAATGTTGAAATCTGTTTCTTTTTTTAACAAGGAATGGGGCAGGGAAGCTAGCCAAGGAGCAGGTTTGCCTGAGGTCCCCACCAAGCATCCATGAACAAAACCAGGGTACCACAGGCGCAAGAGAGGGGAGGCGCTGAGGGAAGCAGGGCAGGCTAGTCCCGGAAAGCACCCCAAAATTGAAGGTGCAGGATTAGGACCCCACAGGATTAGTCTCCCAGTAGTTTCTGTGTCAGAACTTGGGAGTCAAACATGGGGTCAGGCATTCAGGTACATGCATCTACCAACAGAGCACCAAGCCCACAACTCGCCCCCTGAAACAGAAAAGCTGCACCCCCTCCCCCAGCCCACCCTACCATCTTACTTCTGCTGGGCAGATCCTCTTGGCCCAGGCCATTGGAGGGAGCTAGTAGGGGGCTGCCACCCTCATCCAAGGTCAGGATGAGGGGAACGTCGTCATCTAAACTCACGGCCATGTTCTCCTCTCCTATAGCCCTCAGGATGTGATGTCCAGAGCTTTAAGTAGTCTCTGCTTTGAGCTCCAGTTCAAAGCCACTGGCCCAGAGGTGCTTCTTAGAAACTCCTCCATCAGTGGCATCTTCTAGGGTTTGGGGGATTAAAAAAAAAAAAAAAAAAAAAAGGACAATTATCAAAATACAACCACTACTGATGAAAATGTTCTGGAATTAGATAGTGGTGATGGGTACATAACCTTACAAATATACTAAAAACCACAGAATAGTACCCTTTAAGATGTAAGATGATGGATCTTATAGTAATGTGAATTCTATTTCAATAAAAAAGAGTATTGCAGTATAATAGCAGTAAAATTCTGTGCAAGATTAAATACTGAAAGTTAAGGGTAATTATGTTTGGAGATTGGGATTATGGCTAATATGTTCCCCCTCTACCCTTCTTAACCCTTGTTTGTGTGTGAATTTCAGAGGTTTCAAAGACTTAAAAATATATATACATATACAACCATTCAAACAATAGTAGTTAATACTCAGTGAGCGCTTACTATATGCTGGGGCTCTTCTAGCAATTTTTAAGTAAAGCTGATTGAAACTTCGTAATAGATAAGTAGGATTATTATCCCCCATTACAGAGGGGGGGACTTAAGGCTTGACTTAGAGAAGTTAAGTAATTTACTTGTCCAAGAACCCACAGCTGGAAAGCCAAGCTTTGAACTACACAACCTGACTCCAGACCTGTGCTCCCCGCCAGCATACTACAATTCCTCCATGTCCCAGCCCTGGTATTTAGGCAGCAGTTAGCTCCAATGACCTATAAAGAGTTAGTGTGCCAGGTCATCTAGATTTGCCCATATCACTCTTATTACTCTCCTAGATTTAGGTATTTGGGGAGGAAGGGAAAGAGACTAGAATATTTTTTTAAGTGATGTCCGGAGTCACACAGCAAAAATGCTCATTCTGAACTCCCAATTCAAAACGGTCAGAACTAGCCTGTTACAGTTCCTATTTATAAACATTCCCATTTCCGCTGAGGAGGACCAAAAGAAAAGCAAACACTCAGCAGATCTAACAGCAGACCTTTGAACTTGAAAACAGCAGCAGGTTCCTTCCTCAAACTGCTGTATTCTGGTCTCGATCAAGTTTGCCTCCAAACTAACCCACTGAATGGCAACCCATCAATTTACTTCCTTCACGAATCACCAGGACAATCCAGGGCAGGCCCCTGTGCGTCAGTATCTTCTTAAAATTAGGCAGTAAAAGTGAGCACCATTCTTTGCTGCTAAGCCTGTAGCGGTCTGCCCAGTAAACTTCCTGTGAGATTTTTTTTTTTAAGTTTCCTCCAGATCTGGGGATTAATTTCACTTTTAAATCTCAGTAGTGGGAAGACAGAAAAGGAAATTCCAAATGAGATGTTACCATTTGGCTGTCTTAAGCATTATATGTTTTATTTTTTTTCTTTTTGGCTTAACTTTTTATCACAGCTATTTTCAAACACACTCAAACGTAGAGAGAATATATAAATGAGCTTCCCTGTGTCGATCACTCAGCTTTGACAATTATTAACATCTTGTCATTCTCTCCCATATTTATTTTGAAGGCTGGAGAGTCTATTAACTTTCTCAACTCATCAAGAAGAGCTTTTTTAATTGTATCACTGTTATCAAAAGAGCTACTGTTTTTTATTTTAACTGTATAATATATGACTGGTTGCTTGCAATGCATGCATTAGTTCTGTGGATCTCAGCTGGGGTGATTCCCCTGCCACACACACACATTAGCAAATGTATGGAGACATTTCTGATTGTCACAAGTAGTGGGTAATAGTAGGTAGAGGCCAGGGATGCCTGGAAACATCCTACCATACACAGGTGAGACCCACCACAACAAAGCAATAGGTGGCTCAAAATGTGAATAGTACTGCTGTTAGGAAATCTTACTTAGCTAATGTCCCCACTTCACAGATGAGGAAACTGAGTCTTAGCAGGGTTAACTTAACCTGCTTCTTGTAAATAAACAGCAAGGAAGTGACAGAGTCCAAATTTCAACCCAGGCAGTCTGAATTCAGGGACCCTCCCCACTTAACCATTACCCTTCATCTCTTCCCAGACGGTCCCCTCATCTGAATTCAAAGCCATTATTTTACAGAGAGGGAAAAGTGAGGCCCAGAGGAGAGAAGGGAAGCCCTTGCCCAGGGTCACAGTGCTTCTCCCTCTGTTGAGGAGCCAGAAGGGAAGGGTCACCCCTAGGGACAGGTCCTAGGGAAAGAGGGCAGGCAGGCTCTTGTGGGGTGGGTCGCCTGAGGGCGCCAGGGAGACAAGCAGACGAGGGAGGAGGGTAACGAAGAGGAGTGCGGGCGCCTGCTCCACGTGCTCGTCCTTGCGCCCCTTCTCCCCGCCCAGGGCTTCCCCGGGCGATCCCTACGCTGCGGCCCCCGCAACCAGGGCTGGAGGGAGAGAAAAGCGGCGATGACTTCGCCGCAGGCCCTCTTGGCCCTACCTGCCCGCCTCCCACGTTCCAATGCCCTCACGCCGAGCCCCCTGACCTCTGACCCCTGCCCTCTCCATCAGGCCAACCCTCACACCCCCTGAATTCTTACATGCGCCGCCCCAGCAACCCGGACCGCGCGCCGGGGTCCGCACCGCGCAGCCCAGCCCTCCGGCGCCGCCGCCAAAGCCACGAGCCCGGAACTGTTGCAGCTGCAGCGACCGCCGCAGCCGCCGCCACTTCAGCCGCTGCCACCACGGCAGCTGCGCCAGCTCTCCCATCCACCGCCTACTGTCCCTTCCACCCCACCGGCCCCGCCCCATTTTCCCTTCACCGCTGCCTATTGGCTACCTCAGCTGTTATGGTGAGCTCTGATTGGTCAAGTCTTACGTCCTTCCCCAGTTCTTGCCTGCTGCTAAAGCAGGACTCCCTGCCTCCCTCCTCGAGAAGGGGCGGAACGAATAAGCTCCGCCCCTTTCCCTTCCGTTTCTCCCCGCCTTACTCGGTCAGCCCAACCCAGAGGGAGGCCCGAGTCTTCCAATTGGTGGAGGGTTATAGAGACGGTGCTTCTGATTGGTAAGTCCTCAGGAGGTGGAACGAACTGAGCGGAATAAGGAATTTAATGGTGAAAAAGAAAGTCAATCAGACGCTGAGTCCCGCCTTCTGAGATTGGCCGGTAACCTAGCAACGCAGTCACCTCGGTGGTTACCACGGATAGAAAAACCTGAAGCCCTCGGAGCAGGTGAATGACTTTGTGGGGAAGGGCTGGGAATGATGAAGAGATGTTGAATGGGGTCTAGCCCTCAATCCTTTGGCTCTCTGAGGTATCAGTAGCCCCCCACCGTGAGCCCGTCCCCGACTCAGGATCCTGCTCTCCAGCCCCTGCCTCAGTTTGGACCTCCCTCTCAACCCCCTGCAAGGACTACTGAGCATCCTCTACTCTGCCCCTCCACTTGTCCACTTCCTCATCCGTAAAACGTGGATGATACTAGTCAAGTGGAGTCGCATCAAAGTTAACTACTTTCAAGTCAAACACAGGTGCTGGGAGTGAGAGAGTAGTTTATAAGTCCGCTACCATTCCACCCAACGGCCTATATATACATCCCAGGGTGAGCGTCCAATGAAAGTGAGTGTTTAAATCAGGTAATTTTGATTATACCAATTTTGGCCTTTTGTGCTAACTTTAGAACTTAACTCCCGTCCCCGTCCTTGAAATATGATTTCATTTACATACTTAAGACAAAGGGTTTGTTGTGAGGGTTAACTAAGGCAGAAAGTAGAATAGTGGTTGCCAGGGGCTGGGGGGAGGGGAAAACGGGGAGTTATTTAATAGGTACAGAGTTTCAGTTCGAGATGATGAAAAAGTTCTGGAGGAGGTGGATGGTGGTGACGGTTGCACATAGATGTGAATGTAACAATTTAATGCCACTGAATTTAAAATGGTTACAATGGTAAACTTTGTTATGTATATTTTACCACAATAATAATTTTTAAAAACAACTATAAAGCTGGACAAAACCATCTAGTGCTATGTTAGCACACTGAAAATCAACCGAAGTCATACAACAAACTGAGAATTTTTATTCATAAAACCACCGAACTCCAAGTTTGTGCTATACTTACCTGAGACTGCTCTGATTTCCCCACCCCCAGTTCTATGGGCATAATAGTTCAACCAGGGTGGGTAGCCCCCTGAATACCAACAGCTTCACTGTTACTGTCTGATGGGGCTCACTTGGTTTGAAGGAGTACTGGCTAAAGTGGCAATCTTGGTGGGAAGAGAATAGGGGAGGCGGCAGCTCTTAGCAGTCCAAGGTTGTAATCCTATTTGGCACAAACAATGGAGTGAAAGCTTGGAGTTCCTGGGGAGTGAGGCAGCCGTAGGGGACCTGATGAGCTCTGTGTATGTCTTGGTTGACTAGAGGTTATGCGCATGTGTAGCAGAGACCAGAGCAGGCCCAAGCCACTTAATCCCTGGCCGTTGGAGCCTGTGTAGATGTGCTGAGTGCGTGCTGCACTTTCCATGGGAGAACAGAAGCCTTACTGGCTCAAAGTTTGAGCACAACCTCGGACTGACTTTTGGCTGAATATTAAACTATGTGGATACAGAGGGGACCCCTAGGAAGCCAGGTTTAAAAATAAAAATATGAAAAAACAATTAAGCAGAGACATCAGTAGCTGCACATTGTGGAGGAGACCGACTTGACAGATTTAGTCCAGGAAGTAAATTACCAAACACCCAAGCAAAACAAGAACAACAATCATTAGGGAGGAAAAAAATACCGAGTTGCTACAAAAAAAAAATCTTCCCTCTAAAATTTCCAGTGTTCAATAAAAATTGTGAGACGTGTGTAAACGTACTCAGGAAAAAAAAGCAGTCAACAGAAAGTGTCTCTATGTGTCCCTAGATGTTGGCTTCATACAACAGACAAAGGCTTCAAAGAAGCTATTATAAATATGTTCAAAGAACTAAAGGAAGCCATGTTTAAATAATTTTAAAAATGTAGGATAACAATGACCCATCAACTAGAAAATATTTAGTATTCCAGAATAGACTGTGATAAATTAAGATGCACAATATAATCCCTAAGTCAGCCACTAAGAAAACAACTCAAAAAAAAATTTTTTAAATCAACAGAAGAATCAAAAGAGTAGACTAAAAATATTTATTTAACACAATAAAAGGCATTAACGAAATAACACAGGAACAAAACGTGAGATGAGATGATTAAAAAAACATAGGGAAATGGCAGATGTAAATCCAACTATCTGAATAATTTAATGTAAATTATTAAATGTAAATGGAAAAAACACTTCGATCAAAAGGCAGAGCTTGCCAGACTAGATTTAAAAAGTGAGACTGAACTATATGCCGCCTACAAGAGACTCACCTTAGATTCAAAGACACAAAGGAGTTGAAAGTAAAAAATTGGAATTCATGCAAAGAGTAAGCATGAGAGAGCCGGAGAGGCTGTATTGCTATCAGAAAAAATTGATTTTAAGACAAAAAATATTACTAGAACAAAGAGGGACATTTTATATTGATAGGAAGGTCAGAACATCAGGAAGATATAGCTAGACTGACCAAGAAAGTAAAAGACACAAATTACCAAAATCAGAACTGCAGAAACTTAAAAAATTATAAGGAATATTATGAACAACTTCATGCCAAAAAAAGACAACTTAGATAAAATGAGTGAATTCCTAGAAATACAAATTATTAAAATTGACCCAAGAATAAAGAGAAATTTTGAATAGACCTATAACAAGTAAACAGATTGAATTAGAAATAAATAGTCTTCAGGAGTTCCCTGGCGGTCCAGTGGTAAAGACTCAGCACTTTCACTGCCATGGGCCTGGGTTCGATTCCTGGTCTGGGAACCAAGATCCCACAAGCTGTGCGGCGTGGCCAAAAGAACCCAAATCTTCCCTCAAAGTAAAGCCCAGTGCTAGGTGTCTTCACTGGCGAATTCCAAATAGTTAAAGAAGAAAATAGTGGGAAAGTCAAGAGTGAGAAGGGGTAAGTTCTGAGGTCACTGTTCATGCCTTTTCTGAATATTATAAAGTTGTTAGTAGAAAGCAAAAACCTATCCCACAGTTCCCTTTCCCAGGCTTCACCCTCTACCAAGCCTTTTGATTGAAAGAAACAGTAACAGAGGCTGCAGAGTCAGTATCAATATCCTTGCCTCCAGGCTGGATAGGCTGCCCCAGGCATCCCAGCCAGACCTCTGCCCTGGCTCAGGGAGAGGCATCCCTTGGGAACACACTCCAGGCATGGTTAGATATAAATGCCAGAGCTTTAGCTTGGGATTTTCACTTGATTTACAGTAAAAAAAAAAAAAAAAAAAAAAAAAAAAAAAAATAGGGAATTCCCTGGCAGTTCAATGGTTAGAACTCCACACCTCCACACTTTCACTGCAGGGGACACGGGTTCAGTCCCTGGTCGGGGAACTAAGATCCTGCAAGCTGCATGGCTTGGCCAAAAAAAAAAAATTGAATTAAAGGGGTGAGTCTTTCCTGCCTACTCAGTTGCTAAGTTCCCCACATGTACTTCCCTTTTTCCCTAGGAGAAAAGAGCTCTGGGCAATGAGGCTGATGCACTATGTGATTTATCCCTCAACATATAATCATCATCATCACCCCCCGTTGAAGAGAGCTTTTAACTCTCCAAAGGGCTTTCCTGTCTATTAAACCATCCCTTCTCCACTCAGCTCCCTTTTGATGTGGCTAAGACAGGTGTTGTGTCACCAGGTGCCAAGGAGATAAGGGACTTGCCTAGACTTATTCCAAGAGCCCCTGACAGGAGAGAGTCATGCACCCAGAGCTCCTAAGACCCAACTTGTGAATCTGATCTTGATTCTGTAACCGATGGTGGCTTTAGATGGTGCTGAGGTCGGCTCGTCAGACAGAGCTGGACTAGGCTTGGGCATGCCTTCCTTTGCATCTGGATAGAGCACTGGACTTAGCATGGGGGAGGCCAGGAGTTTTACAGGGAAGCCAAGCTGCTGTGGTCTAGACCAGTGGTTCTCAACCAGGAGCACCCCACCCACACTCCACAGGGACATTTGGCAACGTCTAGAGATATTTCATCTCCAACTGATCAGAGCTAATGGTGGGAGAAGGGTGCTACTGGCATCAAGTGGGTGGAGGCCAGGAATGATGCTAAACATTCTACAAGCACACAGGACAGCCTCCACAGGAGAGAATTATCTGACCCAAAATGTCAGCACACACCTTTTCCCTTCAGGCCTTAGTTAGTGGAACTGAAAGTAAAAGGGATTGAAAATCAAGACCATTTGAAATACAGAGCATCAGGGAAAAGTATCTCTTTGACCTTAGCTCTCAAATAATCGCAGCAGGTTATATCCTATGACCAATCAAATGCCCTCAATATGGGGGCTTTTGAACACAAGTTGTTTTTGTTTTCGTCTTTTTGGCTGCGTCGGGTCCTTGCTGCTGCGCACGGGCTTTCTCTAGTTGCGGCGAGCGGGGGCTGCTGTTTGTTGCGGTGCACGGCCTTCTCATTGCGTGGCTTCTCTTGTTGCGGAGCACGGGCTCTAGCCGCGTGGGCTTCAGTAGTTGTGGCACGCGGGCTCTAGAGCGCAGGCTCAGTAGTCGTGGCACACGGGATTAGTTTCTCCGCGGCATGTGGGGTCTTCCCGGACCAGGGATCAAACCCGTGTCTCCTGCACTGGCAGGTGGATTCCTAACCACTGCGTCACCAGGGAAACCCCTTTTTTTTTTTTAACCACAAGCCAGACAAAGAAATATATTTTCCTCCTTGATCCAGCAGACGCCTCTTTAAATACAAAAGAATACTTACTACATGCAGTGCACTGTGATATTTTCTATTCTATTTCATTTATTTTTAATGCTAGTCTCAACAGGCAAATTGATTCCACCACTCACTAAAGGGTCATGGTATAAAAAAGACTCTCCCACAACGTAATCTGTCAGTCAGGAAAAGCCAGTGTTTTACATTTGCTAAGATTACAATTTAAATACATATATATATTTAAGTGGGGGAAGTTTATTTTAGAAGAATCTAAATTCACTGCTAAGAAATTCTTCCTTATGTCTGAAACAACCTAAGTGATACTATCCACAGTTGGATATAACCAGAAATAAACACATCGAAAACCACACTGCCAAAAGAGGAATTAAGGATTGTGATGAATTAATTTGTAAGGGGGAAGAGTCTGGAAAATGGTGAGCAGTTCAAGGGATCTCTGTCCTCCTCCATTACTAACTGAAAGTCATGAGTAATGCAGAAACCTGCAAAATTAAAAACAGAAATAGTAAAAAGGAGTAAAAAATGGATCCATGTTGGCTCTTTGTAAACCTTTCTGCACAAAAACAAATATATATCATATTTGGAAAAATACATGTTCTATTTTAAAAAGTATTCAAATGTTAATATTAAATTGTGTCATTTTGGAAGTCATCCTAAAATCTCAACATGACTGAGTCAGGACTTCATTTCACACTCACAACAGTTTTATCAAGTGTGGGTTCTGTTACTGTCCCCACATTACAGGCGAGGAAGCCGAAGATGCTTAGAGACGCTCATTGACTTGCCTAAAGCCACACAGCAAGGAAGTGTTGATCCCCTAGGATTGAACTTCAAGTTTGCCTGACATGGGAACCCACAAACTTAATCACTGGGCAGCAGGCTCATGTTTTCCCATTCAGCTTCAGAGATGAGAGTCCAGAAGGTCAAGTGAATTTGCCCAGGGCTATAGCCGTGGCCAGTGGCCAGTAGAGAGTTGTTCATTATAACCAGCAGCTTAGAAATCTGTCCCTGGGAGCACATTCCCTCCCAACCTCAGTCACTATTCAGGGTCCTCTGTCGCCAAAGCACAGGATAACACTGGAGCCTGCGGCCACAGAGCCATCACCACCGATGCAATCCAGTCTGTTAATACCTCCGGTGTTCACTGCTTCAGCTCCAGCCCCGGAACCTTCTGCAAGCCAAATGTCATCCATGAAACATGGGTTCTCTAAAAGGACAAGATAGGATTGGGTAATACTTCAGAAGCGGTGATAGAGGGAATTCCCGGGAGGTCCAGTGGTTAAGACTCCACACTTCCACTGCAAGGGGTGCGGGTTTGATCCCTGGTCCCTGGTCGGGGACCTAAGATCCTGCATGCCGCACGGCGCAGCCAACAACAAAAATAAGTGGTGATAGGAGAAAAAATGCAACTAAACCATGAAAAAGAGAAAACAAAATATATTTAAATCTTTTACCTTAAAATTCCAAGCCCTGCGTCCAGGGATGGGAAACAACCCATATAGGCCAGATCTTGGCCCACCATTTTTACTATTGAAATGTGACACTATTTTCTGGTTCTAATTCAGGACAGAACATATTTCGTGAAATAACATTATCCTATGATGCCAACATCACCCTGTGAGGAAACAGGGCTGTTGTTGAAGCTGGGTTTGCCATCTCTCCATTTATTCAATAGTGCTTTCCTGAGCGCCTACTGTAGGATAGTTGCTTGGGAGATAGCAGTCTTCATCATGAATGTCCTGCCCTCTCCAGCCCCTCACCTTCCCCACTGTAGACCTGGAAGGCTCACATAAAGCCTAGAGCGTTCTGAAAAAAAGCTAGCTGGGTGGTTCACAGGCCAGTTGGATCTTCCTGAGGCTGAAAGGAAAAATGCTGCTGCTTCGAAGGCAAAACCTCTGCCCAGTAACCCAGCAGGTAGGTGGAGGAATCGGAACTAAGCGACCAAGAGTCCCTTAGCCATCAAGGACTCCTCTGAGTCATAAGCAGAACATCAGGATACAGGTGAAAGCACGGAGTGTAGGTCTTGAAGTCGTGGGGTGGGTGAGAATTGTGCCTCTCAGAGACATGGCAGAACCGTCAAAAGCACATGAAATCAGCTAAGCAAATTATAACATCCACAATGTGTTATCAAATTGATGGCCATAAAGTTCATAATATTCCTTTGTTATCATTTTAACATCCACGGGATCAGTAGTAATGGCCCCTCTTTATTTCCTGGTATTAGTACCTTGTCTCTTCTCTCTTTTTCTTAGTGTGTCTTTAACATCTCCCTACCGCTTGCTAATCTTGCTTTTTTAGCAAGACAGAGATCTGGTCTCAGACCCATCCTTCCTGGGTCACAGTATCTAGCTGGAATGAAATAACACCAGGATGTAGACATTGTTATCTTCTGTTTCATGAAAGTGAAACATTTTCCAGTTATAGCAAGGTATAAAGTTTCCTTTTTAAGGAAAAGTACTTAAGGAGGAACATGAACATGTATTTAAAGAAAACAATTGAGTTGATAATAGTACAGCTTGGTCTAGAGATTTGGCAGAAATCACAAAGGTGGCATTCCAGCGAGAGAGATTTGGGCAACACTGAACTAGAACCAGCCATCATGAAGGCATCTTTCTTGCCCCATCAGTTCTGCTCCAACAATCCCCATGTCGTGATCAGTTACGAGGTATGTCTTGGTAATTCGCTGATAATAAAGTTCCAAAGTATGTGAATGAATGATTGACTCCAAAATATAAAAATCAATGAGAGGGCTTCTCCAGTGGTGCAGTGGTTGAGAGTCCGCCTGCCGATGCAGGGGACACGAGTTCGTGCCCCGGTCCGGGAAGATACCACATGCCGCCGAGCGGCTGGGCCCGTGAGCCATGGCCACTGAGCCTGTGTGTCCAGAGCCTGTGCTCCACAACGGGAGAGGCCACAACAGTGAGAGGCCCGCGTACCGCAAAAAAAAAAAAAAATCAATGAGAGATGATTCAAAGCTTACCCTAAAATAATTTAATCCCTCTCCCTCCTTCACCCGCATTCTGATAAGCTTTTTTTTTTTTTTTTGCCACGTGGCTTGTGGGATCTTAGTTCCCCAACCAGGGATCGAACCCAGGCCCATGGCAGTGAAAGTGCCGAGTCTTAACCACTGAACCGCCAGAGAATTCCTGATAAGCTTTCTTAAGTGAGGAGAAAGCAATGGGGTGGCAGCTCTGTGCTGTGAACTGTGTCTAATCCCAGGTGTACCCATGGGAACGTGACACCGGGAGGAAGACTGTGAGGCACTAGAAAGAAAGGTGAATCAAGTCTAGCATTTATATTTATAAGTAGTATAATATAATATGAAGTAATGCAATATAATATAACGTATTATATTATATATGCACGTATAACAACAAATATGCATATCATGTTTGTAGTTGTTAAATAGATTGAATGCTATAGGAATCGAGCTGTGAACCCATCTCTTCTGTACGCCTCTACTTAACAGGACTCACTGAAACTGGACCAGCAAAGAATTAGTCTGCAGATCATGATGCTAATTTTTCCACCATAGAAGTCAATCTTAAAATCCAGAGGCTGGACAGAATAGTGGTTATGGGATGCGGACTCCTAAGACAGACTGCCTGGGCTGAAATCCCAGCTCTGTGACTTACATGCTGTAAACTAGCAGAAACAGCTAACCTCCCTCTGCCTTCCTTTCCTCTTCTGGAAAATGGACATAATAAAAACACCAACCCCAGGAGGCTGTTGTGAAGAATAAAGGAGTTGATTTGTGTAAAGCATTTAGAACAATGGTCAGTACATAGTAAGTTCTCAAGAGTTAGTTCGTTTTTTGTTTGTTTTTGTAATCACAGTCAGATGCATTTCCCCCAATTCCAGTTCCACCAGCTTTTTCTTGTTCACCCAAATGAGCTGTCAGAAACTGATGGGCGTCATCATAATCAAAGAAAACAAGTTTGCCCTTTAAAGCAAAGAGGTAATTTGGCTGAAAGCAAATTGGAAACATTTCCCATAACGTTGCATTTGCAGCCGCAATCTCTAAAGAATTTCAGAGTTTTGATTTATGCCTGAGAGCCTTGGGGGACCATGGGGAGAAGTGAGTTCATTAAACACTTGGTTCACATTCGTTCTGTGGCCCATGGGGCAGAGATCCTTCATTCCCCGGGGAGGCTGAGGAAGCTCCATGGCTGTCCCTAAAATGTTATTTTCAGGAAAAGCCTTAAGGAACTCACGAGATTGATTGGGGAACAGGAAGCAGGTGGGAATCAAGGAGATGCAAGATAATGCCCTTCTGCCCCAGTCCTCAGCCCCCAGAGGCTTCTGGTTTGTTTTTTTTTTAAAATAAATTTATTTATTTATATTTTTGCCTGCATTGGGGGCTTCATTGCTGCGTGCAGGCTTTCTCTCGTTGCGGCGAGAGAGGGCTACTCTTCATTGCAGTGCACAGGCTTCTCATTGCGGTGGCTTCTCTTGTTGTGGAGCATGGGCTCCCAGCGCATGGGCTTCAGTAGTTGCGGCATGTGGGCTCAGTAGTTGTGACTTGTGGGCTTAGTTGCTCCGTGGCATGTGGGATCTTCCCGGACCAGGGCTTGAACCTGTGTCCCCTGCATTAGCAGGCAGATTCTTAACCACTGCACCACCAGGGAAGCCCGAGGGATCCATCTTTCCTGGCCAAGGAACAAAGCCTCGTTAGCACCTGATCTGGGTTCCTTTCTTCCTGTTCTTTGTTACTTTAGGTGTTCCTTGGATTTCCTTACTCTTTGCCTTGCTGAACAGGTGTCTGTTGTGGCTTCATACCTCGCTTCCTCCTCCCTTGCATTCGTATCTCCATTCCCAAGGTCTTCCTGGAGCCCCCTAGATATTGTGTTGTCAGTTGCCTAGCATATTTTGTCCTTTGATCGCGAGCAACAGAAACTAACCCTGGCTAAGCAAAATGGTGAAGGAAAAGCTGAAGATCCAGCCCTCAGACAGGACGGCAGCCAAGGAAGTTCTGGGGATCTTGGTAGCAGAATCTTCAGGAACCCATCACTGGCATGAATCAGGTCCTGCCATTTCTCATCCATGAGTCACTCTTCAGGGTTCCTAGGAGGCAGAGACCAGGATTGTTTGATTGGCAGTCCCACCAAGACCACACACAGGGAGAGAGAGGGTGAGTTCCTCAAAGGAAAAGTGGGGTGCTGTCACCTGACGAAGAGCAAACAGGTCACGGGAAGGCCGAGACATCCTTGCCCACTGTCTACTCCAGTTATGGCAGCTGTAGCTCGATGAGTTTAAAACTGAAGTCTAGGGGCTTCCCTGGTGGCGCAGTGGTTGAGAGTCTGCCTGCCGATGCAGGGGACACGGGTTCGTGCCCCGGTCCGGGAAGATCCCACATGCCGCGGAGCGGCTGGGCCTGTGAGCCATGGCCGCTAAGCCTGCGCGTCCGGAGCCTCTGCTCCGCAACGGGAGAGAGACCACAACAGTGAGAGGCCCGCGTACCGCAAAAAAAAAACAAAAAAAAAACTGAAGTCTCTGTCCTCCCTTCTAAACTTCCTCTCCCAATTTCCCTAGATTCTCAAGGGCCCCACCATTCTCTCCCATCCCCACCCAAGCTCAAAACTGTCCTTCATTCATCAAAACGTTTCTCACGTCCACAGACAGAGTATGAAAATTGAAATGGCCCAGGTAACCTGTAGTGGTGGCAACAGATCTCTCCCCAAGGTGAATATCAGTCTTTTTCAGTGCTGGGAATTCAGTAGTCATGAAAATTGATAAAGCCTCTACCTTCTTTGGAGCTTACTTTTTAGAGGAGGGGAAAGACAGACAATAAATAAAGAGGTCCATGGAGAGATGTCATATGGTGAAAATTAACCTGTGGAAAAAGTAAACAGGATAAGGGGACTGGGAGGGTGGGGGAGAAGGAGAGGGTTTATATTTTACATCGGGTGTCAGTAAAGCACTCACTATGACACTAATATTTGAGCCGAGAAGAAGTGAAGAAACACAGTCTGCAGATATGTAGAGGAGTATTCCAGACAGGAGGGACAGCAAGTGCAAAGTCCCTGTCTGAAGTTGGATCATATCTGACACGATCAAGGAACAACAGCAACAAAAAAAGGTCAACTTGAGTGCATAAGAAAGTGAGTGGTAGCACTAGCCAGATTATGCAGGGTTTTATAGGTAATTGTAAGAACTTTGGCTTTTATTCTGAGTAGATGGGAAGCCATTGTAGCCATGGTGTGCTGGTAAATGTTTAACAACCAGTCTGGTGGAGAGGCAGTGCTGATTTGTAGGATTTGTCAATTTCCATGATGTAAATACTCCCACCATGGCTGATTTCAAGCTACCAATGATTTAAGAACCAACTCACAAATATCCTGAAAATTTAGCAATCAGCTCTTGTGAGCTGGGTTTTGAGTGGAGGAGTGAAAAGATCTGACATTTTAAAAGGTTCCCTTTGGCTGCTGTGATGAGAAGAGACTGTGGGGCAGGAGGGTGGAAGTAGGGTGAACAGTGAAGAGGTTATCACAGTCATCTGGGTCAAGGATGATGGACACTTGGAAGGTCCAGTGGCTCAGTGACATCAGGGACAGCATTCCAACAATTCTCTTAATTTTTCCTTCTCATTCACAAAGTGGCTGCCATTGCTCCAGCATTAAGCCCAAGTTCAGGGAATGGACGTGAAGCCAACAATGTCTGTCTTTTGTGTCAGGAAGGTATAAGTTTTCATGGAAACCCCTAGAAAACTTATCCTTCTATTTCATTGGATTTCATTGGTTTGAACTGTGTTTATAACCACTGCTAACTCTAAAGGAATCTGAGAAGGTGGGCAGTATTTCCAGCCTCTATAGTACTGGCAAACAAGAGGGAATTGGAGTTGGGGGGGTGTGCCTGCCACAAAGACGCATGGCCTTATGGGAACCTATAAAAAGAATCTGACCCAACCTGGAAGTCCAGGAAAGGCTTCGCTGAAGAAGTGAGACACTTGAATGAGATCTAAGTATAAGGAATTAACTTAGCAAGGAGGAGAGAGAAGAGTGTTTCAGGAAGAAGAAATAGCATGTGCAAAGGCCCGGGTGGAAGGTTTACAATATCCCACCTGATCTGCCTGCCAACAGCCCTTCCTCTATAAGTCACCCATTACAACAGATCTTTCTCAAAGTCTAATTTTATCCTGTTACACTTTTCCTGAAATCAAAATGGATCCCAGCTTCCTACAAGATAAACTGCAAAGCCCCCACTCTGGTGTTGATGGCTGGTCATAATACCATCTATTCTATGAATACAACTTTATCCCCTTCCTTCTGTAGTTGTTGAACCCTCGTGTGTGCATGTTTCATATCTCAAAGTAGTAAACAGGATAAGGGGACTGGGAGGGTGGGGGAGAAGGAGAGGGTTTATATTTTACATCGGGAGCCCCTAAAGCACTCACTATGACAGTAATATTTGAGCTGAGAGGAAGTGAAGGTAAACTCTGGGAGGACAGGAACTATACCTTGCATCTTTTTTATAACCCCAGGGGCTCAATAAATACCTGAATAGATGACTACAGGGATGATCTTTTTTTTTTTTTGCGGTACGCAGGCCTCTCAGTGTTGTGGCCTCTCCCGTTGCGGAGCACAGGCTCCGGACGCGCAGGCTCAGCGGCCATGGCTCACGGGCCCAGCCACTCCGCGGCATGTGGGATCTTCCCGGACCGGGGCACGAATCCGTGTCCCCTGCATCGGCAGGCGGACTCTCAACCACTGCGCCACCAGGGAAGACCTCCACCCCGATTTTTTTAATCCGTTTTTAAAAGCCAATGCAAATGCGCTGTGCTGGTCCTCATGCTGTTCACTCTCAGCACCATTGCTTGTCCCTCTTCTGCTCTGTCTCCAGCTGCTGACCCCTGCAGGCTGCATTGCCCAGGCTCCCTTGTCGCTGGTTTCCCACTGGATTTGGTCAGTGGGAGGTGCTGGTGTTAGATTGGAAGGCTGGACAAAGGGAGAAACCAGATTTCTCCTCTTCTCTCTGCTTTGGGCTGCATTTCCGGCAGTGGCCACAGCTCCACTGGGGCTATAGTGACTCCTGGACAGGAAATGGCTGTGGCTCCAGCTTCCCCTGGGTGGCCCTGATTCCCAAACCCACTGCTTCCTCCTCCTTCGTGGTTTCCTGCCATTGACAATCGCTGGGTGGCTTTCCCTTCCCCTGATTGGCCTCTCAATTCTTCCATCACCCACGTAACTGGTTGCTGTGTTTGAATACCTAGAATGATGTCTGTATTCCTAGTTGGTCCCTGCCTGACACATGTGCCTGAGACCCAGCTCCACACATGGTCCCTTACCCTTGGGGCCCTGAGCACTGTTACAAAGCTAAACGCGGCTTTCCTTGAGAGGTTCTGTGTAAAGGCTGCAGAGCACCTAAGACAAACTCTCCACATCCACAGCTTACGGCTGCTGTGGCCACACCAGCCATCCCGAAGTCAGCCTGACTCTGCTGACTACCTACTCCTTCCTTTTTCAGGGTTGCCAGAGACAATAAAAGCAGGAAGCCCAGATAGTCTACCAAAGTCTCAATCTCTCAGGGTGTACAAAGGCGAAGAAGACCGCTCATAAAATGGCTTTGGACGTCCTTGCCGTGGCCCCTCTCTACCAAGACCCTGACGTCAACAGAGTAAGGCTGATAGCACAGACAACCAAAAACTCCACCACCCGGCCAAAACCCTTGCCTCCTACCGAGACCAAACTCACCACCATCGAGACCAAGAGGATCATGTCCGTCCTGGACGAGACCATTCACAAGGTGGAGTTGGTGACCCTGCTGTCATACGTGGCATCCAGTTCCAAGAATTCGGAGGGGATGCTGGGGGAGGACATCATGAAAGCAGTGAGAGAGCACCAGGACCTTTGCCAGATCCTCCTGGATCGCGTCAGTTACCTGCAGGAGGAAGAAAGGCAGTTGCAGGAGGAAGAAGAGTTCGAGGATGAACCGTGGTTCCAAGACCGTGTCCTCTCCATAGAGGTGCAGAAATCCCACCTCCCACCCCTTATGCAGCAGATCAAAGGATCCACCAAGAACATCGTGAGACTCCTGCTCGGTAACCCCCAGGCTGCCAGTCTGTTGCAGGTGCAGACCCTGGGCAGAAGTGCGGAAGCCCAGAGTTTTATTGATAGCCTGGTAGAACTCCGAGGTTTCCTGTTTGAGAAGCTACTCACTAGTCCCATGGAAGCCAGAGACAAGACTCAGTTCATCCAGGACATCACCAGACGAAATCAGAGGAACCAAGAAATCATCGATACTCTGGAAAATGAATTGGCAGCCTGCGTGAGGAACAGGGATGCAGAGGTATCACTGCACAGCCTTGGTCAGGTTATAGAAGGAGCCCCAGGGAGGAGCCCAAATCTTTTGGCAGTTGGGTTTTTTCCTCCGTGATTTAAATAGCTGTTTTCATTCATTTACTCCATAAGTATTGTTTTGAGCACTTACCAGGTGCCAGGTCTTATAAATGATGAGTCCACATGGTCCCAGCCTCATGGAGTTCACGATAGGGAAGGTAGGTCTTAAAGAGCTGATTTAATTACAGTTTTGAGAAGTACAAGGAAGGGTAAGTATAGGGTGCTATAAGAGAGTGTTATAGGAGACCTGAACTTGGAACTCAGGGACGTTGAAGCCAAGACATGGAGAACGAGAGGGAGTGAACCAGGCGAGTGAGGTAGAGAGAGACCTTCCAGGCCAAGGCTGGGTAGTAAATACTTAATTTAAGGCTTTGCTCGCAGATTACACAGGGCCTTTGAGGCCTAATCGAGGAATGTGGTCTGTGTCCTGAGGGTAAGGGGCAGGTAGGAGGGGTGGAAGCTCTAGAAGAATTTTTAAGAGGGGAAAGGATAACATGATCCCAACCTAACAAGACACATACTACGTGTTATTCTTCTTTTGCGGAGCACAGGCTCCGGACGCGCAGGCTCAGCGGCCATGGCTCACGGGCCCAGCCGCTCCGCGGCATGTGGGATCTTCCCGGACCGGGGCACAAACCCGTGTCCCCTGCATCGACAGGTGGACTCTCAACCACTGCACCACCAGGGAAGCCCCTATGTGTTATTCTTTACACACATTTTCGCACTAACAGCTAGCAAAGTCCCTGGGAAGTGGCGTATGAGTATAGGTTTGGCTGCTAAATCAGAGACCCCAAATAATAGTGGCTTAGTCAAGCTGGTGATGTATTTCTGTTTAACAGAGAGCTGGCATGGAAGCTCTGCTTCGTAAACTCTTCAGGGGCCCAGGTTCCTTGCTGCTGGCTTCTCTGCTGTCCCCCACATGGGACTTCTAACTATGGACCCAGAAGGCTGCTCCAGCTTTCCACCGTCATGTCACCACTGGTCCAGCCAGCAGGAAGGAGGAAAGGGGAGGAGGGGACTTTGTCCTACCCTTTTGGGACATCACCTAGAAGCAGCATTCATATAGTTCTTAGCTACACCCAGTGCTAGAGATGCTGGGAAAGTGGTCTGTAGCTGGGGCCACCTTCCCAGTGAAACATCCTGCTCTACAGCCTTTCTGGGGAGAACAGGTCCTGGGGGACAGCTAGCCAGCACTGTCACATTTTCATCGCCCTGTGATAGATGAGAGATCAAGGCCACCCTCCCTCCCTGATGTACTAGCTCGGGGGGTCCCCCCTTCCTTATGTTCTCTCCGACTTTGTCCTGTACAGCATTCATCAGGGTTTGTTGATGACTGTGTGATGATTTGATGATATGATTGGGGTCTGGCTCCCCCACAAGAGAACAGGGACCTTGTCTCTCTTGGCCCTCCACTGGGTCCCTAGTGGGCCTGGCACAAAAAGGGGGACAAGGTAATTATCTGCTGAGTAGAGAGATGACAGGCTCCTGGGTGCTCAGGGGAGACCACTCATAGGTTGGAGGGGTGTCACCTAGGGAAAGGAAGAGGACTTCCAAGTGGCTTTGCTGGTCTCATTCAGGTAGTGGAAACAGCTTGGGGCTGCCAAGTTGGACAGATCTGGGGTCAAATTCCATTTCTGCCAGGTGGGCAGATTTCATCAGGTCACTGGATCTCAGTGTAAAATGAGAGGATGACACCAATAAGGCATGTTGAGGGGTCCACAAGAAAAGCTCTGACTGCGAATACTACTGCCTGCTTCAAACCCAACCCCTGAAGGCTGAAGACTTGCCCACAGGACAGGCTTGCCTCAAACCCCTCCCCACCCCGCCTCCCACTCCCTGAGTACAGGAAGTGAGCTCAGACCCGCTGCGGCCCTGCTGCCAGCTGCCCCCAGCCCGAGGCTGCTGGCCTGAGCCAGCCACAGCACCGGTGTGTTCAGAGGGACACCCTAGCGCTTGTGATCAGCCTTTGGAGTTTATTTATGAAACAGTGGTGCCCCCCAACCCCAATTCCTGTTTTATTTTACTTTATTTTATTTTTATTTATTTATTTTTAACATCTTTGTTGGAGTATAACTGCTTTACACTGGTGTGTTAGTTTCTTCTTTATAACACAGTGAATTCTGCTGCGTGTGTTTATCTCACACTTTCATGCATCGCGCCAAGTGTCCCTGGCAACTAGGCACTCCCCTGCTGTGCCCCGGCAGGAGCGTCGCGCTGTCGCAGACCTCTCCCCCTGTGCACTTCGCTCACGCCGGGAAACAGAGGACGGTGGCCAGACAGCCTGTCTGGATCAGACAGACCCGGCTTCAAATTCCATCTCAGCTGCACAACCCCAGACAGACTCAACCCCCCCGAGCCTCAATTTCCCGGTCTCTAGGCGGGCTGTCCCCGTCCTCCTGGGCCAGGGCTGGGATTTGGTGGCTCACGCCAGCCTCTCCAGTGATGGCTCATGATCGCGGAGGTATCCTGGAGCCTCTTTTCTTCCTGGCCCAGGTGGAGAAGGAGAACTTCGTGATCCAAGAACTGAAAAACCACCTGCACCAGCTGCCCAAGCTCTCAGAGAACAGCCTCCTTCGCACCAAGCAGGAGGCCAAGAAGCAGCAGAAGGCGGACTTCCGGGCCTCGCAGGCCCGGGTGGCCAAGACCCAGCAGGAGATCCTGCTGCTGCAGGCCCAGTTCAACAGCCTGGTCGTGGAGAACTGGGAGGCAGAGCAGGCGCTGAGGAAGGTGCCCCGGGGAAGCAGGGCGGTGGGGGCAATGGGGCCACTGGGGCAGGGGAGGAGGTGAAGGGAGGGCCAGGCGCAGGGCTTGGGGTGGGGGGCAGGGCTGCTCCAGCCGCCCGGGGCGCAGCTCCCTGGGGAGAAGGGTGCAGGGAAGCCCAGGATGGACGCAGTATCCCTCGGGAGGCGGGAGGGAGCAGCACACAGGCCAGGGGCTGGGGGCAGAGAGATCAGGTCCTGCTGCAGGCCAGCTCTGTGACCTTGGGCAAGTTCCTGAACTCCTCTGGGCCCCACAAGGAGGATGATACCCACCTGTCCTGCAAAGGAAATGAAGGCGCACAGAAACCTCTGGCAAATCTCTTAACTCCCTCCGAGCCTTAGTTTTCATATTTTTGAAGTGAAAGTGATTGAATAGGCCTTAATGAGCTGCTATGAGAATTAGATGGGATGATGGGTAGGCAGCTGGTAGCACCTAGTAGGTGCTCAATAAATATCCTTTTTTCATCTGCCTTCTCCATCGTCTCAGCCAGGACCCAGGCCCAGCATGCACCCAGTTTGCTTCCGAATCCCTTTCCTCACAAAGGACACCCTTTCTAACACTTGTTCTCAGATTCGTTTTTGTTTCACTACACTTTCGAGCATCTAATGGAAGCACCGGGCCTCTCCCCCATGAAAAGGCACAGAAGCACATACCCATGGTGGGGGGCAATTCTTGGGTCACAGGCTCCCTGAAGCCAGCCCATCCATGGTGCCCAAGTTACGAACTCTTGCACTGTAGGACTAAGGAGCTGATTTTTTTCTTTTTAATTGAGGTGAAATTCACATAACATAAAATATAACCATTTAAAGTTATTCAGTGGCACTTAGTATATTCACAATGTCGGACAACCACAACCTTTATCTAGTTCCAAGATATTTTCATCACCTCCAGATAAAACCCTGTACTCATTAAGTAGCTTCTCCACCCCCCTCCCCCCAGTCCCTGGCAACCACTCGTCTACTTTTTGTCTCTATGGATTTGCCTATTCTGGACGCTTCACGTAAATGGAATCATACAGTATGTGGTCTTTCGTGTCTGGCTTCTTTCACTTAGCCTTGCACTTTCAAGGTTCATCCACGTAGCACTTACCGATACTTCACTCCTTTTTATGGCAGAATAGCATTCCACTGTATGGACAGGAGCTGACCTTTTAAAAACAAAATTAGATCACGTTCCTCCACCGTATCTAAATCCACCCAACAGCTTCCACTCTCCCTTACGTTAGAAACCAAACTCCTTCCACTGCTGACACTCCCTCTGTGACACAGCTTCTCACTCTGAGCTAAATGGGACCATTCTCCTCCCCGGCCACGCCATTCCAGCCACACTGGCTCAGTTCCTACCCTTTAAACATCACCAGCTTGTTCCCACCGCAGGGCCTTTGCACCTGCTGCTCCCTCTGCCTACAGTGTTCTGGAGCTGGACTGCTGGCTTCAAATCCAAGCTCCACCACCCATCAGCTCTGTAATCTTGGGCCAAGTGAGTTAGCACATCTGATCCTCTGTGTCCTTGCCTGTGAAATGGAGAACATACCTTGTGATGTGGATTCAGGAGGCGAGGCATGAGGCAGGGCCTGCTGATGCAGAGTGGGCTGAGTGCTTTTTATTGTTAATATTAGTCCATCACACAATGACTAATTGAATTTGTTTTAGAAAAAATATAAAGTGGAAACGGAAATTGAGAACTGGATCCAGAAATACGATTTGGAGATGAGTGAAAAGCAGGTATCTGTCTGCCTAAGTCTCTCTCAAGTGTGTTTCCCAAGATCCTCTAGGAATGGGGGTGAGGGGTGGAGAAGAGAAGCCCTAGTATGGTCCATGGTCTATGCCAAGTTCTGGGCCTCTCCAGAGTGGCTTCCCTGCCCCTTCCTTAGGCTCAAGGGTTTGTCTAGCCTGGGGCAGTGAGGGGAGTGGTGGGAAAGGAAGGAGCCAGAAGCTGCGAGCCACTAAGATGTGGTTGACACCAGGCCCGAAGATCCTGGCTCCATCTACTGTCAATATCCCAGACTCCCTGTTCCCTCCTGCTCAGCTCCTGCTAGCAGCCCCCTAAGCCGGGACTCATCCCCACGGGATTCAAGCGTTCACCTCCACCACTTCACTCAGTCACTCAGGAACTTTCTACCGAGTGCTTAGATGTGCCCAGTGCTGGGCTCCAGCGGTCAAGAAAGTCCCCATTGTTATCTGGAGGTTCTACTCTAGTGGCACTTACTCGCTGTGTGACCCTAAGCAAGGGACTTGACCTTTCTGAGCCCATTTCTGCATGTGATCACAGTAACACCCACGCTGGAACCATGGTGGGGATTTAACGAGTCACCGTTGTCACAGGTGCTTGTACAGCACAGGATCTGGCCTGGAGGAGGTGCTCAGGGAATAGTAGCCTAAAAACGGGGTGCCCTTAAGCCTCCACCCAGCTCTGTGATAACATCGGTGGCCCACAGCCCCGACTTTGGGGCGGGGAGGCCTGGTGAGCACTGGAAGTGACATAAGCCTCTGAGTGGTCAACATCAGGTGTGCTGTCTGATCCTGAGTGCTCTATGAAGGGGGAGGCTGTGCTCTTGTTTCTCTGTTCCCAATGAGGGTGGTGGGTGAATGATGGCAGAGACCGAGTCCACTTAGCTCTGTGTCCTCTGGAAGTACTTTTCTTCTGGTAGATGCCTGGTGGGAGCGGGGGGGATGGACGTTGCATCCATCCTGTCATTTAAACCTGGAAATAGCTCCCACCCCTGCTCCTGGGTTTGGAATTGTCCCCATGTTTCAGATGAGGAAAAATGACGGCTTGAAAGGTGAAGCCCCTCGAGATGTGGCTGAGCTGGGATTGGAAGCCCAGCCTGCCCAGCCCACGAGCCGTGTTCTTTCCTCCTTCCTGACCTATTTCAGCTGGGTCCCACCGCAAACTCAGATGGACCGCATCAGCTCTCCCATTCTCATCTGGGCCTCAGATGCAGAAAGGCTTAGCATAGGCGGTATTGCTGGGGGCGGAAGCGTCTTCGGGAAGGGTGGGAACAGAAGAGGGTGGCAGGCGGTGCTCTGTGCCTGGAGACCCCTACCCCCTGCCTGTCACCCCAGGATGAGTACGAGGAGTTGGATGTCATCCACAAAGAGGAGAAGCTGCAGCTGGAGGAGCTGAAGAGACGGCATGACGTGCTGGTGGAAGAGTTCTCCCAGATCCAGGCCGAGCAGGAGATCAAGGCCAAGAAGAGGCTGGAAGCCGAGCAGGAGATGGTGCACATGGTGCGGGCTGCCATGCTCATCCAGGCCCTGTGGAGGGGCTACCTGGTCCGCTCCATGCTCAGGTCCAAGAAGAGGAAGCGGAGCAAGAGCAGAGTGAAGAAGGGCAAGGGCAAGGGCAAGGGCAAGGGCAAGGGCAAGAAATGAGTCCCTCCCCCCAGCCTGCCCAGACCCCTGCCCTCACCAAGATCTTACCTCTCACTCGAGAGCTGGCCTGGAAGCCCCTGGGATGTGGAGCCCTGCGATTCATGGCTTTAACACTTTTTCAAAATTAAAAACCCTTTTAAACCACAGCCTACAAATAAACTTCACTTTACCCAGGGCCATTGGGTGCGTGTCCATGCTGCAGGTGCCGTTTCCACGAGGGGAACACACAGGCTGGGTGTCAGCACGTAACCATTCCTTCCTTTAGCCTCGGTGGGAAGCCAGACCTTGGGCTGCATCTCCCTCGGTCCCAGCCCAGAAGCTGCCATGACTGCGATGGACACATCACCCACCAGGACAGCTGGGTGTGGGTCACAGCTGCCCACAGGGGAGGGCGGGGCAGGCAGAGAACTCCAGGAGGAAGAGGGAGGGTTTCAGGCTGCACTCTGCCCCTGCTCTGGATATCAATTTGCCCACAACTTCTCCCTGGTTTAGCACCGTGAAAGCTCAGGGGTCCTGAGGTCATAAACCAGCAACCTCACATTAGCCTTATTCGGTGTCCAGGTAGTTGAAGAATATATTTTTTAATTCACTACTGGCGTTTTTTTTTGTCTTTATTGAATTTGTTACAATACTGCTTCTGTTTTATGTTTTGGTTCTTTGGCCGTGAGGCATGTGGGATCTTAGCTCCCTGGCTAGGGATCCAACCCGCACTCCCTGCACTGGAAGGCAAAGTCTTAAGCACTGGACCACCAGGGAAATCCCCACTGCCGGCATTTAAAAAATCAGAGGCTACTGCTTAAAAATGCCTTTTCTGGAAAAATCTCATCATCCAGATAGCCCGGGCCTGCGTGTCTTCTAAAGGCGAGGAGTGCCCCCTTTGGGTGGCAGACAGGTTGTCCCAGTCGCCACCACTCCCAACTGTCTTCCAGCCATCATGGCCTCAGCGTCAGTCACCCCTTATCATCATACTTGGGCGGTTGCTTCCCTTTTTTAGTACAGTTTGGAGGAAAGAGGTATTTGTGGCCAATGTCTACTAAAACATAGGGGCAAGGGATAAACGCAAATGAGCGCTGAATGTTTCAAGTAAAACTGAGGAGGGAGGGAACTAATTCTTTGCGAGAGTTCTAGGAAATTTAAACACCCTACATGTTTAAAATGCTGTCTGTGCCAAGAGCATGGCTCGCTTGCGTCCCTCACGGGGCACCGGAGCCGTGTAGGCGTCTGAATGTGCGCCCCTGGTCCTAGGCACTGTTGGTCCCTCCCAGACTGTTCCCCGGGAGTGTCTGCTCTTCCCTTCCCCAAAGGTGGAGGCACAGAACCAAAGATATGGTTTCCAGCTGGCCTCTCTGGAATCCTGGTGCTTCCTGGAGGTGCAATCCACCAGGATGCTGGGATTCTGGGTGCAGCTCAGAACAAAGGCTTTGCTGTTCTTCCTGAGGGGCCTGACCCAGGATGGTGCGGGGCAGGAGGCAGGCGGGCGCTGACCACTTAGGCTTTCTTCCCGAGTGCTCTCCAGGTGCCATGTGGAACTTTCTGGTCTTCTTGGACCCCTCAAAGTCCAAGCAAATCCTAGTCACTGTGGGTTTTTTTTTTTTTTTTACAGTAGGAAATGTATATCATATATATATATATATACATATGATTTCAAAACAACTATAGCCCATATTCTGAGCTCAGGAAGAATCAGCTAACCCCCCAATTAGTGGTATTAGCTAGAAACCAACACAGGAGGATTAGTTGCTCACCTGCCACTGTCATGATTGCTATGTTATTTACCTTTGTTATTTAAATCAACTCAGGCCTAACACTGGCCTTTATCCTAAGGAAAAAATTAGCCAAAACTCACGGCTTCGATGAGCTGATATATTTAATACATGAAAATAAATACATGACTATTAAAATTTTAAATGTCCACCCACATATCACCTTGTGTTCCCTGCTGGTCCACATACTGTGCCTGGGAAAATTCCTGAGGCGTCCAGACTCAGCTGGAAACTCATCCTGAGCAGAAGCTTGGCTTGAAGGGAGGGAGAAGGAACCCTCCGGGTTGGCGATCATACCATTTATTCACACTTGGTGGCGAGACAATGTTGTGGGTGTGATGGAGTGGGGGGACCCTCCCGGGGGACACCCCTGGGTTGGCACTGATATGCCGTGTGGCTATGACAGAACTTGAAACAGGGATCTCCAGAGGCGGCCCTCATATCCACACCAGCGGCAAAAACAGGGAGCAACCAGAGGTTGTCAGAAGAAAGGGCGGCACTGCCCACCCTCACTCTGTCTGTCCCCAGGAGTGCTTTGCCAATGCCTGGTGGTCTCCCCAAAGGCCCGCCCACCAGTGCCATCCTCTGAAACTCTGCCCTTTGCTGTGACCCCATGGGCAAACCTGCAGAAAAGACCAAGAAATTCATTTCCAAGGTGGCTTTGGTTTCTGGATGGCTCCGCCTCGTCGGGGGGTAACTGGCGCTGAAACACTGACTGAATGAGCCCTGGGAGTCACCAGGGGGCTCCGGAAGGTCACTCCTGATGGGGAAGGTCTGGGATCTCGAGGCCCATTTGTGCAGGGGGTACTGGTGGGTGGGTGACTCGTGCTGGGGACATTAAGGTGGGTGAGGGAATAAGAACGCTCCCGCCTCGGAGGGCGTGGAGAGTCTAACCCATCCACGGACAACCTCCGGGAATCTGCCACCACCCTGCGCTCTGTCTTTGAAGGACTAGCTGGGTGAATGGCTCGCACTGGAGTCTCCCTGGGGCGGGGTGAGTGGCTGCCCCTAGGGGTAGCTGGGGGTGTCCAGAAGAGGGCATGGAGCTTTGCAGCCTCCCCCTTCGCCATCCACGAAGCCTCCCAGCCGGCGCCCTCAGGTCGGGAGCCAAAGAGCGACTCATCGCAGTAAGAAGGAGTGTGGCCAATCAGTCTGGCAAGGGAAGAGAAACAGTGAGCTGGGGAAACAAACCCTATAAACCTTGCCCACCCCCACCCCCACCCCCTGCCAGGCAGCTGCAGCAGCAGAGGGTTGCCTACAGGTCCCAGAAGTCCCTGTCTCCCAGCCTGGCACCTGCAGCGAGGCCACAGCCCTCATGTACCACTACCCCCATCTCTGCTATTTTTCCCCTGCCAAGTATCCAGTCCCCCTGCATCCTGACCCACCCCACCCCCACTCACAGGCCAGTTTGCATATCCCGTCCTCCTGACCACACTGATTGGCTCAGGAATAACCACATGACCCATTCTGCACAATAAGGGCCTGCCTTAGGACCTTTGCAGAAACTACTAGGAGAGAAATGTTTTTCTTCCACCTAGCCCTGAAGAGCTGGCAGGATATAAGGGCTAAACGCCGGTGGCCATCTCACCTGGGATGTGTAGGGGAAAGCTGCACTAAAACAGAGACAAAATCCTAAGAACGTTTTGAGCCCCTGTTATATGAGCCCCAAATGCCCTTTTTCTGCAGAAGCCAGTTTGCGTAAGTCTTTTGTCACTTGCAACCAAGAGTCCTGATTAATATAACCTTAGTCTTTATAGCTTTCACTTTTTCTCTTAACCCACCACTTTTCCCTTTTTGTAGTGGCCTCGTCAGCCGAACCCTCTGCAGTCATGTGGCCCTTCCAACTATATTTGAAATTGCACGGCCCAGCACCTGGCATGTAGAGGGTTCTCAGTTTGAACTTCTGTGGTCTGGCCTCATCACCAGAGCAGCTTTTAAAATTTTTGCATATTTACTCAGGGCTTTTCATGTGTAGGTCCAGGACTCAGCATGTCACTCGTCTGTCATCTCATTTCTCACAACACCCACAAGGAGGGCGATATAATCCCATTGTACAGACAAGAAAACTGAGGCATAGGGAGGGTAAAAAGGAGGGTACAGACAAGATTCAAATCCAGCGCCCTGCTCAAAGACCCAAGCTCTTGATCACTAAGTCAGACTTAAGTGCCTTCTAGGCCTCTCACCTTTAATTAGGTTCATTCAGCAAATTTTTTTTTATTAGTCCCACAAATATTCATGGCGTACCTATGAGGTGTCAGGTCCACGGTTTTTGGCCAGGACTAAAAGTGCTTCCATTCCCAAACTGCAAGTCTTTGAAAAGTCACTTGATTTAGCTGTTCAAAACCATACCTGGTTGATACCTATGTCTGTCTGGTACCAAAGTTGCTGCTCAATAGCATCTCTCTTACGTACCTTCTAACTTGACACCCTCTACTTGTCAGCGTCCAGCATAAAATTCCATCCTCCAGGAGAGCATGGGGTTGGCTGTTATCTCCCTTGTTTAGGAAACCATACTTCTGTTCATACAGCCTACGCTGACACCAGCGTTTTCAGCCACGTTGTAACTGTCAGTACTGCTAATGTCAACCTGAGCCTGCCTTGTGGTCCACGGCAATTGTCAGGCGGACACGATAATAATGGGGACTTGCTTTTATCTCTTGAATTTTATCTACTTAAATAAACACTATCCCCATTCTCAACTAATACATGTGCCTCTTGGCTCAGAATGGATCCTAAATATGATTGGCTAGTTATTATGGACTGAATTGCATCCTCCCAAAATTCATGCTGAATTTTAAAGAGGTAATTAAGGTTAAATGAGGCCATAAAGGTGAGGTCCTAATCCAATAGGATTTGTGTCCTTATAAGAAGAGGAAGAGGCACCAGGAGTGTACACGCTCACAGAGAAAAGCCTATGTGAGTTCCCAGTGAATAGGTGGCCATCTGCAACCCAAGGATAGGTAGCCTTCAGGAGAAAGCAGCCCTGCTGGCGTCTTGACCTTGGACTTCAAGCCTCCAGAACTGTGAAAAAATAAATTTCTGTTGTTTAAGCCCCCCAGTCTATGGTATTTTGTTATAACAACCCTGATTGACTAATATACTAGTCTTCCATGTTTTAGTTCAAGACACTGATGACAATAAGTAAGATAGAGCCCTCCAGGCTGATATTAATCGAAATAATCCAAATAATCTAACTGGAACCTACAATAACCACTGGCATTAGATCCTGTTTTTCTAAATTGTTCGTGAAAATGCAGCAAGAACCATTTTCAAAATGACTTGCTGAAGTTTGGAATCATCACATTTATGTCATTTCATGGATCAACCAAACTAATAATTTCATGCAAATTGCTGTGTGATCTTGGGCAAATCACCTGATCCCTCTGGGCCTCAGAAGCCCATTCTAAGACATTTGGGGATGGGTATTCCACCATCACAACCATTATCACTACCATTTACTGAGAGCTTCCTAAGTGTCAGGTTACCGTGCCCAGCACTGTACATGTCTCATCCCATTTAACCCTGTCAATAACCCCATTAGGTCCCACCTTCCACTGTGAGGAAACTGTGGCTCAGAGAGGTCAAAGTGCTTGCCCAAAGTCACGCGGCATGTGAACAACAGGGCATCTCCCCATCCTGTTACCTGTATTTGTTCTTCTTCCTTGGTGCGAGGGTCAGGGTCTTGTCCCTGGAGGAGGTAGTCTCACAGCTCCCATTGGCCCCTGAGGCCTGTGATGCCCCTGTACCCACTCCTCTGGTTCTGTTGGCCTTCCCCATCCACGGTGGGTCAAAGACTGGTGGTGTGGGCTGGGTGCCTGCAGGACTGCCAAACAAAGTCTCATCCACGTATGACGGCCTAACCTTGACCCGGCAGCTGCCCCGGCAGCGGTGCTGAACGTGGAGGGTCTGCATCCCACTGATGGCCAGCTCCACTGGGGTCTTCACGCTGTTCATGGTACTGGGTGACAGCAGGTGTGCTCTGCCTGCCAGTCCCTGCTTCCAGGTCTCCCTATGAAAAGTGGTCACGGTGGCAACCATCTGTCATCAGCAAAGACTGGCAATCTCTTAAGTCCCCGTCCCCAGGGCAAAAAGGTCATGTTCTCCCTCAACCAGTCCTCCTCAAAGGGGAGCTGCCAATCCCAGGGGACATTTCGGAAAACTGACTCTTTTTGAGTTGTTGTAATGACGGGGAGAAGGGTGCTACTGGCAAATATTTAGTGAGTAAGTATGCATTCCTAGCATACAGTGTGTACTCAGTAGATATTTATAGACTGCTAAGGGGGTGAAGAATAGATTGGGCCTGTGCCTACTTTAGCACCAACCAGAAGACAAACTATGGTGGCGGGGGGCAGACAGGGCAGGCTCCTATATCCTGTACGTATCTATGGGGCAGGAATAATAACCTGCATAGATCCCATGCCTACCTCCTGCAAAGATCTCTACAAGTATTCTCATTTAATCTTCTCAGCAGTCCTGTGAGGTAGCTTCCATTATGTCCATTCTACAGATGACAAAACTGAGGCTCCAAAGGATGAAGTCACAAGTGTAAGTCCCACCTATAAAGCTAAAACAGTGGAAATAGAATGTGAACCTGATAGGAGTCTAGAGCTTGTGTACTTAACCATTCTACTACTGGGGGATTACACCCAGCCCGCCAACTGCCCCACATTCACCGATCCCCAAGTCAATGTCCCGGCTGATGTTCGAGGTGCCCGCATTCTGGAGCTATTTTCCTACCTGAGCATCTTGGCTGGCTGACGTCGGCGGCCACCCACAGCGCCCCCTCCCCCCAGTCCAGGCCTGGACTCCTTTGCGGGGACGCTTGGGCACCTGTGGAGCGCGGTACATCCGAGATCTGCAGCTCTGAATCCCGGGAGCACGCGACCCCTGACAGCTCAGGCCGCCCCCAGCCCCCGCCCGGGGGACCGCGCGGGCCGACCCTTCCCGGGAAACCCAGCCCTAGCTAGGTGTGCTCTACGCGCGCATCAAACAGCAACCCGCGAGCGGTAAGGCGGGGCGGGGCGGCCAGAACCATTCCCTCCCGGGGGGGGGGCGATTAGGTCACCCTGTTCCGGACGCCCCCGGAGCTCCCCAAAGCCTCGGAGAGGGGTCTCCCGCGCCAATGAGGAGAGTGTGTGCGTATGTGTGTATGCATGCCAAGCCTCCGGAGGCTCCAGAAGGTGAGGGAACGCAGCCTGGGGCGCGTACAGGCGCCCCCCCCACGCCCTGCAGCACCGTTGGTACGTACCCGCAAACTCCGCCCCCTCCCGGTTCCCTGCGCCCCGGCCCGCATGGCTGCCGGAACGCGTCCGGCGGCCGCACCGCGGTCCCGAGCTGCCATGGCCCAGTGGAGGAAGAAGAAGGGGCTCCGGAAGCGCCGGGGCGCGGCCTCTCAGTCCCGCAGCAGCGACTCGGAGGACGGCGAGTTTGAGATTCAGGCAGAAGATGACGCCCGGGCCCAGAAGGTAGTAGCGCTGGGCTTGGACATACGTCAGAGCCCGAGTCCCGGCTCCGCACAGCGTCCCGCGGCTTCAGTTTTCCCAGCTGGGGAGTGGTCACGGCTGAGGGTGGGGAGAGGTCGGCTGGCCGGGGGTCGGGGCAGGACCTCCGGCCTGAGCACGTGTTTCGGTGTCCGACACGCCCAGGGTCCTGACGTCCCGAGCCTCTGTGCTACGGAGGCTGGGGCCTGCGGGCCTTCCGGCCTTCCGGGCCGGCTCTTGGTCTCGCGCTTCTCATTGGCTACTTCCTGGCCAGGGGCGGGTCCCGGTTCCCATTCGTCTAATGAAAAGTGCGGGTGATGAAGATCAGACTTTGAGAGGGGGATTCTTGGGAGGATGAATTAAGAGAAGGCTGCACCTCTTGGCTTGAGATAGTGACGCCCCCAAACCTCTGGGAAACTAATAAGTTAAACTTGTGTTTGTAGATAGCTTACAGTGTGCTCTCCTCCGTGCTAAGAGCTTTACAAGCCTTATCATTTAATCCCCACACCAGCCCTGTGAGCTATGTAGTCACACTCATTTTCCAGAGGAGGAAACAGAAGCCTGGAGGGGTGAAGGAACTTGACCAAGACCTCACAGCTTGTGAGTGGGAGAGCCAGGATTCAAATCCCGGACTGTATGGTTCCAGGCCCTGTGTTATTTCCACTACTGAATGCCAACTGTATGCAAATGAGGGGGGTCAGGTATGAGCACCAAGGGGGCAAAAGAGTTGTAGCCCATTATTTCTCACAGCCTTGTGCTTAGCGGGTACCTGGCACAGAGAAGACTCTGGGTAAGTAGATGAATGAGTGGGGCTTTATATGAAGAGAGAGGTCTACACTCCTCTGAGGCAGGGACCAGATGGGGACCTTATTCCACACCATCCGAGTCTCACACAGTAGGTGCTCTGTAAATATGGACCAAGGCACAGCCCTGTGTTCAAGTTCAACCCAACCTTGTACTGGCTGTGGGACATGGGAGAAGTTGCTTAACCTCTCTGTGCCTCAGTTTCCACACGTGTAGAAAGCTGTTGATTATGTATGCCTCAAAAACTGTGGAAAGGATGGAATGACAGTGTTCACACATTCTACTCTACAGTAAATATTGCTGGGGCACCAGTGTGTTCCAGGCACTTTGTTATCATGTGTCTAGAATGGGGGTTGGCAAGGTTGGCAAGCTTTTCCTGTAAAGGACCAGATGGTAAATATTTTGGCTTTGCAGGGCCACATAAGGTCGCTGTCTTCTTTGTTTGACTTTTTACAATCTTTTAAAATTTAAAAACCATTCTTATCTCACAGACTGTACGAGACAGGTGCAGCTCTGACCTAGAGGGTTGGTGGAGGACCATAGAGGGTCTCATAGGAAAGAATATAGACTCCGAAGCCAGGGTTCAAATCCCTTGCTGGCCGTGTGACTTTGGCAGGTCACTTCAGCTCTTGTGCTTCAGTTTCCGTCTCTGTAAGAGGCACTAAGTAATAGCACCTACTTCACAGGGTTGTTGTAAGGATTAACTGGGTTAATTTATTTTTTAAATTATTTTATTTTGTTTTATTTTGGCTGCATTGGGTCTTTGCAGCTGCGTGCGTGCTTTCTGTAGTTGTGGCGAGCAGGGGCTACTCTCTGTTGCAGTGCGCGGACTTCTCATTGCAGTGGCTTCTCTTGTTGCGGAGCACGGGCCCTAGGCGTATGGGCTTCAGTAGTTGTGCCTCGCGGGCTCAGTAGTTGTGCCTCACGGGCTCTAGAGTGTAGGTTCAGTAGCTGTGGGGCATGGGCTCAGTTGCTCCGCGGCACGTGGGATCTTCCCGGACCAGGGCTCAAACCTGTGTCCCCTGCATTGGCAGGCAGGTTCTTAACCACTGCGCCACCAGGGAAGCCCTAAGTGGGTTAATTTATATGAATGCTTAGCACAGCACCTGGCTTATAGTAAGTGCCAGGTAAGTTTTAGCCATTATTATGAATTAGTGCTTTTATAAATGTTATTTCTGAGAAGAAAGGGACAGCGCTGTAGTCCAAGAAGACTCCCCAGAGGCGGTGTCTGAGTTTGATTTAGCTGTGCTAGAACAAGTGGGTGGCAGAGACGCGGACAGGAATGAGAGAGACCAGAGCTGGGGAGGGATGATGGATCAGAAAGGGGATTGGGGAGAGGGGAGCTGGGCAGATTGGAAGAGTCTAGTATCTCACACATAGTAGATGCTTTGATTGGCTCCCTAAAGTTTTGAGGGCTTTGAATGACAGGCCAGGATGATAATTATGATACCACCACCTGGGCACAGTTCTAAGCTTTACACGCACCCATTTAGTCTTCACAGCATGCTATGAGGCATACGCTCTCGTCATCCCCATTTTCCCAATGTGGGAACGCAGGCTCTGGGAGACGAAGTCCCTGGTCTGAGGTCTCACAGCTGGAAGTGACAGAGTTGGGATTGAAACGCAGGCCGTCTGTCTGCAGAGCCAGCTCTCTGACCTTGTGCCCTGTCCTGGTCCGGTCAAAGGAGAGCCCTTTAGCAGAGAAGTCATGTGATCTGGCAGGAGTGTCATCACCTTGCATGGGGCAGCGTGAGGGGCGGGCACTGGCAACAGGACAGCCCCCTTCCCTGCCCCGAGTGGACTCACTCGACCTGGAATGATGCTGCCTCTCTGTTGCTCCCTCCCAGCTGGGACCCGGCAGACCCCTACCCACCTTCCCCACCTCGGAATGCACCTCGGACGTGGAGCCGGACACACGGGAGATGGTACGAGCCCAGAACAAGAAGAAGAAGAAGTCGGGAGGCTTCCAGTCCATGGGTGGGTGAGCCAGGCATCCGGGGACTTTGTGTGTGGGGAGCAGTGGGGGGTTATGGCCTTCCGTACTCTGCTCTGGACCCAACACTGTGATGGGTTTGGGGGGTTGGAGGCAACAGATAGTCTCCAAGCCATTCACGGCCTTCTCGTGGGGGCAACGGGCCTGACACGATGAGAGAACAGTTAGGGCCGGACTCAGGGCGATGCTGGTGCAGGAACAGGCTCAGATGTCTGGGGATTGAGCGGCGTGACAGAGCCGCATTTCAGAGCCGAGGGTAAGACATGAGATAGTTGGGTGCTGTTGGTACACCTGGCCAGCCGGAAGGAAAGCCGGACTCTTTACATATCAGTAGCATCTGGAGCGAAGATTGAAACATCACGGTGGATAGTTGTATAACCTGAAAGGAAAAGAAGCCTAAGTGTGACCTGAGCACTGTTTTATTTGACTTTTTTTCTATTTAGATGTGTGTATGCCAAAAAAACACTGTAGACTTCAGTAAACACTGTACCAGGAATATATTTGCAACTATGGGACAAAGGGCTGATAACCCTAATATACGAAAAGCTTTTACAAATCAAGAAGAAAAAGACAGACACCCGATAGAGAACTGGGCAAAGAAAATAGCTCACAAAAGGAATCTAGACAGCCAAATGTGCTAAAATTCATCAAAATCAAAGGAAAAAGCCAAAACATCTACATGTGGCTATTTTTGGCCTTTCTGAATCTCTAAGATGAAGGATTGACCAAAAAGCAGCTGAAACCATGGTGCTTTCCTGTCTCCAGGCCTCCCACTGTCCTCCCATCTCCACAAGCCCAGGTCACATGGAGGCTCCAAAGGCCACCTTCTCCCCCTCTCAGTACCACGTGCTTCAGCTGTCACACCCGTGCCCGCACCCATCACAGGCCCTTGTCACTTAAGATCCTTTTCTTCCTCTTTCCTTCCTTCCTTCTTTCTTCCTTCCTTCCTTACCTCCCTCCCTCACTCCCTCCCTTCCCCCTCCCTCCCTCCCTTCCTTCCTTTCTTTCTTTCAACTTTTTTTTTCTTTTGGCCACGCTGCACGGCATGTGGGATCTTAGTTCCCCGCCGAGGGATCGAACCCGTGCCCCCTGCAGTGGAAGCATGGAGCCCTAACCACTGGACCACCGGGGACTTTCCGATACCCTTTTCTTTTAATTATGAAAAATTTCAAGCATATAAAAATTAGAAAACAGTGAGTCTCCACATACCCATCACCAGCTTCAGCAGTTTTAACCACTGGTGTTGTTTTATCCACACCCTACCCACTCATGGCCACCATCCCAGAGGATTCTGAAGCGAATCCCAGGCATCCCCTCCTTCTATCCCGAAATACTTCCCACCTGCCTCCAAGAGAGCAGGACCCTCCTACACCTAAAACAAACGCAGTTCCTCAGTATAATCCAAAGTCCCATCAGCGTTCAGACTCCCATTGTCTCATGACATTAAGAGCTTTCAAATCACAGGAATAAAGACGCAGACGTAGAGAATGTGGCAGGCGGACTCTCAACCACTGCGCCACCAGGGAAGCCCAGGCTTTTTTTTTTAATGTAAACTTTTGACTTGAATATAACATACTGACAAAAAATGCACAAATCATAAGTGTCCAGCTGAATGAAGTTTTACAAAGTGAATGCACTTGTGTAACCACTATCCAGATCAAGATAAAGAGCATTACCAGCACCCCAGAGTTCCCGTGGCCCTTCCAGTTATTACTGTCCATCAAATGTAACCACTAGTTCAACTTCTGTCACCATAGATTTGTTTTGCCTATATTTGTAACTTTACATAAAATGACTCATTCAGTATGTGACAATTTACGTGTCGCGTGTCTCTTTCAAAATAAGGTTTGTGAAATCTAACCATGTTATTAGCTTTTTCGAACTGTTCAGTTTCATTGATGTATAATATTTCATTTTATGAACATACCACAATTATTTCTCAACACAGTGAATGGAAGTTCCAGGTGCTAATACCTAAAATTGTGATCTTTTTTCCTTTTAGCTGTTTTGCTGAGCGCATAGGGGTAGCTCATTGTGGTTTTCATTTGTATTGATAGTTCTCTAGTGACTAATGATGTTGACCAGCTTTTCATATACTTATTAGCCATTTATACAGCTTCCTTTGTCAAATGCTTATTAAGGTGGGTTGTTTTTGGTTTGTTTTGTCCATTAAAATTGTTATGTCAGTGAAAAAAAAAAGCTTTCAAATCAGAATCCAAATGTGGTTCATACCCCACAATCAGTAGATTTGTTTTCTAAGTCTCAGTTAACCGATCAGCTTTGCTCTATCACTTTTCTTTTTTTCTTGCTATTTATTTGTTGATGAAACTGTCATTTGTCCTGTGTAGTTTTCTGTCATGTGTCCTAGGGGCTCCTCTAGCCCCCTGGCCATTCCCATGTCTTTCCCAGGCTTGAGCTACCCAGTGTTCAAAGGCATCATGAAGAAGGGCTACAAGGTGCCAACACCCATCCAGAGGAAGGTACGGGGCGGGGAAGCTGATGCGGGTCGGGAGGTGGGGATGGCCAACCTGGCCCTCCTGCCTGGCCTCTTGACCTCCACCCCTTGTCCCATCTGTCATCCCCTCTTACTCTGGCCGAAGCCCCACGAGCCTGCCCATTTCACAGGTGGAGAAAGTCGGGCACGGCAGAGCAGAGGTTCGACCCTGTGCCTCTTTGCCACTTAAGCTGCCCACTGCTGAGTCCCTGCCCGGGCAACTCGCAGGCACCCCATCATCACCTGGGTCTCATCTTTGTTGTCCTCAGACATTTAGCCAAGAGGGAGATAACGTTTCTCTGGGATCCTGAGGAGGGTGACTAGATGGGGAGATAGAGTCTGGCTTAACCTGAAGAAGGTTGTTCCAACAGTAGAAAGAGTTGGGAGTAACAGGCTGCTCATCCCCGGAGGTGTGCAAACAGGCTTTAGCAAGAGTGGGATCAGGGCTGGGGGACAGGCCCCATCCCTTTCGCTGAGATGCTCTGGTTTGCCCACTCCCTGCAGACTTGAAGCTCTGGATCATGTGGTGCTTGGGTACAGGAGCTGACCCCTCCCCTCCCCCGCTCATTCCCCTGCAGACCATCCCAGTGATCCTGGATGGCAAGGATGTGGTAGCCATGGCCCGGACAGGCAGTGGCAAGACGGCCTGCTTCCTCATCCCCATGTTTGAGAGGCTCAAGACCCGCAGCGCCCAGACCGGGGCCCGCGCCCTCATCCTCTCACCCACCCGAGAGCTGGCCCTGCAGACCATGAAGTTCACCAAGGAGGTATGTCCGGGCGCAGGGACAGGGTGGCTGGGCTGAGCTGGGACCAGTCAGTGAGGCCCAAGTGGGCTGAGTCAGCTACCATCGTTGGCTCTCAATCTCTCTCTTTGTTTCTCTCCACAGCTGGGCAAGTTCACTGGCCTCAAGACTGCCCTGATACTGGGCGGGGACAAGTAAGAGCCCCCTCGTGCCCTGTGCAGTAGTCCCCCAAAGCAAACGTGCCCCGTGCCTCCCCATCAGATGGACTGAGCTTGCGCTGCTCATTAATAACAGCAACTTCTCTGCACATTCTTAAAGCACCAACAAGGGGAAATACACAGTAAAATACCGAAAGGAATTTCACACACAAAACTCTGACACAGGTTCTGATGCTTCTAAAAGAGAGCTGGTAGTGCACTGGGTCACCCAAATGGGTCACTTAGTTGTGTATGTTTTAATATACTTGATTTGGGGCTATTTAAAGTGGAATGCACACAGATGGAGGATGTTTGTAATAGCTCAAATCTGCAGAATACTATATTTTTCCTGATGTGCTTGCCCCATCCTCCTAAGGTAGCAGGCACCACACCTGTTTTACAGATGAGCTAACTGAGGAAGTGATGGGCTCAGAGAGCCGCACAGTGGTCTGGTAGTAGAGCTAAGATTAGAATCCCTGCGCCCCGCCCCACAGTTTCTCCCTCAAAGTGCAGCCCCTTCCTCATTCTTTTCTCAGAATGTCACTGTCACTAGTCACTTTTGATTCTCACTGAGAGTGTTTTGCTTTTCAGTGCTCTTTTGCCTACATTATAACTTATTATCTCTATTGTTGTGACTGTCAGAAATACCTCCATAAGCTGGACCTGGCCCAGAATTCTGACTCCTCGTTCCTACAGGTGTCCCAGGGGTGTTTTCAGAGGAGAACTAAAGTTAGGGATGTGTGCTCAAACTGTTTGGGAACAAGGACACAGATCCAGGAAACCTGATTCTAGGTGGAGCTGGCAGTTCCAGGGTTAGTTGCTAGGTGGTGCTGTGGGTCAAAGTTATGAACAGAGTGAATGAGATGGGTTCCATGGCTGAGCCTATCTTTGGAGAACTTTGTTGTTATCAGTCCTTTTGTGTGTTTGAACTTGTAGTTCTTGTCAGGGCAGTGTTTTTGCCTAGTAGCTCAGCAATAGCTTTTCCCCATTTCTGAGCCTGGGGTCAAGGTGTGGGACTCAGCTGAGCATTTGAAGATGGGAAGGGAGAGAAACAAAAGAGACCTGTTCTATCAAGCTAACACCTCTTCTTCTTCCTAGGATGGAAGACCAATTTGCAGCCCTGCACGAAAATCCCGACATGTGAGTGTGTGGATTGGGGATGATGCTCTGGGGTCCCTTCCCAGATGGCCAGGGTCTGGGGAGTGAGAGGAGGGCTCTGCTGGTGCCCTGGCCCTGGGTGACCTGGCCTGCACAATCACTTCCAGAATCATTGCTACCCCTGGGCGCTTGGTGCATGTGGCTGTGGAGATGAACCTAAAGCTGCAGAGCGTGGAATATGTGGTATTTGATGAGGCTGACAGGTAAGGCTGCAGGTGCATCCCCGGGCACTTGTGTCAGGGTTGGCCAGGAGGAAGGGCTCTGCCAGAAGAGACCTATGCAGTCGAGATCAAAGCAGCATTTCCCCAAAGAGGGCCACAGACTGTAGGCAGTGCCAGAGCTGATGGGGCTCCCTGGACCAACAGTTTTTTTCTTTTGTATTACTTTTAGGAATACTGAAAAGAATAGTAAAAGAACAAACACGTGATTTGAAAGAGATAAAAAATAGCACAAAGTTGAAAGCAGAGACTGGAGCCAGACAGGTGGGATCAAATCCCAGCTCTATGAACTTGGGTAAATCCCTGAGGGTCTGCGGGCCTCGGTGGCCTCACCTACAAAGTGGGGATAAAATAGCATGTACCTCACAGGGCTGCTGTGAGGACTAAAGGGGTTGATATTTTATAAAGTGCTTAGAACCATGCCTGGCCCAGAGTGAGGGCTGCTGTCATTTATTTCAACATGAATTTGTAAGAAACATAACTGAGACCAGACCTAAGATTTCAAGGTCATTATTGCTTAGGATGAGGTTGTTGAATAGCGAAAAAGTGAGCTGAGTTTAGGAAGCACCTGTCCATGTAACAGAAAGTGTGATGGGGGCAAGGATGACAGGTTTGGAACTCATTGGAATGGAAGCCCCTCTCCTGACCCTGTACTGCCCTCTGCCCTCCCAGGCTCTTTGAAATGGGGTTTGCAGAGCAGCTGCAGGAAATCATTGCCCGCCTCCCTGGGGGCCACCAGACTGTCCTGTTCTCTGCCACGCTGCCCAAGCTGCTGGTGGAGTTCGCCCGGGCTGGTGAGGGAGCCACAGGAGTGGGGCTGGGGGCTGGGACGCGTGTCGGCGCCTGGGAGGGGCTTGTCCCTCAGCGACTCCCCCTCCCATCCTCCTCTCTTGCCCACTTCAGGCCTCATGGAGCCCGTGCTCATCCGGCTAGACGTGGACTCCAAACTCAACGAACAGCTCAAGGTGAGGCTCCACCCGTGCCCCTTCCCGGCCCATGGCCTGGACCCCGTGAGCCAACCGAGTGACCCTTCTCCCTGCAGACCTCCTTCTTCCTCGTGCGGGAGGATGCCAAGGCTGCTGTGCTGCTCCACCTGCTGCGCAGCCTGGTGCGGCCCCAGGACCAGACAGTGGTATTTGTGGCCACCAAGCACCACGCGGAGTATCTCAGTGAGGTGAGCTGGGGGAGGCCCGCAGCTGCCCCGGGCCTGGGGACCAGCACGGACTGCATCACCACCTCCGAGCTGCGGTTCCATGCTCAGCCATCAGAGGGCAGCACCAGAGCAGGGCTGAGGCCTGGCCAGCACGCTGTGCTTTTTTATTCTGTTAAGTTCTTCTTATAAAAAATTTCAGACATGTAGCAAAGTCAGAAAACAGCATAATGAGCTCTCAGGTACTCAGTTATCAACTCACATCCAGTCTTGATTCACCTAATATTCCCCGTTCCATGCAGGGTATTTTGAAGTGTATCCCAGCCGTCCTGTCATTTTTCTGTAGATATTTAGTGTCCCATGTGTTTCACGTTTTTCAATTGAGGAATAGCCTGCATGCTGTGACCTGTGTAAAGTGCCCTGATCTTACATGAGCAGCTCGATGAGCTTTTCCACACGTGTATATCTGTGACCCTCCTGGGAAGAGGTCCACGAACCCCCAAGGCTGCCAGGGCCCCTCCTGAGTCAATGCGGCCGCCTTGGGTCAACCACACCTGAGTTCTGTTATCTGAGGACACAGTTCACTGGGTTTCACTTATATGACACACATTTACCGGTGCTTCCTCTGTGTAGCTGCTGGGGTCACTGATGAATAAAACCAAAGTAGTAGTTTTTAAAGAGCAGTTAACACTTTCACAGTGCTTCCTGTTTTCCGGGCCCTATTCTCAGCACTGTATGTGTATTGGCTCATTTAATTCTCATCACAAAGCTACAGAGAGGCAACTGTTATTCTCCCTGTTCTACCGACAAGGAAAGTGAAGGCACAGAGAGGTTAGGGAACTCGGGCAAGGTCACAAAGCCTGTTAGTGGCAGAGTCAGGATGAGACTTGTGTCTTGGGGTGGCACTTGCAGCCTCCCTGAGGGAGACCTCTGCACGTGCCATCTTTTTTTGACATTCAGACAACCCTGCAGAGGTGAGAGGTGATATGAGCCTCATTTACACTGATGAAGACCAAACCGAGGTCACCCAGCTGAGCTGGGGTTTATATTGAGGGCGCCCGACTCCAGAGCCCGTGGTCTTACTGCCATGTCGTGGCGCTCACTGCCACAGCCCAGCCTCCTGTCCTCTCCCCTGCCCGTCTCCTCCTCACCCCTTTCCCTCCCTCTGGTCTTCACTCTGGGCAGCTGCTGACGACCCAGCGGGTGAGCTGCGCCCACATCTACAGCGCCCTGGACCAGACGGCCCGCAAGATCAACCTGGCCAAGTTCATGCACGGCAAGTGCTCGGCCCTCATCGTGACTGACCTGGCAGCCCGGGGCCTGGACATCCCACTGTTGGACAACGTCATCAACTACAGCTTCCCCGCCAAGGGAAAGCTCTTCTTGCACCGCGTGGGTAAGGAGCCTGTGGCTGCACTGGGCACCGGGGGGGTCCCAGCGGGAGTTTAGGGCACAGGGCTCAACTCCTGCCACTGCAGGTGGGGAACTGAGGCCCAGGGAGGGCACCAGTAAATCGGAATCTCTGGGGACCGTGGCCCAGGCCCGCTCTAGCAGACAGCCCTAGACTCTAAGGAGGGGATGCTCCCGCTTTCTGGGTTCCCCAGGCTGGTGCTTATCTTTCCCATCAGGAACTTGATGATGCGGCCCCTCCTCCCCACAGTCGTCTCCCTACAGCTCGCTCTTTCTAGCTCCTCTCCTGGGAGCAGCCTTTAAACAGCATCCTGACCCCCCTCTGCCTCCCGCTTCATCAACTGCAGACAGTCTCCTGACTTCCGGCCTTGTCCCATCAGCCTGTCGGGCCCCACCTTCCCCTCAGCCCACCCAGGCCAGCTCACTCCATTTAATTTTTCAGTTATAAAAGTAAGACCCGCACGTAGTAGGAAAATTTGAAAGTGGAGCAAAGCACCGAGAAGGCAGGAAGTCACCCTCCCCTCACTGGTGATGTGACGGCCACAGGTGCTCACCCAGCACTCCTGGTGGGCCCTGGTCCACGTGTTCTACTTGCTCCACTTGTCTTCACAACAACCCTGTGCAGTGGGTATCAGCAGCGTCAGCTCCATTTTACAGATGAGGAAACCAAAGCAGGGAGGTTACGAACTGGTCAGGTGTCTCAGACGTAGCAAAGTGGGGCCACTGGCATTCTTTTCTTCAATTGTGGTGAAATATACATAACATACAATTACCATTTTTACCACTTACAGGTGTAAATTCAGTGGCGTTTAGTACATTCATACTAACGTGCAACCATCACCCAGCTTCCACCTCTAGAACATTTTCGTCTTAACAGACTGAAACCCTGGACCCGTTAAGCTCATTCCCTCTTCCACCTCCCCCAGCCCCTGGTAATCACCAGTCTACTTTCTTTGTCTTCTTTTAACTCATAAATGCGCGTGCCATGTTTATAAATACAAGTAAGTTAAATAAGTGCGTGTGAGAGAAGCATCTGGTGGGCAAGTTCCTTGGAATTGTTCTGCGTATGATTGAACATCGTCAAATGAGTAAATTCTGGCTGCCCACAGTGGGCTGGCCGTGGGCAGACCTTCGGGGTGCGAGGGAGGCCTCCACCTGGGTCTCCAGCCTCTTCTCCCTGTTGGCAGTTGCATGCTGTGCCCTCAATTCTGTTGCTTTGGGAGGGCTGGCCCTGCACATCCCTTGAGACGTCCTCGGAACCCCCAAAGGGAATTTCTTATGTGCCGCGTGACCAGCAGTGTGAATTGGACTACCGCAAACGAATCTTCCGAATGTGGTGACACTTGGTTTCTGCAAGATGCAGAAACAAGCCAAAGCGTAATGCTATTCATGGACTGACTTACCACAAAATTAGAATCACCCTAGACATTCTTCTTGCCTCTGTATACAGCATGCATGTTTTTCATTCACCATTTAAGCATCATTCTATAACAGGGGTCAGCAAATTGTTTCTGTAAAGGGCCAGATGGTAAATATTTTAGGCTTTGGAACCATTTAGTCTCTTAGAGATCTCAGCCCTGGGAGCATGAAAGCAGCCGCAGGCAATATGTGAATGAAGGAGCACAGCCGTGTGCCAATAAAACTTTATTTACACAGACAGGCTTGCGCGGGGCGGGGGCTGGATTTGGCCAGGGGCCACAGCTTGCAACTCCTTTCCTCAGCTGTGTAATTCCCACCATGTGGTCGTCAGCTAATTAACTAATCCTCTGTCCTTAAGTCTTTTAAGTGGTTTCCATTTGGGGGCTGTTCTGGGCAGAGCTGGAGTAGGTGTCCTGTGGGTGAATCTTTGCACCCTGGGTTATTTCTCTGGGTAAAAACCCCCCAAAGTGGGGATGCTGAAACTTGTGATACTGATAAAGAGCAGTGTCTTGCCTCTATTCCTGCTAACCTCCCAGAGCACCATGTGGGCTCACGTACTTTCAGGCAGGTAGCCCTGGTGACTGTCACTGCCTTGCCCTCTTTTGTAGCTGGGACACTGCTCAAGGAGGTGGGGCTGTGGCCTGGCTTGCACCTTTAGGGTCTGGCACGTGGGACTCGTGCTGGGCTGTGGGGTCCTTTGCCTTTGCTCCCGCTTGACTACCTTCTCCTGCAGGCCGTGTGGCCCGAGCTGGCCGAAGCGGCACGGCCTACTCCTTGGTGGCCCCAGATGAGGTCCCCTACCTACTGGACCTGCACCTGTTCCTGGGCCGTGCCCTGACCCTCGCCCATCCCCATGAGGAGCCCTCCGGTGAGTGGAGGCTGGGGAGGGGCTGGAGTCCCCCCTGGAGTTCATGGTATGGATGGGGGTTGGAGGTGGGCCAAGCTGTCCTGGCTTGGGAACTTGACCCCAGGGGAAGATCCCTGTTGTTTTTTTTTGAAAATTTATTTATTTTATTCATTTATTTTTGGCTGCATTGTGTCTTTGTTGCTGTGCATGCAGGCTTTCTCTAGTTGCAGCGAGCGGGGGCTACTCTTCGTTGCGGTGCACGGCCTTCTTATTGCAATGCGTGGCCTTCTTATTGCGGTGGCTTCTCTTGTTGCAGAGCATGGGCTCTAGGCGCGTGGGCTTCAGGAGTTGTGGCTCGCGGGTTCTGGAGCGCAGGCTCAGTGGTTGTGGCTCACGGGCTTAGTTGTTCCGCTGCATGTGGGATCTTCCTGGACCAGGGCTTGAACCCGTGCCCCCTGCATTGGCAGGCGGATTCTTTTATTTATTTATTTATTTATTTGCGGTACGCGGGCCTCTCACCGTTGTGGCCTCTCCCGCTGCGGAGCACAGGCTCTGGATGCATAGGCTCAGTGGCCATGGCTCATGGCCCAGCCGCTCTGCGGCACGTGGGATCTTCCTGGACCGGGGCACGAACCCGTGTCCCCTGCATCGGCAGGGGGGCTCTCAACCACTGCACCACCAGGGAAGCCCAAGATTCCTGTAATTTAAAGTCAGTAAAGAGCCAGATAGTAAATATCTTAGGCTCTGCAGATCACATGATCCACGGCAGCTCCTCACCCGTGCCCTTGTAGTGCAAAATTAGTCACAGACAACACAGAAATGAGTAGATGGGGCCATGTTCCATAAAACTGTACTTGTAAAAACAGTAGGAGCTGCTCGGTAAGTTATGGTTTCTGTTGTGGGGATTATTTTGTGATTCAGGACCCAGAGTGGGGCTGGGGAGGGGAGGTGGGGCCCTGGGCAGGTGGCTGGGCCGGAAGGCCTCTGACCAGGCCTCTGACCGAGCTCCTGGCGGGGAGGCAGGCGCGGGCGGCGGGGACGGCGTGCTGGGCCGGGTGCCGCAGGGCGTGGTGGACGATGAGGACTGCGGTCTACGGACCAGCCTGGAGACATCGCTGGAGCTTCGGGGCCTGGGCCGCGTGGCCGACAACGCCCAGCAGCAGTATGTGCGCTCACGGCCGGCGCCCTCACCCGAGTCCATCAGGAGGGCCAAGGAGCTGGACCTCTCGGGCCTGGGCCTGCACCCCCTCTTCAGTGAGTCCCTGTGTCGGGCGGGCGGGGGCTGGCGGCAGGCCCCGTGGAGCCCACTGCAGCTTCACGTGTCCCTCCGTCCCCCCCAGGCTCGTGCTTCCAGGAGGAGGAGCTGCAGCAGCTGCGGCTGGTGGACAGCATCAGGAACTACCGCTCCCGGGCGGTGAGTGCGGGGCCTCGGGGCTCCGGTTGAGCTCCTGACCTCCTGCAGGTCCCCAGCAGGGATTTTCTCAACCTGCGGCTCTGGCCGTGTCAGCACCTCTATAGCCACCCCTTGTTCTGGAACCATCCCTGCTGGTCCACAGCAGGTTTCCCACCCCTTCCACACAGTTGGGTAGACTGAGGCTCACAGAGGGCAATGACACACCCTAGGCTGTCAGAGGCCTGAGGAGCTGGCTTTCGATAGCCTCTCGTCTCCTCCTGATTCCCATCAGGAGCCCCATCTTGTGCCTCTGGGAGGTGCACCCAAAAGCAGGAAAGGCCTGCCAGCCAGCGCCAGGAAAAAGGGGCTGGAGCCTGTTGTGGTTAAGGGCACTGGTTTTGGAGCCAATGAACCTGGGTTGAAATCCCAAATCTGGCTTGTCCCAGCTGTGTGACCTTAGGCAGGCTACTCGCCTTCTCTGGGCCTCCCTTTGTAATTGTGAAAAGCAGGTAACTAGTGTAAGGGAATTGGGAGGAATGCTGGAGAGAGCACACCAAGCTGGGGAGGGTAGAGTTGGGGAAGAAGCGGCCAGTGGGTGAAGGCCTTGGGTGTCCCCTCCACAGACCATCTTTGAGATCAACGCTTCCAGCCGGGACCTGAGCAGCCAGGTGATGCGTGCCAAGCGGCAGAAGGATCGCAAATGCATCGCCAGCTTCCGGCAGAAGCGGCAGGAGCGGCAGGAGGGCCCGGCCGTCCCAGCCTCGAGCCTCCCAGCACCGCAGGAGCAGCAGCCTGAGAAGGAGGAGGCGGCAGGAGACAGTGTGGAGGTGCAGGCCCCACCCTGGGGACCCTGGAGTCTGGCCTGGGGCTGGGGGAGCAGTGGGTCAAGTCCCAGCAGCCCATGGGGCAGATCTCAGGGCTCTGAGCAGTCACTGGGGGTGGATGCAGTGATTCCAGTCCCATCTCCGACACTTGTGGAAATCAGTGACCCAGCCTCAGCCTCCCCATCTGTGGAATGGGGTCATAGTCTCGTCCACCATTCCTTGCCTGAAGCCCTGGGGGCCAGATGTGATTCGGGATTCAGAATCTTTACGGTGGGTCCACTGTGTATGATGTAACACCCTCAGCAGGGTCTGGGGTGTCACGGTCGTCAAATGCATCAGTTTCCACAGTGAGACCCACACCAAGAGGATGGACAAAGCCTCTTGTCAGCTCAGGTCAGCTTTTGCCACCAAGTGAATCTCAGGAAAGTTTGTTTTCAGAAAGTTGTGGACTAGGGCTTTGCAGCCAAGTGACTGTGGTACCCGCTCCTGGGTCCGCTGGGCAGATTCAGGATGGTACGTGGAGGATTCCCACAGGCCTAGGTAGCCCTGTCATTGTCATCATCATCGCCTTGCCTCAGCCTGGGGTCCGGCAGGTGGGAAGGGGCAGAGCCGGGACTGTTGGTGGCAGTGGGGGCATGACTCAGGCAGGGTCAGGCACTGGGTCTTCATGGCGAAAAGCAGGGCTGGGGGGCCAGAGTGTCCCGTTCGCCTGGTGGGTAGGGCCCTGGGCCTGCTCGTCTTATGTTTGATTTGGACAGAGGATACAGTAGGCAAAAAAATGCACTTGAAAACCCCTGGACTAGTCCATGTCATAGAGAGCAAGTCCAGACCCAGAGAGGGACAGGGCCTTGCCTTGGTCAGATGACCTGGGGGACCAAGCTGGGACTGGAGCGTGGTGGGTCTCATCCTAGTTGGCACCCTGCCCTCCCCCACTCCCACCTGTCCTGCCTCTGCTGGTGCTCGAGCCGGGGGTTGTCGTGCTGCACGTGCAGACGAGGAAACGGAGGGTCTCAATGGCAACACCAAGCTTTCAAAGTCCCAGCAGCCCCTGACCCTCAACCCTAGCTGGGCTGGTGGGTGGGGAGGCCAGTCCACTCCCTGGGGCCTACAGGTGACACTGGGCCCCGGTCCACCAGGACCTCTTCACAGAGGTCGTGGGCCGGAAGCGGCAGCAGCCAGGACCCGACCGAGGAGCCAAGAGGCGGCGGGAGGAGGCCCGGCAGCGGGACCAGGTGTTCTACATCCCCTACCGGCCCAAGGACTTCGACAGTGAGCGGGGGTGAGTGGCCGCTGGTCCCGGGTGGGGCAGGCGGGCCTGATGGGCCCCCCTCCCAACCCCATGGTATCTCCCCACCCTCCCTCTGCAGCCTGAGCATCGGTGGGGACGGGGGTGTCTTCGAGCAGCAGGTGGCTGGCGCTGTCTTGGACCTGATGGGGGACGAAGGCCAGAGCCTGACCAAGGGCCAGCAGCAGCTCAAGTGGTGAGTGAGCCAGTGGGCACACCTCTTCCATGCCCACCTGTCTGCCGCTTGGTCCCCACAAAAGGTGACCCCCTCCTATCCTGACTCCTGTTTGATCCCCTAGAGCAGGAATTATGACATCCTCACCCCTCATTTGGTCCTCAGCACAGATTATGACGCCCACCCTGTCCTGCCCCCATGTGGTCATACACAACAGGGATCTTGACCCCATCTGTCCTTTTGGGGGGCTAGTCTTGCTAGACAGGGGCTCATGACCCAGTTTGCCCATTTGGACTCTGGTTCTGGAGAAGTGATGTGGCTCAACCCAGGGTCACAGAGCCAGGATGCGGCCAGGTGGGGGTTGGGAACCCTCCAGGGTCCCTTGTCCCTGACCCAGGCCCCCAGGTTGGAGCTAATCCCCTGACTGCCACACTGCCTTTTGAGACCTGGGCTGCCAGGGAGTGGTGAGGAGGGCCAGGGAACGGGCCTTTATGGGGCACCTGCTGCCTGCCAGACGCCCGGCACGTTGCTTTCCTTGAATCCTCCAACAACCCAATGAGAGGGTCAGGGGGAAACAGGCCGGGAGGGGAAGCGGGCCACCTCCCTCCACACCTCCCAACTCTTCCCACAGGGATCGGAAGAAGAAGCGGTTTGTGAGACAGTCGGGACAGGAGGACAAGAAAAAGATCAAGACGGAGAGTGGCCGCTACATCAGCAGCTCCTACAAGAGGGACCTGTATCCT
>NW_020172781.1:2018582-2036296 GCF_003031525.2 Neophocaena asiaeorientalis asiaeorientalis | reverse complement strand
TCCCAGCCCACGGTTGTCTAGGGCATCTTTCTCTGGATGCTGCATGCAGCCTCCTTAATGCAGCCTCCCAGCTACCAAAAGTGGAAACAGAAGCAGAAAATTGATGATCGTGACTCAGAAGAAGAAGGGACATTTGAACGGCGTGGCCCAGAGCGAAGAGGTGGTAAGCGCGGCCGAGGGCAAGGTGAGAGCTGGGGTAGGATCGTCCTTAAAACGCAGGTTGCCATGTAGCACATTTGGTCATCTTGGGGGCTTGGTCCTCTTGATCTGGCCTGGGTCCCTCAGTGGGTGACACGCTAAGGTGGGATTTGAACTCAGCTCTGGTGCAGGAGCTTGTGCTCAGTGACCTCGGCTTGGGCCGGCTGCCCTGCGTGCCAGGACCTCGGTCAGCCCCTCAGGGCAGAGGAGCACCTTGGGAGTGGTGACACTCGTGACTCTGAAGGGAGGAGACTGGAGCCTGGGCCCCGTCCCACTGCAGCCCCACCTTTGGGGCCAAGCTTGCTGTCAGAGAGGGGCTCCTGCTTGCTGTCTGGGGCCAGGCTGCGTGCTGGAGCCTCGCCGCACGTGACCTGGGGGCGAGAAGACTGAGAATGGCTGGCTTTCAGGCCAGGAAACAAGTCACAGTGACTGGCCCTGGGTCCCCCGCCTGCCTGCTGCCTCCCCCGGCCACCCCCGCCAGGGTTGGGGAGCTTGAACCTGTCCTGGGCCTCTTTCCTCTGGGCCCTGGCCCTGCTTGTCTCCCCCGAGCCCGCAGGGCTGCTCACTGCCTCTTCAGCATCCGAGTCTGTGTCCTTCAGCCTGGGGACGCTGTCTGTCACGGCTCCAGGCGCCCCTCTGCTCTGCCTCTCCCAGGGCCTCCTCTGTTCTCTGCACGTTCCCCCTGTCCTCGTTGACATTTCCTCTCTGACGGTGGATACCTCTTCTGTTTCTCCCTGTTTCTGTCTTGGATTTTCTCCGACGCATCCTCTCTGTGTTGTTCTGTAGGTGTCTTTCTCTCCAGGTCTCTGTTTCTCTTTTTGCCTCTGACTCTGTGTCCCTGTCCATCTCTCTGTCTCTTTCTTTGTCTCTGTTTCTCCCCATCTGTCTTTGTCTTTCTGTATCTCTCTCCATCTCTCTCATTGTTCCTGTTCCTTTCTCTCCACACACACGCACGCGCACACGCACACACACGTGCGCACACACACACCCCTCCCAGTCTCTGTCTCTCCTCCTCTCTTTGTCTTTCTGTGGGCGTGTCCCTGCCTCCCCTGGACCCCCTCATCCCTCAGTCCTCAGCTCCCAGTTTTATCTGGAGTGAAGCCGGCTGCCGCTGTGGGCTTGCTGGACCCGGGGTGGTGAGGGTGGCCTGTGAGCTTCGGGAAAAAGCAGCTGTTCTCCCCCTGTGCTTTGTCCTCACTGGGTGTGGTGGGTCCCTGTCAGGTGGCCTGGCCCCTGTGGAGACATCTGGGGCCGCCTTAATGGCCATCTGTGTGGGAGCCCTGCAAGGCCACTGCTGTGGGAGGGGAGGAGCTGGGTGAGGCAGGTGAGTACAGAAGAGGAGGGGCCAGGCCTTAGTGGGGAGCCAGGGGCTGGGGGGGAGACCTGCCCGCCCAGAGAGCCGGGAGGTGGCGGGCGGGGCCGCCAACCACTGCTGCTGCTGCTGTTGCCGCTTTGCTGGGTGACCTTGGATAAGTCCCTTCCCCTCGCTGGCCTTCTCTGATTTCTCTCCTGCCAGAGGGAGGTTAAGCTACAGCCTGTTTTCATCTAACAAGCCTAGAGCATGTAGTCCAGAGAGACAGGGTTTAGAGTCTGTCTGGGTCCCCAGTGCCTGGCATAGAGGAGGCACTGAAAAGCTTTTGTTGAATGATTTATGATTGTAATAGTTACACCTAGGAGGCCATACTGTGGGCTAGGCCTTGTTCTGAACCCTGCACACATAGTAACCCATTTACTCCACATTAGGACTTATGAGGTAGGTGCTCTTATTCGTAATTCATAGGAGAGGAGACTGAGGTACAGAGAAGTAAAGTAGTTTGCCCAAGGTCCAAGAGGTCACAGCTGGGACTTGATCCCTGGCAGTTTGGGCTGGAGGGTCCATGCTATTGCCCATTACAGTAGACTACTTAAGCTTTATTAAGCAATTACCATCTGCCACATGTTGGGGCCACAGCAGTGAACACAGAACGAGAGCGGGGACGGGAGCATCCCGGGGGCTTCTGGGAGGAGGAGACATTGGGAGTCAACCCAAAGCCTGAACTCCCTGAATCTCCATCCTGGCAGGTGCATCACAGCCCCGCACCCTTGGTGCCCCAACAGGCCACGTGCGCTCAGAGCTCAAGACCAAGCAGCAGATCCTGAAGCAGCGGTTCCGAGCCCAGAAGCTGCGCTTCCTGCAGCGTGGAGGCCTCAAGCAGCTCTCTGCCCGCAACCGGCGCCGCGCCCGGGAGCTGCAGCAGGGCGCCTTCGGCCGCGGCGCCCACTCCAAGAAGGGCAAGATGAGGAAGAGCCTGTAAGGAAGGTGATACAGCCCCGTGGTTCCTCACCTGGTCCAAGCGTGGACATAAGCAATGTTCCCCGTGTACCACTGTGTGCCTGGCCCTGAGCTGGATGCTGGGGGGCTCCCTGCAGAAGCCATGGTCTGTGCAAAGGAATGCTTGCTATACGGCCGCAAAGGGGCAGCAGCTGCCTCTGCTTAAGAAAGGGCACGTTTGAGCAGGGTGTTGAAGGGTTCATAGGAGTTTGCCAGCAAGGCCAGGCAGGCTACGATCTGAGTTGGCAACTCGGCTGCTGCTGCTGTGTTCTGGATTCAGAGGTGGTGGCCACATGGGTGTGAGCCCTGAGTGCCTGAGGCCTAGTGATGTATTTTTAATGTAATAAACCTTTATTGAGTGCCTCCAGTGGACCAGGAGCATTGAGTTGGAAGGGACAGACCCGGGTACTAGAGTCCCAGCTAGTGTGCGGATGAGCCGAGAGCATGTGGGCAAGTCCCGAGTGGGTTCTGCTGGAATCTCCATTTTACAGATGAGGAAAGTCAGGCTCAGAGGGTGGGTCGGTTGCTCAGATAGGAACGCCCCAAAGCTGGCAGTCGGTCCCCTTCCTCCCACCAGGACAGGCTTGCAGCTGGGACTGGACGGTGGGAGGGAGACAGCACGTAGAGTCTGGGGGCAGAGGGTGCAGTGCGCTTCCTGGATGTGAAGGAGTTCACACTATCCCCACAAACCCAGAGGTCAAAACCTGTCCTGGCCTCTGTCCTGCTTTAAGCCCTGTTCTCCTCAGCCCCTGGTGGGGGTCCTGGGAATGTCAAGGGCAGCCTCCGGTAGCTGGATTCTCAGAATGGCCATCACCCAGCGCCAGTCCACGACGGAGGAGCCTTTGTGAGCAAGCGCCCCAGGAATGGGTGTCTGCCATGTGACCCTCTTGCTGGTCCTCCTTTATTTACTTTACTTACCAAACACTCATCCAAAATTTACCAGAAAATTTGCGCCAGGCCCCATTCCAAGCATCTGACAAACATCAGCTTGTTTAAATACCCCCAACTGGGGACCTCCCTGGTGGCGCAGTGGTTATGAATCCGCCTGCCAATGCAGGGGACATGGGTTTGATCCCTGGTCCAGGAAGATCCCACATGCCGCAGAGCAACTGAGCCTGTGTGCCACAGCTACTGAGCCTGGGCTCTAGAGCCCGTGAGCCACAACTACTGAAGCCCACGTGCCACAACTACCGAAGCTCGTGCACCTAGAGCCCGTGCTCCACAACAAGAGAAGCCACTGCAATGAGAAGCCTGCATACCGCAATGAAGAGTAGCCCCTGCTCGCCACAACTAGAGAAAGCCTGTGCAGCAACAAAGACCCAATGCAGCCGGAAATAAATAAGTAAATAAATTTATTAAGAGGGAAAAAAAAATCCCCCATCTGCCCTGGGTGGGAGGACCAGGTCCCAGGTCACATGGTGGATGTGGGATTGGTGCCCTCCATGTAGCCCACATTCATTTAGTATTTGCTGTGTGCCCCTCATGCCCACCCCACTGCAATCTGAGCGGGCACAGTCCTCCTGTCTTTCTGGTGAGAGCCACTCAGCCTGTAACCCGCAGGAATTGTGTACCTCCTGGGCGCCCCTCCCCCACTGCTCACCTGGGTCAGGGTCAGGAGGCGTGGACGGCGGGCTTGGCCTGATGGAGGCTGGCCAGCATGGCAGAGAGGTCCAGGATGAAGAGCTTCACCTGGGGGTTCCAACACAGCCAGAGTCAAATCCCAGCCTCTTGAGTGTCCAGTACCCACCCCGCCAAAACACCAGAGGCTGCAAAGCAGGGGTGGGGGGGTAGAGACCCTTATTAGACAGCCATGATGGTGGTTCCCTGAGGCAGTGAACCTGGCCTAAACCATTCCGGTTTTTTTGTTCTTTTGTTTTTGTTTTTTTTGGCAGTATGCGGGCCTCTCACTGTTGTGGCCTCTCCTGTCGCGGAGCACAGGCTCCGGACACGCAGGCTCAGCGGCCATGTTCATGGGCCCAGCCGCTCCACGGCACGTGGGATCTTCCTGGACCGGGGCACGAACCCGTGTCCCCTGCATCGGCAGGCGGACTCCCAACCACTGCACCACCAGGGAAGCCCCCATTCTGGGTTTTTTTTTTTATTTTTATTTTTTTTATTTTGCGGTACGTGGGCCTCTCACTGTTGTGGCCTCTCCCGTTGCGGGGCACAGGCTCCAGATGCGCAGGCTCAGCGGCCATGGCTCCCGGGCCCAGCTGCTCCGCGACATGTGGGATCTTCCCGGACCGGGGCACGAACCCGTGTCCCCTGCATCGGCAGGCGGACTCCCAACCACTGCGCCACCAGGGAAGCCCCCATTCTGGGTTTTTGAAGCCTCAGTCCAAGCTTCCCAAACAGTTGATTCGCAGGCACCTGCAGTTTTCTAGATGGCTATCACCTGTATTATAGTTGAATTAGTATTTTCACTTGCATCAGTTTTTTTTCCTTTTAATTGGATTAGTCGTGTTTACTGGTATATGACCTACTCTTATCTTCTCCATGGGGCACCCTCCTTTATTTTAATTAACCTATTTATTGATACAAACTTAATGAACACCCACAGATCCACTGCCAAGACCTAGAACTTGATGGCAAACTTATCCTTGGGCTCTTCCTTCACATTTGTCACTGAAATAAACATCTGACAAGGAAACTATCTCTACCAAAAGTGAAAAGAGATTAAATTACTCCTTGCCATAAGTAAGGGGTAACTGGAAAAATAACAAAATGAAAATGAAACTGGTTACTCAATTCTGGCAGCTACCATTACCCACAGAGGGTGTGAGCCCCCAGGCCCTGGAGACCAGGGAGTATTATGAGGTTAAAGGCATAGTTGCTGCCCGCCCCCCCTGCCATTGAACCTTTCTCCTTGGTAAGATCAGATGGTTGGTTGAAAAAGCACTGGCTTTCCATCACTCTGATACCAAAACCAGAAAAAGATACCACAAAAAAAATTATAGACCAATATCACTGATGAACACAGACGCAAAAATCTTGAACAAAATACTAGCAAACAGAATCCAACAGCACATTGAAAGGATCATACACCATGATCAAGAGGGATTTATCCCAGGAATGCAAGGATTCTTCAATATACACAAATCAATCAATGTGATACACCACATTAACAAATTAAGGAATAAAAACCAAATGATCCTCTCAATAGATACAGAAAAAGCTTTTGACAAAATTCAACACCCATTTATGACAAAAACTCTCCAGAAAGTGGGCATAGAGGGAACCTACCTCAACATAATGAAGGCCATATATGACAAACCCACAGCAAGCATCGTACTCAATGGTGAAAAAGCATTTCCACTAAGATCAGGAACAAGACAAGGCTGTCCACTCTCACCACTCTTATTCAGCATAGTTTTTGAAGTCCTATTCACAGCAATCAGAGAAGAAAAAGAAAAGGAATACAAATTGGGAAAGAAGAAGTAAATCCGTCACTGTTTGCCGATGGCATGTTACTATACATAGAAAATCCTAAAGATGCCACCAGAAAACTACTACAGCTAATCAATGAATTTGGTAAGGTTGCAGAATACAAAATTAATGCACAGAAATCTCTGGCATTCCCATACACCAACAACGAAAAATCAGAGAAGTTAAGGAAACATTCCCATTTACCACTGCAACAAAAAGAATAAAATACTTAGGAATAAACCTGCCGAAGGAGGTGAAAGACTTGTACTCAGAAAACTATAAAACACTGATGAAAGAAATCAAAGATGACATAAACAGATGGAGAAATACACCATGTTCTTGGATTGGTAGAATCAATATTGTGAAAATGACTATACTGCCCAAAGCAATCTACAGATTCAATGCAATCCCTAGCAAACTACCAATGACATCCTTCACAGAATTAGAACAAAAAATTTTACAATTCCTTTGGAAACACAAAAGACCCCGAATAGCCAAAGCAATCTTGGGAAAGGAAAACGGAGTTGGAGGAATCGGGGTCCCCAACTTCAAACTATACCACAAAGCTACAGTAATCAAGACAGTATGGTACTGGCACAAAAACAGAAATGTAGATCAATGGTACAGGATAGAACGCCCAGAGATAAATCCATGCACATATGGCCACCTAATTTATGACAAATTATTAAAAATAGAACTACCACATGACCCAGCAATCCCAGTACTGGGCATATACCCTGAGAAAACCATATTCAAAAAGAGTCATGTGCCACAATGTTCACTGCAGCACTATTTACAATAGCCAGGACATAGAACCAACCTAAATGTCCATCAACAGATGAATGGATAAAGAAGATGTGGCACATACATACAATGGAATATTACTCAGCCATAAAAAAATGAAATTGAGTTATTTGTAGTGAGGTGGATGGACCTAGAGTCTGTCATACAGAGTGAAGTAAGTCAGAAAGAGATAAAGAAATGCCATATGCTAATGGATATATATGGGATCTAAAAAAAAAAAAAATGGTACTGATGAACCTAGTTACAAGGCAGGAATAAAGAGGTAGACGTAGAAAGTGGACTTGAGGACATGGGGTGGGAGGGCGAAGCAGGGGCGAAGTGAGAGTAGCATTGACATATACACACTATAGAATGTAAAATAGTTGGCTGGTGGGAAGCAGCAGCATAGCACAGGGAAATCCGTGCTTTGCGATGACCTAGATGGGTGGGATAGGGAGGATGGGAGGGAGGCTCAAGAGAGAGGGGATATGGGGACGTGTATGCATATGGCTGATTCGCTTTGTGCAACAGAAACTAACACAGTATTGCAATTATACTCCAATTATGTTCCAATAAAGCAGTTATACTCCAATAAAGATTATACTCCAATAAAGCAATTATACTCCATAAAGCTCTATTAAAATAAGATAAAAAGGACTGGCTTTTGCCTGTTGCTTCATATCAAGCCTCTGTCCCTCCTAGAGTCGTCTTTTGTACCTTGGGTTACCTGGGCAACACTTGAGAGGACAGTGGTGTACATACGAATCCACCCAACTCAGGATGTGGCACAAAGGTAGGCTCTGGGGACCCAGTTCTTGGCATTTGGTTGGAATTCTGGCTGCAGGACAGGAGTGGGATGGGATGGGGCAAAGGCGGGGGTGTTTCCTCCACTTCTCAAAGGGGCCATGCTTTGGGAACCCACTAGAATCAACAGAAGTGTCCAAAGTCAGAAACCCCCTGCCTCTGTTGTAAACCATGTCACATGTTCTACCACCTTGCAAACCCGAGTGAATAGAAAAGCCGGGCATACTTGGTACACAGTGACATTTGTATTGCCATCGTACAGAAAGAAAAACCACTATACAACGCTGCCCTCATGCTTCCCAGGGAAGCCAAGGCCTGACTATGTGGGAGCCAGAGGGTCAGGGACTAATTAAAGGTGAGTCTCCATCTCCTGGTTTCTTATCATGTCACGTTTGTGCTTTTGATCCTGAGACAGAAGAACTCTTGGCATAACTGTATTGTACCCATCAGTATATACCCCGGCCTCCTGCACAGTGAGGGCACTGAGACCCAGAGAAGATCTTCTAACCTCATAGCAGGTGACCAGCAGAGCCAAGACCAACCCAGGGCTCTCGGGCAGGGGGCCGGGCGGCCACAGAGCTAGGAGACTGGGCTCTGATCGCAGAGGGTCATGCTTCACCCAGAGAAGGCGGGATTTCAGGCACCATGATGTTCCCAACCCTTAGGGGGCTGGAGGTGACATAAAGAGAGATCCTCGCCTGCTCCAGCTGCCCCTCGGTGTCCTCGATGTCCAGGGCAGGTGGCCGCCTCTGGTGCTGGCACACTAGCTGGAACAGGTTGAGTGCGGCCATCCTGGTGCGTCCCAGGAGCAGGGTCTTCTCAGCCGCGGTGTTCTGGATCTGAATACACTTGGATTCCTGGAGAACACCGCCCCCTTCCCCATTAAGGTGTGAGCTGGCCTGAGGAGGGCTGGGACCACATTCGCGTCCACTTCCCACCAGTCATAGATGCCCCTAGGTGCTATCAGGGAGAGGAGTGCTGGACTCGGGTGTCAAGTTCTCATAGGAAGGGCCTCCTGCGCCCTAAAGTGCTTTCCGATGCCTGAAACCTGCCCGTGAGCGTAGCGTTGCCCCATATGGCACTCCTCCCGGCGGTGGGAGGCTGAGGTCCCGGGCGCCCACCTCCTCCCGGCGGCGGTACCCAGTGCAGCGTGCGCTCCTGCGCCGCCTCCAGTTGCTCCAGCAGTTGCGCTCGCCGCTGGCCCTGCCGCAGTAGCTCGTCCTGCCAGGTGTCCCGCAGCCGCCGCAGCCGCGCGCGCGCCTCCTCCAGCTCCTCGAGCCGCTGGCGCTCCGTGAGCCTCAGCGCCGCCTGCGTGTCGGCCAGGCCGTCGAAGCGCGCCACCAGCTCGGGGACCTCTTGGAACTGGGATGGGGTCGGGAGGGGGACTCACCGGGACTGCAGCCCCCCTGCCTTTCCTCGCCCTAACATCCCCCGCGCCTCCTCAGCCCAACTGTGAAATGGGGGCATCACACAGCCCCAGCCCCAGAAGTGTGATTACTCCGGCCCCTCCCCACCTCCACCATCAAACCTAGCTAAGCTTCACTGCCTGTGATTAATACTAAGTCACTGTTTCATTCAACTCATACTGAGTGTTTGGATTCCCCCTCCCCCCACCTGCCTATGTGTCCTTGAGTAAGTTATCTTTCTGAGCCTCAGTTGCCCCATCTGTAGAATGGGGTTGGCAATAACAATACTCACTTCACTGGACCTTGGAGAGAATTCAAGAACAAAGCGTGTTCCTGACATACAGTTAGTGCTCAATAAGTGGTGACTCCTGGCATACAGTCAGCGCTCCAGTAGTGCACACTTCCAAAGCCGTCCCTGAGGCTGCCTGGGGCTGCACGTGGCGCTGAACACCAAAACTTCTGCAGGGCGCTCACCTCGGGCAGCTGCTCCATTACTTGCCCCAGCAGGCGCGCGCAAGGCTCGAGGCGCCAAAGCAGGCGCTGCAGCCGCGCGCGCTCCCGCTGCAGCTCCTCCAGCTGAGCCCGAAGTCGCAGCGCCTCCGCCTCCCGGCGGCCCGCCAGTTGCCGCTCCTCCGCCGCCCTCCGCAGTGCGCGGCTGCGCCGGGCCTCCGCATCCTGGGAAGGAGGGATGGAGAGGAGGCGACGACCCCCAGGACTTGGGAGCCTGCGGAGCTTGCCGCATCCACTCCACCCCGACATTCGCACGCTGAGTCACGGGTTGCAAACAGATGGCCCACGGGCCAAATCCAGCCAGAATCTCTGATTTTGATCCCTCACTCCTCTCCCACGCTTTTTAAAATGCTTCAGGCAGTAGTGTGTATTTCCCACCACTCCCTTTTGTATTGGTAAGCCCACTTTTTAAGTTTATGTCTGGCTCCTTTAGGATTGTGACTTTGTGACCCTCTGCCCTGCCTCCCCCCAGCAGGCTCCACGTACCTGCAAAAATTTTTCAAAGCGGACAAAGGACCCCTTTAACTCCTGCTCTTTCTGTTCCAACTGTTCCCACCGCTGTTTCAGGGATGCCTGCATAGTCTGGAACACCTGGGGGGTAAGGAGTGGGTGTCTGTGTTTGTTTGGGGTTTCAAGTCATCCAGCGCTTTCACGCTCACACTTAACCTCGCTCACCTTTTGCCCTTAATCTTTTTTTTTTTTTTTTGGCTGCGCCTTGCGGCATGTGGCATCTTAGTTCCCATGCCCCCTGCAGTGGAAGCGCGGAGTCCTAACCACTGGACCACCAGGGAAGTCCCTTTTGCCCTTAATCTTTTTTTTTTTTTTTGGCTGCGCCTTGCGGCCTGTGGCATCTTAGTTCCCATGCCCCCTGCAGTGGAAGCGCGGAGTCCTAACCACTGGACCACCAGGGAAGTCCCTTTTGCCCTTAATCTTGTCACTGCACCCTTGCTCAAATCCACCTGTGGCTCTCAGCACCCACGATGAAGCCCAAATTCCCTCCTGTAGCCCCTGCATGTCAGCATCCCTGCTCTTCCTTGGGGCCTCATCTTACCCTCTCTCCTCTGATACTGTCTTCTAGCCTCTTACCCACCTGTGTTTTGTCCTTGCCTTCCTGTCTTTGTATATGTTGCTCCCTCTGCCTGTTTCTCCCTCCTCACCCTGTCCCCCTTTGGTGGATAAGCCGACTTGCCCTTCAGCATTCCCTAAGACATCACTTCCTCCAGGAAGTCCTCCATGACCACCCCTGTGTAGAGATAGGGGCTTTCTCTGGGCTCCCACAGCCCCTGCTCAGTGCTTCCCCCCTCACAGCCATCACCACCTGGACACTTGTCTGTCCCCTTCTCCAAGCTGTGAGCCCATGAGGGCAGGGACTGTGGTGAGACCTCTAGATCCCAGTGCAGTGCCCTGCATGCAGTAGCTGCTCAATGCACATTTATTTGTACAAACCACTGATCTCATTTGATCCCCCATTTGACAGACGAGGAAACCAAGGCTCAGGACGGTGATTTGTCTCAGACCTTGTAGTAATAAGTTGGCTCCATCACTTTCCCATCTTTTTCTTCCCATCTTTTTTTAACTTTTTGTCCCCAAAAGTTTCAGGGACTGCATTGAGTGGCTCACCTCCTTCTGGGCCTGAAGGCCCTGGTCCGCATCCACCAGTTCCTGCCTCTTCTCCAAGAGACGCAGTAGTGGCGGTGGGACGTGGTCCATATTCTGCCCCTGGATCTTCCTGGAGGGGCTCAAGGAAGAGGTGAGGGTGAAGGAGGCAAGAGTCAGGGCCCCCAAACTCCCCACTGGTGCCTGACATACCCCAACAAGCCACCTCCTGGCTGCTGAATTTTTCATTCATTCAACAAATTGTCCCGAGCACCTACTCTGTACCAGGCACTGTTCTGGGCACTGGGGATGCAGCCCTGATCAAGACAGACAGATCCCTGCCCTCCAGGAGCTGCCGTCCTGCTGGGGACCACAGAAAAAAAGCTAGCAAATAATAATAAATAATGCTAGGACATGGCAGGTACTAAGATGAAAAATTCAGCAGACTGAAGGGAATCTCTCAATAGGGAGATAGAAAAGTCTCTGTTGGGGGACATCTGAGCAGAAGCTTGAAGGGGAAGAGGGAGGGAGCCATGAGGATACCGCAGGCAACAGATTCTAGGCCGAGGGAATGGCTGATGACAAACCCCCGAGGGAAGGACCTTGGTGTGTAGAAGGAGCTGCCAGGAGGCCAGTGCAGGTGGAGGGGAGGAAGGAGCAGAGAGACGGGAACTGAGATCAGGGAAGTTGTGAGGGTGACTGCGGTGGGCCGTGATGAGGGGGGACTTTGGCCTTGACTCTGAGTGAGGTGGGAGGCCTGGGAGGGTTTGGAGCAGAGGAGGGAATCCCCTCTGGCTCCTGTGGGGAGCAAGGACAACAGGAGGGGCAGGGCAGCTGCAGGGGACCAGGGCTGGGTCACAGGATAATGCAGAGAGGATGGGGCTCTGATCTGGGTGGGTGCAGTAGAGAGGTAAGGAGGGGGCGGTTCTGGATACCACTGGAGAGCAGAGCTGATGGGGTGACGAGAGGGGGAGAAAGGAGTCGAAGGGGAACCTAGATGCTGGAAGGATGTTGCTGATAGCGGGCTGAGTGGGAAGCAGGGAGATCAGCTCTTCGCTAAGGCCAAGTTGAGACTGAGCTGCCTATTGACATCTGCGGGAAGGATCCAGGGGGAGGCTGGGATGTGGAGCCAGGCTCACAGGGGAGAGGAGGCGCTGGACACAGCTCCGCAGGGTCGGCCCTGTAGGGAGCAGAAGGGATGCACTGCCATTCCACTAGGCAAGGCTCTCCCAGCTCTGGTCCAGGGGAAACCCTCCCATTTTACTGATTCTGAGACTGAAGATGGGACCCCCCGGCCACACTGCTGAAAGAAGGCAGGCACCGGACAAGCTTCCTCCACCCTTCCTTTAAAATGCTGTTTGCAGTGAGAGGGGGCAAGAGCTCGAAGAGTAATTCCTTCCCACCTTGGATCAAATGATATAATCTCAGCCGGATATCAACTAGGGATGGGGATCGAGAACAGGTTAGAGACCTGGGCCTTTGACCCAGCTCTGCCCTAACTACCCCTGAGACCTTGAGGAAATTGCCATTGCCTTCGGAGCTTCAGTTTCTTCCTCTATGAAGTGGGGGCAATAATCCCCCACCAAGAACTGCCCGAGGAAGCCAGAACCCAGGGGTAGGGGGAAGGGAGGGATCTTCCCACCTGCTCCTGCCCTCCTTTCAGCCCCCCTTGCCACCCCACGCCACTCACGTAGACAGTTTCTTTTGCAAGGCCAGTCGGAAGTATTTCTCCCAGGGCACTGCCATTCTCCTGGCAATCGCCCCAGGCTTGCTTTCTTTCTGGAGCTTTGCACTAGCCTAGAGGAGGCCCTGGAGGGTTCTGATGGAGGGTTTGCACGCTCAGTATTCCCGGAAGGCAGCCACCCAGCCAGCCTCGGTCGCCCGGGCGACCAACGACACAACATTCCATTGCCTGCCTGAGGCCTGGAGAATCCACCTGGGGAGGGAGAGAGAGGGGGCTGCAGGGAGGGGAGCATCTTCTGCCCGGTCTGGAGGAGGCTTGAACTCCCAATCTAAATCGGGGTGCAGTGAACAGGACGTGGGTCTCTTAGCCAATAATTTGCCCCTCGGTGCCCCATGTCTGGTCAAACCTCTTCCTGGATGGGTGGGATGGGGCCTCACTAATGTGGCTGTGTGCTCAGATGTCTGTTGAAATGAGTAATTATTGGACACCCACTGTTTGCCAGGTCCTTGGGGGGCAGGCATTCACTCCCTGGCAAGGTGCTGAGGTCCTGCTATGTTCCAGCCCTTTGCTGGTCCACTCCCATTGCTGACTACCCTAGCCTTGTCTCACGGAGCCCCCAGCCTGGTTAGGGAGATAAAGCAGAGGGGCCATCAGCACTACCCTGTGGAAACCAGCTTGCAGGGACCCAGAATCTGCATTTGGAGGATGGGGGGTAGGGGAGGAGGTGACATAGTTTGCGCAATTACAGTGGGTCAGACACTGCCCTGAGTACTCTACTTACGGTATCTAATTTTTTTTTTTTTTTGCATTATGCGGGCCTCTCACTGTTGTGGCCTCTCCCCTTGCGGAGCACAGGCTCCAGACGCGCAGGCTCAGCGGCCCAGCCGCTCCACATGTGGGATCCTCCCGGACCGGGGCACGAACCCGCGTCCCCTGCATCGGCAGGCAGACTCTCAACCACCGCGCCACCGGGGAAGCCCACGGTATCTAATTTAATCTTTAAAACAGCACTGCCGGGAGTGGTAATAGGGAAAAGTACCCAGAGTAATATTACAAATACTCATGCGTCCGCCAACTGGAAATAACAAACACGAGCATCTTGTCCCCTTTGCTTCCAAGCGTCTTATTTTTCCTTTTTAAATAATTTGTTTTTTCATGTAAGGAAATGTATTTTCTTTTTGCAGAGTAACACTATTTAAAAAATTTTTTTATTGAGGTATAATTGATTTATACTGTTGTGTTAATTTTTCTGTACAGCAAAGTGATTCAGTTATATATGATTCAGTTGTACATATATATGTATTCTTTTTCATACTCTTTTCCATTATGGTTTATCACAGGATATTGAATACAGTTCCCTGTGGTAGGGGAACAAAGTAGGACTTTGTTGTTTATCCATTCTATATATAATTGTTTGCATCTGCTAATCCCAAACTTCCAATCCATCCCTCCCCTACCCCCCTCCCCTTTGGCAACCATAAGTCTGTTCTCTATATCTGTGGGTCTGCTTCTGTTTCTTAGATAAGTTCATTTGTGTCATATTTTAGATTCCACATATATGTGATATCATATGGTATTTGTCTTTCCCTTTCTGACTTATTTCACTTAGTGTGATCATCTCTACGTTCATCCATGTTGCTGCCAATGGCATTATTTCATTCTTTTTTATGGCTGAGTAATATTCCACTGTATATAGATACCACATCTTCTTTATCCATTCATCTGCTGATGAACATTTGGGTTGTTTCCATGTCTTGACTATTGTAAATAGTGCTGCTATGAACACTGGAGTGCATGTATTTTTCAAATTAGAGTTTTGTCCGGATATATGCCCAGGAGTAGAATTGCTGGATCATTTGGTAACTCTATTTTTAGTTTTCTGAGGACTCTCCGTACTGTTTTCCATAGTGACTGCACCAATTTACGTTCCTACCAGCAGTGTAGGAGGGTTCCCTCTTCTCCAGACCGTCTCCAGCGTTTGCTTCGTTTTTTTTCCATAAATTTAATTTATTTATTTATTTATTTTTGGCTGCATTGGGTCTTCATTGCCGCGTGCGGCCTTTCTTTAGTTGCAGCGAGCAGGGGTACTCTTCATTGTGGCACACGGGCTTCTCATTGCGGTGGCTTCTCTTGTTGCAGAGCACGGGCTCTAGGCATGCAAGCTTCAGTAGTTGTGGCACTCTGGCTCAGTAGTTGTGGTGTGCGGGCTTAGTTGCTCCGCAGCATGTGGGATCTTCCCAGACCAGGGCTCGAACCCATGTCCTCTGCATTGGCAGGTGGATTCTTAACCACTGTGCCACCAGGGAAGCCCCAGCTTTTTTATTTACAGATAATTGTAGATTCCTGTGCGGTTTAAGAATTAAAAAGAGAGATTCCGTACTGCTTCACCCGGTTTCCCCCAGTGGTGACATCTTGCACAGCAACAGTCCAGATCACAACAAGGATATTGACATTGATACAATCCCCCCACCTTATTCAAAATGCTTAGTTTTATGATCACTTGTGTGTGTGTGTGTATTTCGTTCTATGCAATTTTTACAATTTTATTTATTTATTTGGCCACATAGCCGGCTTATGGGGTCTTAGTTCCCCGACAAGGGATCAAACCTGGGCCCCTGGCAGTGGAAGACCGGAGTCCTAACCACTGGACCGCCAGGGAATTCCCTCGTTCTATGCAATTTTATCACATGTCCATTCCTATGACTGCCACAGTCCAGATACAGAGCATTCATCACGAGGATGCTTCAAGCTAACCTTATATAGCCACATCCATCCCCGCCCTGCTGCCTTCCTAATCCCCGGCAACCATTCATCTGTTCTCCATCGGTATGACTTTGTCATGTCAGGGGTGTTGTATAGTAATTGGAATCATATACTATGCAACCTTCTGAGATTGGCTTTTTTCAACTCAGCATCATTCTCTCTCTTTTTTTTTTGGATGAAGAAATTTTATTTTTTAAAAAATATTTATTTATTTATTATGGCTGCACCGGGTCTTCACTGTGGCACGTGGAATCTTCACTGCAGCATGTGGGATCTTTTAGTTGTGGCATGTGGACTCTTAGTTGCGGCATGCATGTGGGATCTAGCTCCTTGACCAGGGAATGAACCTGGAGCCCTTGCACTGGGGGGCATGGAGTCTTACCCACTGGACCACCAGGGAAGTCCCTCAACATCATTCTCTTGAGATCCATGCTGGTTGTTACAGGTGTTTGTGTTTTTGATGGCTGAGTAGCATTCCATGGGATGGATATACCTCAGTTTGTTTAATCACTCATATTGGAGGATATTTGGGTTGTCTCCTATATTTGGCTATTATGAATAAGGCCACTGTGAAGATTCCTGTCCTGGTTTTTGAGTGAACGTAAGTTTTCATTTCTCTGGTATAGAAGCCCACGGGCACAGTTGCTGGGTCATATGGTAAGTGCCTGTTTAGGGTTTTTGTTTTTGTTTTTGTTTTAAATTAAGAAACTGCCATATTCTTTTCCAGAATGGCTGTCCCATTTTATATTCCCACTAGCAAGGTATAAGTGATCCAGTTTTATTCTACATCCTCGCTGCCATCACTATTTTTTGTTTTAGCCATTCTGATCGGTGTGTAGCGATATCTTTGTGGTTTTACGTTGCATCTCTCTACTGGCTAATGAGGATGAACATATTTTTATGTGCTTATTTGCCATCTGTATGTCCTCTTCAGCAAAATATCTCTTCGAGTCTGTTGCCTATGTTCTAACTGGATTGTTTTTAACTGTTGAGTTTTGAGACTTCTCTGAGTATTCTAGATACGGGTCTGGGTGTTCCAGATAGCCCTCTGTTGGATATTTTCTCCCAGTCTGTAGCTTCTCTTTTTATTCTCTTCACATGGTCTTTTGCAAAGTTTGAAATTGTGATGAGATCCAATTTGCCACTTTTTCCTTTGTGGATTGTGCTTTTGGTGTCAAGTCTAAGGTGGTTTTTGAACTCAGTCCATCTGGGTGTGGAGTCCACCCTCTTAACCACAACACTCCACATAGAGTTGAGCCCTTTTTGGATCTTTTCCTCCTTAGACCCATTCCCTTCCTTCCATCCCTAGAGAATACCATCATCTTGAAGCTGGTGTGAATCTTCCCTTCTTAATTTCTCTTCTTTTGGAGGTGGTTTTTTTAACAGTGTTTATTGAGCACCTTCTATGTGCCAGGCACTGTGTGAGGATACAGCAGTGGATAAGACAAAACCTGTCTTCATGGGTCTTAGAGGCTAATGGGGATGCCAGATGAATCAAATCACCCTGCAAATATGTCATTGCATGCTGACAGGATTGCCAGGGGAGGTGCAGAAGTGCAAGGAGGGAGTCAGGGAGGCCTCCTTGAGGAAGTGACATGTAAACCCTGAAGGGTGAGGAGGGGTGAGTAGAGGAGAGGAGGGGTAATCCAAGTATTGGGAACAGCATGTGCAAAGGCCCTGAGGCAAGGGGATATGGCCCCTCCTAGAAGAGAACAAAGGTCTGTAGGTTGGTGTGCAGAATTCTAGGATGAGGGTGCAGGTCAGGACTGCACAGGGCCAAGGAAGGGCAATACCTGGGCTAGAAGTGACAAACAGGGGATGGAGGTTCAGGGGTGTTAAGTGACTCCTCCGAGAGCACACAGGCTGAGAGGTGCTGGGCCCTGGAGTTTGTTTATATAGAGATAACCCATCCCTGCTTTGGAACTGCTCATGGCTTGGAGGAGGTGAGGTCCCTACACACTTGTCTTCAGAAGGCTGGAGCTGTGGCTTTAGCTCTGTGGCCAGTGGATCTACCTCCCCACCCCAGGCCACAGCATTCCTCTCTGTTAAACGGGGCATTGCTTCCAAATGCTTCTGGGGCTCCCCTGCCAAGCTGCTGAGGCAGGGCCTCCCCCCTGTCTCTGTCTCCATGTCCTGGGGGATGGGGTGGGTGGAGCTGCTAAGTGACAGCAAGACACAACTTCTCAGCTGGCCTTGCCCTTGGCCACAAAGCCAGCAGCTCTGGAAATATCCA
>NW_020172781.1:2013230-2018528 GCF_003031525.2 Neophocaena asiaeorientalis asiaeorientalis | reverse complement strand
GCCACAAGCTCTGCAAATATCCCCTCTCCCCACCCCCGCATTCCCCCAACCCCCAGTCTCACGCTTGGGCAGCTTCCCCCTTTCTACTTCTCCATTCCAAAGCGGAGGCAGGGGAGGGCACTTTGTGGAGTAGGGCTGAGGAAGGAGGAAGCCCGGGTGCAGCCTGCAGACGCACACCTTGTCTTCAGGCTGTGGGAGGAGGGGACTTACAGGCCCTGCTCCCTGGCAGCCAGCCCGCAAGAGGGGTTTTGGAAATCCTGCCCACTCCTCCCACCGCCGCCTCCTGTCCCACGTGGCTTCCTGCCCGGAATCGTGTCTGGCACTCACCAACGAGGCTTTGTGTTCCCGAGATAAAGAACAGGCTCCTCACCCCCAAACTGGTCCCGGGTTGGTCTGTCTTGTCCCGATCTTGGTGGCCTCAGAAGGGATGGTGCCACTTCCCAGCAGGGGAAACCGACGTCTAGAGATGCACAGGTCTGCGGAGCCAGAGGAGGGGTCTGTCTCCCGCTTTGGGGGTGAAGGTGTAGCGGAGAGGTGGTGAGTTGGCAGTGTTAGGGCACCGTGGGGAGAAAGGAAGTAAAAAGGAATATGACCATTGCCACAAGGAGAGAGGCCAGATTCCAGCCCTCGAGGGGAATTGGATACTATGTAACCCAGAGAGTGTCTTTTGAGTCCTTCTTATGTGCCAACTGGCGTGGGAGGCACCGCATGAATCAGTCATTGTCCCTGACATTTAGGAGATAAGACAAGCATGTAAATCCCCACAAAACAAGAGAACAAGAGACCAAGGTCACAGAGAGGTGCCAACAGGCGGGCAGTGGGGGGCGGTCATCACTGCCTTCCCTGCCACCTTCCAGGCTTCCCAGAGGCTGTGAGCAGAGCTACAAAGCAAGGGCAGCGGGGCTTTCAGAGACCAGAGGAAGTACGAATTATTTTCTAATTATAATTTCTGATTAAAAAGAAGCACATGCCATTATGTCAGAGAAAGCCCTCCAGTTCTGTGCTTGCTTTATTGTCTACATATCACTTCGTACTTCCCACTGAGAGTCTGTTCCTAGCTGCCCATTACTTTTGTCTGTATCACCCTCTTGAGAGCCCATGAGAGCAGGGTTGGGCTGTGTGTACCTCATGGTATCCCCACTGCCTAGTACATAGTAGGTGCTCAATACACATCTGTTAAATAAGAAGAGAACTTTATATATAATATGTAAGCATTTTATATATACGAAAGGAATAATATAAGAAAAGAATTTTTTATATATATATATAATACTTTATGGCATCAGTATCATGTCTATATAAGGTTGTATATACTGTGTTTTTCCCACGACTTGCATTTCTTTTTGGCTGCGCCGCACTGCTAGTGGGATCTGAGTTCCCAGACCAGGGATCAAACCCATGCCCTTGGCAGTGAAAGCACGGAGTCCTAACCACTGAACCACCAGGAAATTCCCTATGACCTGCTTTTTTTTTTTAAAGCACGTTTCCTGTTATTAAATACTGTTCAAGAACATAATGGCATTTGCAGCTATATATAGCTGGGACTTCCCTGGTGGTCTAAGACTCTGTGCCCCCAAAGCAGAGGGCCCGGGTTCGATGCCCGGTCAGGGAACTAGATCCTGCATGCCGCAACTAAAGGTCCTGCATGCCGCAACGAAGATCCCACGTGCCACAAGTAAGACCTGGCGCAGCCAAATAAATAAACAAATATTGAAAACAACCCACACAGCTATCTAGTGTTCCATGGCACTGCTCTTACGTTATCTGCACTTTATTTCACCCCACCCGTCCTAATTTTTATTTAATTGTATCTGTGGGACTTAAACCAGGAAATAGATAGATAAAGGAATGTAAAGGCTTTCCTGGTGGAAGGATAGGGCAAAGGCAGGATCAGGGTGTGGGCTGGGGGTAATATGAATAAAATCTTAAAGGTGTTGAATTCAGGAATGGGGTCGAGAGGGCCATGCGGCCAGGGAATCCTGGACCCAGTGGTGTGTTGTTAAATTGCCTCTCCAGAACAAACTGTAGTGTTTATTTGCTGATTTCCATGGTGCAATTCTCCTCCTCTGGTTGATTTCAAGTTCCTGATGCGGCATTGCTGAATACGGGGTTGGAAGGGCGTGGGCACAGCCGGCTCTCAGGGACCAGTAGGCGCAAGCTTCAGCACAGCCCTGTCAGTGCCCAGGCCTGATCCCCACTCTGGTATGAGGAGCCCTCTCCACTCTGTGTCTATGAGCCCTCCCTGGGCCCCAGGCCCAGCATCTCAGACGAAGTGGGTGGGACTCGTCCTGGGTAGTGAGGCCCATCGGGGTGCAGGAGCCCAATCTTGAGATCCTGCTATCAGATTTCACAGCTGGGATGCAAACCCCCAGATTCCCCCAGCTCAGCAACTCGGAGCCGCACTGGCTCCACTGAAGTGTGGCTGCTCCATCCATCCCTGGAATTTAGGGCTGGGCCTGGCGCTCTGCCCCAGCCACAGAGTCCTTAGGACCCAGCCTCAGAGCTCAGTCACCCAGTGGGGCTCAAGGTCAGGCACGGTGGTGGGATCAGGATGTTCCATTATGGCCATGACACTTATGAGCACTTGCTGTATGCCAGGCTGTGCCGAACGTTTGACGTTTCATTCATCGCATCTTCACACCCAGCCTATGAGGTGGGCGCTGGTTTTATTCCCAATTTACTGATGAGGAAACTGAGGCACTGAGAGGGTAACTCACTTGCCCAAGAGCATCCAGCTCATACCTGTAGGTGCCAGGATTCAATCCCAGGTTGGCTGAACGCTAAAACCTCTGCTCTTAAATCCTCAGCCCAGTATCTCCTCCCACTTGGCTTTACGAAGCACCTGCTATGTGCATCCCGTGGGTGGTAGACTGTACAGAGTTGACAAGAAGATGATAGTGGGTTTGTCTTGAAGAGGCTTAGAGGATGGGGAAGGGGAGGCAGCTAACCATTTCTTGAGCACCTACTATGTGCCAGGAAAGATGCCAGGTGCCTTACACAGCCGTCTTGATTAACTCTACAACAATCTCACGAGAAAGGTGAGACCCTTTCCACGTGACAGCCCAGGCCTGGGCTCTCAGGAGCCTGTCTTCTTCTTTCCCAAATGGCCTCTAGCAGGTCACACTCCTCTGGGCCACATTTCCCCCTCTGGTTCCTTGACAGGAACTGCCCTAGGAGACCTCAAACCCTCTGCCAGTTTCAGGTCAAAGCTTCTCAGAACAACAGGAGGTAGCCAGGCCATTTGGAAAGTATGGAGACTGTGGCCACAACTCCAGGCAAATTGCAGGGTCGGACGCTGGATATTGGATAGGTGGCAGAGCTAGCTCCCTGGAGGCCTGGCTGACACAGTCCATAGCCTTTGTAACCCCCCTGGGAGCCTGGGGAGGGGCGTCTGGGAATGTGGCTTCCTGCTCAGCTCTGGAAGTTGGGCCAAGATGGCTGGTGGTGGTTTGGTTGGCATCCCAGGTGGCCCTAGGACAAGGCCCCCAGGTTCCATCAAGGGTCCCTGGGGGCTGGATAGCCTATCTGAGGTCTCTTTTTCAGAAGAAAAGATTTCGCCACAAGCTCCCACCTAGGTGAGTGGGGGCGGGGAGAGGCAGGACACCTGTCTTGAAGTAGCAGTCGCATACAAGTACCATTTTCCCCTCCTGAGGATCTGGGGTAACTGATAAAGATTATGGGAGGGCTTTAACTACTCCCTCAGGGCTACCACTGCTCTGGAATCAATGCCGCATCACCCCTCATACCCTGTTGAAGGATGTTGCAATACTTCTAAGCCTTGGGGCCAGCCCTGCTAGGCCCATTTCCCAGATGGGGTAACTGAGGCCCAGACTTTGGAAGGACTCACCAGATGGAGGCCAGCCAGGGAAAGAGTTCCAGGGATCTGAATTCCTCACCGGCCTGGCTGGGGTGCTGGGTGGGAAGTCAAGGAGGGAGACGGGGAAGCAGATCACGGGTCTACTCCTGTGGCTGGGCAGGGCCCTTCTGGAATTGCCAGTCTGGGCGTTGACTCCTGAAATCAATAAGTAGAACCTTCGCATCGGTGCCCAGCCCTGGGCTGACCTGACCGGAAAGAGTCCCTTCTGAGAACTCTTAGACAGGTAAACAACAAACTCATGGGGAGAGATAGTGTGTGTGTATCTGTCCGGGACAGGCCTTTCCAGTCACATTATCACATTTAAAACTCGAAAACTGTGCAAACCTGGAGCTGTGGGAGCAGAGAAAAAGGGGAGAAAACCTCTGCCTGGCATGGGAGGACAGCCCGGAAGACTTCCTAGGAGAGGTGATATTTGAGCTATGCCTTGAAGAACAATAATAGCAAACACTTTCTGGAAACTTCTTATGCGCCTGTCGGCGTTCTGAGATCTGTATCTGCTTCCTTCGTATCTGTTTTATTTCATCTAATTCTCTCAAAACCCTGTGAGCGAGATACTATAATAACCTATGAACCGATGAGAAAACCAAACCAGGGCACAGAGAGATTAAGAGACTTGCCCAAGACCACACAGCTACCAATGGCGGAGTCAGCATTCAAATCCAGAGAGGCAAATCAATGACTGACTGTAAGACCTTCCGAGTGCTATTTAATCCCTCTGAACCTCAGTTTGTGTATCCATACAAGGGCGGGGGGAACTAGTACAATAGCATGTAATGCATAGAATTATTGTGAGGACGAAGGTGAGCTGATCCCTGTAAAACGTTTAGAACAGTGCCCGGCACACAGTAAGCGTTCAAACAATTGTAGATGACTTTTATCATCGCCTTGGTGATCTTCAAGCCCTCCCCTCCCCCTCCGGCCGCGGCTTCCTCCCCCGCAGTGCCAGCCAGTGACGCGGGATCTGCCGCACGCACAGTCTGGGTTTAATTGGAAACTAAAAGAGATGGAAGGGGATGTTCGCGGCCCCTCCCTTGACTCTGAAAAGGACCCCCAGGGAGGGTGTGACTCTCTCTAGCGACGCCTCCCGCCATCTCCGATACTGCTCCGGGATGGGGCAACGAGGTCGGACCGAGAAGGCGGCGCCGGGATGGTAGGCAGGGGAGAGCCGGGGAGGTGTGAACGTGCTGGAGGCAGGGCAGGCAGGGGACATACTGTGTCTTCTGAGCCCGATGCCAACTCACTAGGAGCCTACGGCCACGCCCGTCATGGCCGTGGGCTGCTCCCCACCTGGCAGTCCCAGCCTCCAGGCGCCCGGGGCTCCGAGGCCGGTGCGCTCTGGCACGCTTGGCCGGGGTGCCGGCAGAGGGCGCGCGAGGGGGCCCGGGAACTGGCGGGCGGGGTGCCCCGCGGGAGGCGGGATT
>NW_020172781.1:1892275-2013081 GCF_003031525.2 Neophocaena asiaeorientalis asiaeorientalis | reverse complement strand
CGCCCCTCCCGCCCCCTGTCCTCCCCGCCTGCCCACCGGGAGAGCTGGACTAGGAGGCAAGGGCTGGCGATGTCCCCCGCGCGCTCAGCCGGCTCGGCGCCCAGCTCCTACCTGTAGAGTCTGGCGGGGGCGCCCCCTCCCCGGGCACCTATCCTTTCTCCTCCTTCGGAAACCTCTCGCTCAGCTACCCGCGTGTCGGACAGGCGGCGCTGGGATCCCGGGACAGGGTGCCAGGCTCGCTGTTTGTGACACGTAGACGCCCTCCCCGCCGCGGTACAGCCTCGGAACCTGGATGTCCTCCTGGCCGGAAAGTTTGGGGCTGGGCGCCATGGCCAAGAGCAGCTCCCTTAATGTCCGCGTCGTGGAGGGCCGGGCGCTGCCCGCCAAGGACGTGTGAGTACTCCCGGGGCCAGTCGGGGATGGGGGGCGTTCCAGGCATGGGATGGGGCGGGGGTCGCCCATTCCGCGTGCCAGGGAAGGCCGGTGAAGTGGGCGGGGGTTCTTGTCTGAGACCGAGTATTGAGGCAGATCCACCTTCATGGGGCGACAGGCCCCACGCCCATCGCTTCATGGTGGGAGGGGACGCCAAGACTTAGCAGATGCCCCGCCCCGCCCCCAGGAAAGGGGTGTCTTTGTTCCTGGGACGTACTAAAGGGGGTCTTCCAGGACTTCAGCCCTGGGGATTAGAGGGTCGGATTCTGTCAGAGCTGGGGAGGGGCTTTAGGGGTGGGGGGCTCTCTTTCTTAGTCCAGGCAGATGTTGGAGGTGGGGTTTCTCCAGGCCTGGGTGGGCACCTGTTAAGAGAACCCTGGGGAGGAGCCCCAGAGGGCCTGGGATCCAGGTGGCCCCAGGATTCCTCTGTGTGCATCTGGCATTTAGGTTTGCAGAGTGTCACCAAGTGGCCCACCGGCCAGGCCTGGGGGAAACTGGGGTCCTCTTGACCCAAAACCCTAAGCTCCCCAGCCAGCAGCTCCCAGCCCAATGGGGACCTTCCCTGGATGCTAAGCCGCTTGAAGAGCCAACTTCCCCCTGCAGCCCCCTCCCTAGCCAGGTGTGATGGGGCTGGAGGACCCTCAGGTTCCCCTTAGTACCAGTCCTCGGCTGTGCTTCCCTCAGGGCTGAGTCAGCAGTTGCCGAATCAGCAGAATGGGGGGAGGGGTCCCCCTCCTGCCTGGCCTGGAGCCCAGAAGGGGCCCTAAGGGTGTCAGCACCTGAAACAGGTGTGGGATCCTTGGCAGGACATTGGCTGTGTGACCTTGAACCTAGTCCTGTTTGGGTTTGGATTTTCCATCTGGGCAATGGAAACCCTGGACAGGAGTCTCCAAGCCGCATGCAGCTGAGGGTGGAGAACCTCTTAGCATTTACCTGCTGGCCAGGTGAGCAGGACCGTGGATTCTGAGCCTTCGCACAGGCTGGGGCTTAGCTATGCTCTGACTCCCCCAGCTGTGGGCCCCCAGTGAGGAGTATCCTGCCTCTGACTTCATGAACATCCCCCTCCCCAGCCCTGCAGCTATGTCAAGGGGGAGGCTGCACAGAGCATTTCTAGCTCCCCGCACGCACATCAGCGACCCCAAGAAGACACGCATCTGAGGAAAGCAGAGAGCTCGCTGTGCAAATGCAGCATCTGGACGAGCCCCCTGACTCCCCTCTTATGAGATGTCCTCTCAGAGCATTCGAGAATTAGTGATTCTGGAACTGTCGAGGCAGTGAGGTCAGGAGTGGGGACCTGGCAGCTGCTGACCTGGCCAGCTGCTCCGGCCCCTCCATGGGCGAGGGCCATGAGGGAGTGACGGATGTTGTCCTTGGACCCGGACATGGCTCGCGGGGCTCCCTCTGCCTCTTCTGGGGAGGGAGTTGACTCATACCTGGTTCCTGCATCTCTTGGCCACCCCTCCTCCCCCAAGTTCCCGGGCCAAGGTGAGCTCTGAGGTGGGCCATGCCCCAGAACCAGAGAGGAGAGTGACTAAGCCCCAGTGGGGGATCCAGCCACACTGCCTCAGTTTCCCTGGCTGTTGGTGCCCTTCTTCAGAGGGGCTCCCTCAGAGCGTGCTGGGATCTCCATGCCTGTGGGGACTCTTAGATGAGTATGTCCTCTCTCCCCTCTCCTAAGGGAGAGGGCCCAGATTCTTCCTGAAGCCTCACCAGGTTTGAGGGGGTTTTGGCCTGGCTTGGGAGGAGGCCTCAGCTGATAATTTGAGAGTTATTTCTGTCATTAATAATAGCAGCTGTATGTCTTTGACAGCTTCCTATGGGCCAGGTCCTGTGTTTGACACTTCCTGTAGTCCTATTAGCATTTCCATTTTACGAATGGGCAAACCGAGGATCAGAGAGGCAAAGTCACTTGCCCAAGGTCACAGAGCTGGGATTTGAACCCTGACTGCCCCCATGCCCCAACCAGACTGGGCAGGCAATGGCCGATGGGCCTGCTTTCCCATGCTTGAGGTGGGGCAGGAGCCGTGGGAGAGGCCAAAGGTCTAGAGAGATTGAGGGTCTGGAAGGGGTAGCTCCCTTCCGCCACTGTTGCCCCTGCCTGATAGGAGCCTGATAAGGCCCTTGTGCGTCAGAGCCCTGGAGCTGACGTGCTTGGCTCCCATGAGGGACCCAGGGGTCAGGCCGGGTAGACGGGAGGAGGCGTGGCTCCCAGCCCTTTTCTATGGATCCCAGCCCATTTGCCCCACATCTGCTGCTGGGGAAACTGAGGGATTGGAGCCCGCCTAAAAGAAGCTCAGAGAGAGAGGACCCAGAGAGAGAAATGAGATAGAGGGGGTTACCAGCCACGGGCATCCAGGGGGGTGGAGCCCGATGGGAAAACTGAGGCTCCCAGGGTTACTCAGCCCAATGGGTTTGGGATAGATCAGATGGGAAAACTGAGGCCTGGGGCATTACACAGAAGGGAGGTCAGAGGTAGAACCCAGAGAGGAGTTCAGAGACACAGGACACCAACCAGTCTGAGGTGTGCAGGGATGGAGAGCAGGTGGGGAAATGAAGGTACACCCGGCGGAGGGAACTAGAGGAAGGAGTCCACAGAGGGAACCGAGGCATGGGGAGGGCTCAGCCAGCAGACGAGGTTGGAGCAGCTCCCGGTGCCAGCGTCCCTCTTCCTGGGAATCCCTGAGGCATTTGTGGATCAGTGACAAACTGAGCTGAGAGAGCGGGCAGAGAGAGGTCGGGGGCTGGGGTGTCAGGGGAGGGGGCCATTTGGACAAGGGATCGTGAGCTGGGGTGCAGGCATTGGTTAAGAACATGTGTGCTGAGCCCCACAGACCTGGGTTCGAATTCTGATTCTGCAGTGGTGGGGGGAGATGAGGGTGGGGAAATACAGCTCCTCCCCCAAGGAAATCAGATTTCGGAAGTTGCAGGTAGCCATGGAGACAGACACTAAACGGAGAGAAGCGGAGCAAGATGATTTCACATGCTCAGAGGGATCGGAGATCAATTTTACACTGTCTACTGTTGGTGGACAGTGGTGATCAAGGACCACCTCTCTGAGGCGGTGACTTTTGGGCTGAGGTTTGAATAATAGGATGGAGCCAGCCATGACAAGATCAGGAACAGAGCGGGTGTCTTAGTTAGGTGGAACAGCAAGTGCAAAGGCCCTGAAGCTGGACTGAGCTTAGTGGAAGACAAAGGAAGCCTGTGAGATGGGAAGGGGGCGGGGGTCGGGGAAAGAGATGAGGGTCCCTGGTCGATAGCTTGGGATGGACCAGTAACTCTTACTATGAAGCGGGGCTGGAACTGGCTTTGGTTGGCCTGTGGCTCACGGCTACTCAAGGGGATGCAGCCCATTTCTCCTACTGGTTGAGTTTTGAGGTCTGGGTGCCCTGGTCTGTGCCTGCAGTGAGAGCGGCTGTCCATCCTCGCTGAAGGCTGAGCTATGGGGAGTCCCGTCCCAGGGAAACTCCCAATGGAGAGGGCAATGCTTACCCTGAGGGTGGCGTTCAGGCACCTGTGGGGAAAGCTCTGGGGTCGGCCATGATGCATCGCACCATGCATTGGCTTCTTTAGCTCCTCCAACCGCCCTAGGGGGTATGTGAAAATATTACACCCGACTTACAGAGCAGAGAAACTGAGGCCCACAGAGGGAAGGGGTCTTGCCAGGGTTCCATAGTTAGTAAACTTGGGGCCAGGGATGATTCCCCAGCAGAGCACGTGCTCTGGACCACCGCTTCGGGCTTCCTGCGACCGGGACTCCAAATTTTCTGGCTTCATGTCTCAATGTTCTATTTCTTTGGGTGGAAGCCCAGGGCCCATTCAAGGAGGTCCGCAGTGGGTGGGCTGGACAGCCATGACATCATCTGCTGGTCCCCAGAGGTCCTGCCTCCACTGAACTTGCTGTGTGACCCTGGGCAAATCCCCTCCCCTCTCTGGGCCTTAGTTGCCCCCATCTGTAAAATGAAGGCAGATTGGGATCCCCACCCAGGGCTGCTCCCTCAAGCCCGCTCCCCAAACCTCCTCCTTCCGCAGGTCTGGGAGCAGTGACCCCTACTGCATAGTGAAAGTGGACGACGAAGTGGTGGCCAGGTAAGGAGGGGAGGGCAAAGGGAGCAGGGCCAGGGGACCGGGCTCCATCTTGACCTGGGGAGTCCAGGCACAAGAATTCACGTTGAAAAGAGGACCTGGGGGAGGGCAACATTTACCCCAAGGGGGTACTCGCAGGCCTGATGGTGGGTGCTTTGTGCCCTGGCCATGGGCCCAGACAGAGGGGGCGCTGGCTCCCCTCTCCATCTGGTCCCACCAACTGGCCGACATCTTCCCCCTTCCGCCTTGTCCTGATGATGTCCCTGCTGGCGTCCTGGGGCTGACTCAGTGGCGGCCAGATTGTACCTTCCGCAGTGGCCTCCCCGGGGATGGGCATCTCATGCTTGGCTGGGCTGGCTGGTTCCGGGCCTGCTGGGTGCTGCGGGCACCGGGGTGTGTATGTGTGTGTGTATGCGGGGGGGCGGGGGCGTGCATGTGCGCCCGGCTGGGCCTGCTTGTGAGTGTGTGTCGGGGTGTCGGAGGGCTGATGTGAATGCCTGCGACCACTGGTGCGTGTCCCTGGGGGTGTGCAGGCTCAGAGGTTCACGTTGTGTACCAGCGTGGGGGGGTATACATGTGTGTGCACACGTGGGCTGCCGTGTACATGCACGTGTGCACCAATGCCTGCTTATTTGGGTACACAGGCCCCACTGTGAACACATGTGAGGATGTGAAGATGTTTGGTGTGTGTGAGCGAGTCTCGGGCTGGGGAGACATCGGGCTGTGCTGTGCTGTGCTGTGCTGGGCTGAAGGACGGCTCTCAGCCCCCGTAGGCCTGAAAGGTGTGGGTGGGCCGGCGGCTGAGGCCTTGGTTCCTATGGAGACAGCAGGATTCAGCATCCTCCTGGCACCAGTTCTGGTCCAGATGGGCCGGGAGCTGGGGGCAGGGAGCCCGTGTGGAGAAGGGTAGCCTGCAGCGCACCAGCCAACCAACCCCCATCATTCTCTCTGTGCTTGTGTTGCCCCTTATCAAATTCTGTGACACCACCCCCAAACCCACAGACTGATTTTCCGTGTGACCCCAGGCTCTCACCCCCTCTGGGCTCTGAGGAGCTTCTCAGCTCGGGGGCTGGGGAGCCTGAGGGGACTTCCAGCCGGGAAGAGGTCAGGGTAGTGGGAAGAGGGTGTTTGGAGAGACGAGTCCGTCTGATGGTGGGGCCCTGGGCTGTGTGTGTATGTATGTGTGTCCACGTTCATACTCTTTGCTGGGGAAGGGTGTGTGGAAGGAAGGAGGAAGACAGTGGCAGGTGTGCAGACCAAATTTTGCAACCGTAAATTTTGGTGTCTTCACTGGGCAAAGTAGGTTCTTTTTTCCCCATTGTGTAAAGGGAGGTGCATCTGCAGAGGTGTTGGGGTGAAGATGTATGTGTGTCTGTTTCTGGGTTTGTCTTGGTCCCCGACCCTCCTGGGGTTCCCCTTGCTTACTGAGTGCTCTGGCCTCTGCTGACTTCATGGTCTCCTGGCCCCTCACACGTCCCTGCCTCCCAACCACCATCTTCTTGTTCCTCAAACTCACCATTCCTGCCTCAGGGCCTTTGCATGTGCTCGTGGTCTTCCAGCCATGCGGAATACTTGTTCTCATCCTTTCTCCCTGCTTTGCCTGACTAGCTCCCGCAGGAAGCCTTTCCTGACCCCTCCTATCCTCACCCCAGTGGGCACCACTGAGCTAACCAATCACAGAACTTCTTTCACTGTGTCACAAGGGCTCAGGAGGGAACACCAGTCTGCTGAGCGAGGCTCTGTGGGGGTGGGGACCTTGGCACCTCTTCCTCTGATTCCCCATAGCCCCCAAGACTTGGCACATAGGTCAGGGCGAGTGTTTATGGAGTGAATGAATGAATGGATGGATGGAATTGTGTGTCTTGTCAGTTACTGTGTGACAGTGTGATTCTGTGTGTGTATCTCTGCTGCATATCACCCTCTGTGTGTGAGTGTGTGTCTGTGGGTCTATGTGTGTCTCCATGTTCGGGCATTTCTTTTCTCTGTGTCTCTGTGTGAATGTTTCTGTTTTCTCTCTGTGTGTCTGCACGTGTCTATATGTAGAAACACACAGATCTGTGTTTCTAGAAAATTTTGAGGATGCATATGTATATGTGTGTATGTGTGTATGTGTGAATGTGTCTCTGGCTTCCTTGGTATATCTGTGAATATTTCTGTTTCAGTGTGTATCCCCATGGGAGTGTGTGTGTGTGTGTTGAGGTCCCTGGGTGTGTGAGGGTCAGGGTTTGTGTGCGTATTTGTGTGTGTCTCCATGCCTGGATTCTTGAGTGTATGAGTGTGTGTGCTTGTAGCTGTATTTGAGTGTATTTGAGTAGCTCTGGGTGTGTATGTGTCTGGATCCCTGTGTGTGTGTTTGTGACCCCAGCTATCTGCTGCCTGTGTGGCCTGAAGGCCCCCAGCCCCCCATGTCCCCTTTTGCAGGACAGCAACCATCTGGCGAAGCCTGAGCCCCTTCTGGGGGGAGGAGTACACAGTACACCTGCCCCTGGATTTCCACCATCTGGCCTTCTATGTGCTGGACGAGGATACCGTGGGGTGTGTGTGCTGGGAACCCAAGCCTGGGTGTCTGAGGGAAGGCGGGACACCCCAATACACAGTACCCACCCACCCAGCCGTTGACGCCTTGCCTCCACCTCTCCACGGGAGGGGCAGGGGTCGCTAAGTTGGACCCTCATCTGCCTGCCTTTCTGCAGGCACGACGACATCATAGGCAAGATCTCACTGAGCAGGGAGGCCATTACAGCTGACCCCCGAGGTGGGTGAGGGGCACGGGCCCCCAGCCGGGCAGAGGGCAGAGCGGGTGGCAGTTGTAAGGGCGTAGCCAGCAGCACGGGGCAACACAGAGCCTTCAGGGGAAAATTATTTTGGTTGTTGCTTTTGTTTTTCATGTTAATTTAGTTCGTGTATTGAGCGGTTAGCTTATTTACATGGGTCAATATTCAGAAGATACAATTAGCCGTGAAACTGTCCCTCTTACCCCAGCTACTCCATTCTTTTTTTTTTTTTTTTTTGGCCACACTGCACGGCATGCGGGATCTTAGTTCCCCAGCCAGGGATCCAAGCCACACCCCCTGCAGTGGAAGCGGGGAGTCTTAACCACTGGACTGCTGGGGAAGTCCCCCCACTCTCATCCTCAGTGTTGTCAGTTTCTTGTATGTCCTTCTAGGGACATTTTAAATATATGCAAGCAAGTAACAATAGTAATAGCAGCAAAAAGTTATATAGTGCTTACTGTATGCTGAACACTTTCTAAGTGCTTTACACGTATCGATTCACTTAATTATCGTGATAACCCTAAGAGCTAGGTACTCTTGTTATGCCCACTCTATAGGTGAACAAACTGAGGCACAGGGGGTTAAATAACTTGCCCAAGATCACAAAATTATTAAGTGGGACAGCTGGGATTTGAACCAAGTTGTCTAGTTCCAGAGTCTGTGATCTTAATTTTAATTAATTTATTTATTTTGGCTGTGCTGGGTCTTCGTTTCTGTGCGAGGGCTTTCTCTAGTTGTGGCAAGCGGGGGCCACTCTTCATCACGGTGCGCGGGCCTCTCACTATTGCGGCCTATCTTGTTGCGGAGCACAGGCTCCAGATGCGCAGGCTCAGTAGTTGTGGCTCATGGGCCTAGTTGCTCCGCGGCATGTGGGATCCTCCCAGACCAGGGCTCGAACCCGTGTCCCCTGCATTAGCAGGCAGATTCTCAACCACTGCGCCACCAGGGAAGACCCAGAGTCTGTGATCTTAACACTATACTATATGTGTTTTTATTCTCTGCTTATAGGAATGGTAGCCTATTAAACTCATCTGTTCTGTACCCTGTCTTTTCACTTCACCATGTACCTTGGAGATCTTTCCATAATGGTGTCCCCCAAGCCGCATTCTTTGATCTTCGTATGACTTTATGGCACTCCATTGTGCCATCCAATGATGGATGTGCCATCATTTATTTGTCTGGTCCCCTCGTGATGGACACTTGGGTCGTTGACAGTCTTTTCCTAGTTCAAACAATGCTGCAATGACTAGCCTTGTACAAACGTGATTGCACACATATATGCAAGTTACATCAATCAGCTTGATAAATTCCTAGAGGTGGATTTGCTGGATCAAAGAGTACCCACATTAGCACATTTGATAGTTATTATAGTAATTAAGTTACCCTCCCTGGAGGAGTTAACAGTTTAACCCATCCTGTACCCTTGCCAACAAATACCAAACGTTTGGATCTTGTATCTGATAGCTAAAAAAAAATTGCCTCTTAGCGTGGGTTATTTTGCATTTCTCTATGAGTGAGATTTTTTTTTTTATTCAAACAGAAAGTCACAGAAATTATAATCAGTTCACTCGGTCCCATGTAATTAATTTTTTTTCATCTTGATCTTTTGTTAGCACTTTTATGAATTCATCAGTTTTCCATTAGAGTTCTGAATCTGTGAGTGAGATTGAAGACCTTTTTATATATTCAAGAGTCACCTTATTTCCTTTTTTGCCTATTGTGTATTCACATTGTATGTGTATTGCTCACCCACTGAGTTGTTGCCTTTTCTTACTGATTTATAGGAGCCCTTTACATGTGAGGAAAATGAACTTTGTCATATTAGCTGCAAAGTGTTTTTCTCCCTTGTGGCTTATATTTTGACTTTGATTACAGTTTTTTCCAGAAGAAAATTTGTTTCTTTTTTTGTAGTCAACAATTTTTTTTGGCTTTTGATTTTCTGTGATACCTAAAAGGCTTTCTCAACCCTAAGATTAAGACAATTTTTTTTTACGTGATTCTTTCAAGCAACAATTTGTTTCCATTTTTTTTTGCAGTTAAGTCTTTCATCTATTTGGAATTTACCCAGATACAAAGTATGGGGTAGGGATTAAACTTTACTACTTTTTGTCTAGATGACCACTACTTGTCTTGACACCATTTATTGAATAATATAATATATTTTTTCATTAGTGAGCGTTAGTTGACAGCCTATGTACCAGTCATCATAATCATCACTCCTATTTAATGAGGGCTTATTATGTGCCAGGCACAATGCTAAGTACCTCGCAACACCAAATGAAGTATGCACCAGAATGATCTCAGATTCACAGCTGATGGGAAGTGAGGCTTGGAGAGGTGGGGTGACTTGTCCCTCCTAGATGTTGCAGAGGTGGGAATTGACACCAGGCTGTGCCTGCCTCCTAAGTCTGTGTTCTTAACCTGTCCACTGAGCTGTCCCCAGTGTGCCTCAAACATCCACCCAAGGGGGTGGAATTAAATTAATGACATATAAGGCTTAACTTCAAGGAACTTATGGACAGATAGAAAAATACAACACATTTACCCAGAACAGGGAGGAAGAAAAAATCGAAACTGTCATGTGTCTGTGGGTGCCTTTTATTTTTTAAAACGACTGCAATGTGGGGTGGAGGTATGTGAGGCATCACTGGCATGATAGAGGGCAGTGAGGGCTAGTGTGGTTAAGGAAGGCTTCCTGGAGGAAGGGGAATGAGTTAGTTCTTAAAGATGCTTTGGCAAAGATGCTAAGGCACATCTCCATGGATCCTCTTCTAAGGTCAGGTGTAAGCCAGGCCGGATGGAATACTTGATGGGGGTTGATTGGGGAGGAGGCCAGAGTCTGGACTTCCTTCTGGAGACACTAGGGAGTCATCGATGGTCCCTGAGTAAGACAGTGAAGAGATTGGAGCCATAATATCAGAGGATGCACTGACAGAAGAGATTAGATACATTTTCAGAAGGTTTCTGTGCTGCCGTGTGGATATTGGATCACAGTGGGACAGGAGTAGATGTGGGAGATCAATTAGGTATCTGTTGCAATAATCAAGTGAGCAAAACTGATGGCATCCTGGACTTGGGGGTAGCGGTGGAGCTAGAGAGGTGAGATGCAACTCACACTTCCAGCAGCATGAGGGAACTAGATCCTCAGAAGGGCCCTCCTGCCGCATAACAGTGAGATCCTGAATTAGATGCAATTCCTAATACATTGTTGGAAGGATGTAAAGAAGGAAAAAACCCTCAGTGTTCCTCCCCCAACCTCCTGCAAAGCATGAGCTAAAACCTAACGGGGAGTGGTGTGCAACAAGAAAGGAAATCAGGAAGGATTTCCCTGAAAGTAAATGTCATTATCAAACTCACAGTCAACAAACAGACTGAATCTTAGGCTAGGGGGAAGACAGATATTACTGAATCTGAGAATTCCCCATTAGATTGAGACCCTTAAAAGGTTCCAGAACAGGCAACCACCACTGCTCTCCAGGGATAAGCATCTTCATGTTGAATTTCCCACAGAGTGAGCTCCAACAAGCATGGCTTCACAATCAAAGAGCACCACACACTCAAGGAAGTGTGCCGTGCCACCATGAGCGCGAGTCAGCAGAAACAATGGCCATCAGATTTAGACCCATAAAGGCTTTGGATTTTGTATTTATGATTATAGAAATTTAAAAAATTCAATAAATTAATCACCAGAAAGGGCCAGCAATAACCATGATAAATTAAAGCAATACATTAAAAAAAAATAGACTGACTTGGAAAAGAACCAAATCAAACTTTTAGAGATAAAAAGTACAATTGTTGACATTGAAAACTGAGTGGCTGAGTTCAACAGCAGATCGTTCATTCAGAAAGAAATTATTTAAACCTCAGCCCAGAGAAGTGAGAAGGAAAGTGTAAAAGCGAAGTTGAAGGCATAGAAAATAACTGAGAAGGTCTAACATTCATTTAATTGGACTCCTAGAAGCAGAAAATAGAAAAAGCTGGGGAGAGGAAATGATAAAAAAAATTGACCACCTGGAATTTTCCAAAACTCAAGGAAGGGCATGAGTCCATAAGTAGGAGAAGCACAACCTGTACTAAGGCAGGATTAAAAAAAAAAAAAATCCTTACCTAGACACATTGTGGGGAAACTGCAGCAAACATCAAAGCCATAGTCCTTAAACTTGGAAAAGATAGACTGTTCACACAAGATCAATTATTAGGCTGAAATGACTTCCCAGTAACTACAATCAAAGCTGGAAGCCAGTGAACAATATCTCTAACGTGTTGAGAGAAATGAGAGAGAGGGAGAAGGAGAGAGGGAGAGGTTAAGACTGAGACTAAGATTGACTTGATTGATTCAAGCAGAGAGCCTGAATGAAGGCTCAGAGATAGGAATGTCCAAGTTTTTTTTTTTTTTTTCCGTGGTACACCGGCCTCTCACTGTTGCGGCCTCTCCCGTTGCGGAGCACAGGCTCCGGATGCACAGGCTCTGGACGCGCAGGCTCAGCGGCCATGGCTCACGGGCCTAGCCGCTCCGCGGCATGTGGGATCTTCCCGGACCGGGGCACGAACCCGTGTCTCCTGCATCGGCAGGCGGACTCTCAACCATTGCGCCACCAGGGCAGCCCCCAAGGTTTTTTTTGAGGGGAGAGTATATTGGGACTAAATGATGCAGGGCTTTATATATCAGGATGAAGAGTGTGATAGTACCTGGTTAAGGGCATTGGCCCTAGAACTATACTGCCTGTGTTTAAATCCTAGCTCTGCTGTTTACTAGCTGTGGGATCATGGGCAAAGCTCCTTCCTCGCTGTGCCTCATTTTCCTCATCTGGAAGTAGGGATAATTACAGTACCTACAACAGAAGGCTAACATGAGAGGTCCAAGACTCAATACCTTTTTAATGTTAATTGAATTTTTAAGTTAATGCAATGTCGAGCCCACGGTAGGTGCTTAATGAATGTTAGTGCCTGCGCCCTCCAGGAATTGATAGCTGGATCAACCTGAGCCATGTGGACCCTGATGCAGAGGTGCAGGGTGAGATCTGCCTGGCCGTGCAGATGCTGGAGGATGTGAGGGGCCGTTGTCTTCGCTGTCACGTGCTCCAGGCCAGGTATGGTCATGATGGGGGATTGGATGGGGGGATGGTCTGGGAATGAGCAGAAATCCACTGGGTCCTCCTGCCTTGAGACCACCTCTCTCCTGGCACACTTCTGGGCTCACAACCAGGATCCTTGGCAGGCAAACGGTCCAAGCTCACCAGGTTGCAAATTTCTTGGGTTAAAGCACAAGCAAAATCTTTGTTGGGGCCCCAGTGAGTAGCAGCTAAAGGCCAGATACTCAGGATGACCAGACAGATGAGTGTGGAGGTGTATTAATCAAATTGTAAGTGATAGACACCCAATTCATACTGGCTTAGGCAGATTGGCTTGTATGAATGACATGCAGCTTCAGGCATGGCTGGATCCAGGTGCTCCAACAGTGACATCAGGAATCTGTAGAAATAGATTCCTTGGATGTCTTTTGTATTAACTTCATCCTCAGACAGTCTCTCCCCCAGGTAGGGGCAAAGATGACCCCAGAAGCCTCAGACTGGCATGCTATCAACTTGGCAGCTCCAATGGAGAAAGAACTTCTGTCTTTCACCATTTCCAACCAATATCCTGGGACTAATTCTTATTGACCCAGTCTGGGGTACATGCCTATCACTAAACCAATTACACTGACTCTGACTGGTCAGGCCTGAGTTCCAAGCCCATTCCTGCAGTGGAAGGAGGGATCAACTCACATAGGTCATGTGGACTGGGAGAGAGGGAGGGGTAGGTCCTGTCCCAAAGAAACATAAGAAGGAAGACGGATGCAGGACCAGTAAAACCCACAGATGAACCTCCAGGGGCAGCAGCTCCTGGGATATTCATCTTCCTTCTTGCCTATTTATCACTCCTCTCTGTTTCTCAGCTCCCCCATTCCTCTATTTCCTTAAATACTTCCACTCCTCTTTTCCCTCCCATCTCCTATCTTGTTTTCTGCCTTTTATTTCAACACCTTACTCCCTCGACCCTTACTTTTAGGCCAGTCCTTGCCCAGGTTGGGCTGGATCTCTATTTCTAGTTTGCTCTGTGACCTTAAAGCCCTATCTTGCCCTCTCTGTGCCTCTCCTACAACCTCCAGATTTCTGTCCCCAGCCGGGGCTCCCTGGAGTCTGGATGGAGTAGCAGGCAGGCATAGGACAAACAAAAGGACTCAGTATGGGGCAGGGACACCTCATCTGCTCTGTGCCCATGACCTCCTCCCCAGCCACAAAGCTGTTCAGGATCCTTGCAAGCAGGAGAGGGACTGATTGCAGTCGCTTAGTAACTAGGCTGGCTCCTAGGAAACCAAAGAAGGCTTTGGATGCTGAGCAGGGGTGGGAGAGGAGCAGCGGGAGGAAACAAGCAGCCCCTGGGTGTGTGTGTGGGGGAATGTCCCTGGATTTGGGGGACCTTGGGAAGGAGGGGTGGGGGAGGCTGACTGGGGTGAGCCTTTGAGTTGTCATGGCAACCAGAGGCAGGCAGGCCCTGCTTCATGCCTTTTCTTCGTCCTAGGCACAGTGTGGGCATGAGTGTTTGTTGAGTGAATGAGTGAGCTGAGCACTTACCACCTGCCGGCTGCTATGCTGAGCCCTTTACACATATTGTCACATTTAACCCTTGGCCCTGTGAGGTTGGTCTGTTATTACTCTGATTTTCCAGATGAAGAAACAGGCTCAGGGAGGTGAAGTAAATTTTCCTAGTGTCACCCAGCCAGTGAATGGGAGAGTCAGGCTTTGAACCCTGGCATCTGGTCTCCCATCCAGGGGCTCCAGGGAAACTGAGACTCCCTTCCCCCTCCTCACTGCACCTTCACCTGCTGCTTTGTGATGTTCAGCTTGACCTTTCGGTGCCTCAGTTTCCTTCCCTAGAAAATAGGGGCATAGTAGCGTGTCCTCGTAGGGTGGCATTAGTCAATAGGAAGATACTGGGTTTGGATGGCTCTGGTGAGGGATGTTCCTCGCTGGATCCCTACAATGGGGTAGTTCGTTGCCTTGGAAACCAGCAGTATTTGAATGGTCTACCCTGAACCCCCTTTCCAAGGTCTTGCTCCTCAAGGGTCCTGTGACCCCCCCACCCCTTACTTCATCTGTTCCCAGGGACCTGGCCCCCCGAGACATCTCCGGCACATCTGACCCATTTGCACGTGTGTTTTGGGGCAGCCAGAGCTTGGAGACTTCGGTAAGCGGTGTAGCGGAGCCGGGAGAGTGGGGCATCAGGTGACCTTGGGAAAGCCACTTAACCTCTCTGAAGCTCAGTTTTACCATCTGTAAAATGGCAACAGTGGTCCCATTAGCTCTCTCTCTCACTCCCTCCTTTCCCAGACCATCAAGAAGACTCGCTTCCCACACTGGGATGAGGTGCTGGAGCTGCGGGAGATGCCAGGTCCCCCATCCCCGCTGCGGGTGGAGCTCTGGGACTGGGACATGGTTGGCAAGAATGACTTCCTGGGCATGGTGAGCACGCCCCCGCCAACACCCGCCTCCCCTGACACCCTCCATGGCTTCCCATTGCCTCCAAGGGGGAAGGGGGAGGTGGGCTGGGCATCTTCGGGCGTGCTTGGAAGGGTAGATGTGAAGCCTGCCTCATCAGGTCCCCTGGCCAGGCCTGGGTGATGGAGTGCCATTGTTCCATTGGTGCAGGAACCTGTCCAAGGTCACAGGGTGGGCCCAGATTCTTATTCCGGGATGAGAGTACCCAGGATGACTGTGTGCTAGCCCTGTGCTAAGTGCTTCTCCAGCATCACCTCATTGGCCATCATCACCTGATGGCCACTGTTAAGAGGCTAGGACCATTGTTGTCCCCGTTTTGCAGATGGGAATACGAAGGTTCAGAGAGGTTAAGTGGCTTTCCCAAGGTCATATGATTAAGAAATGGCAGAGTCAGGATTTGAGTTCAGGTCTCTCTGACTCCAGAGTCGAAGTCTAACTCTTACTCCTGGAAGCGCTGGGCTCAAGGTCTTGCTCTCGGAACCTCAGTCTTCCCATCTGTAAAATGCGTGATTTTTCTTGCCTCTCAGTAGTAGTGGATGTATACTCAGACTTGACAGTTTTTGGGTTTTTTTCAGCCGCACTGCGTAATCAGGGGTTGAACCTGGGCCGCAGCAGTGAACACACTAAATCCTAACCACTAGGCCGCCAGGGAACTCCAAAGGCTGACAGTTTTTAAAAGTAGCCAATATTAGAGCAAATAAGAGGAAGACTTGGTTATGCACTCCTGGTGGGACTATAACATGGTGCAGCGGCTTTGGAAGATGGTCTGGCAATTCCTCAAATGATTAAAGATAGAGTTACCACGTGACCCAGCAGCTCTACTCCTAGGTGTGTACCAAAGAGAAATGAAAACTTATATCCACACCAGAAAGGTTACATTAATGTTCATAGCAGCATCGTTCATAATAGCCAAAAGTAGAAACAGCCCAGATGTCTATCAACAGATGAATGAATGAACAAAATGTAGTATATCCACACAATGGAATACTATTCAGCCATAAAAAGGAACAAAGTACTGACACATGCTACAACGTGGATGAACTTTGAAAACACAATGCTAAGTGAAAGAAGTCAGTCCAAAACCTCCCACATCTTGTATGATTTAATTTATATGAGATGTCTAATACGAGCGAATCTATAAAGACATAAAGTAGATAAGTCGTTGCCAGGGGCTGGGGGATGGGGAGTGATTGCTAATGGGTATAGGCTTTTTTTTTGGTGGGGGAACTGATAGAAAATGGACTGAAATTAGTGGTGATGGTCACACAACTCTGTGAATATACTAAAAACCACTGAATCATACGCTTTAAATCAGTGAATTGTAAGGGATGTGAATTATATCTCTGTAAAATTGTTATTTAAAAAGAGAGGGAGGTGGGGCTTGCGGGCCTTCTGGACTGTCTTTATTATTTATTTACTTATTTACTTTTGGCCATGCCACTGGCCCACCAGGGAATTCCCTTTATGCCTTTTGATAGATGCAAGTTTCGTCCCTAAACAGAGCTGAAAATACACTCAGTCCAGACATGCTGTCTCTAGCAGCTCTGTGACCTCGGGCAAGTCACTCCACTTCTCTGAACCTCAGTTTCCTCAACTGTAAATTAAGTGTCCCCTGGAGGCCCTCAGGATACGGTATGGGAGGAGGAGGTAGCCCTTGGCGGGCTTTGCCGCCCCCCCTTGGGTGGGCAGCCTGACCTCTTCTTCCAGGGCTGGGTGGGGCAGAGCTCTACTGAGGGTCTGTGTGTCCCCCCCACAGGTGGAGTTCCCCCCGCAGGTCCTACAGCAGAACCCGCCCAATGGCTGGTTCCACCTCCTGCCCTTTCCCAGAGCGGAGGAGGATTCTGGGTAAACGTGGGTGCAGAGGGAGGAGGCTGGGCTGGAACCATGTTGGGTACCACCTTCAGCTTGTATTATTACAGTATTTATACCGGTTGATATCTATTCACACCTGTTTATACTGGCCACACCTGCCCACACCTGTCTTGTTTTACAAATATCTATGCTCTTTACCTGTACTCACACCTGACTACCTTGGCTCACCGCGCTGGCCCATACATACTTACGTTCCTTCACCTGTGATCTGGCCCTGGCCAGGGGGAGCCTGGGTGCTCTTCGGCTGAAGGTGCGCCTGACTGAGGACCGCGTCCTGCCCTCCCAGTACTACCAGCCACTCAGGGAGTTGCTCATGGAGTCTGTGCTGGGGCCGGCAGAGGTGGGTGCATCACTGCGGGTGGGCAGGGATCTGGATCATGGCCTCCCCTTGCTTCGGGGATGTCTAGCTGGGCTTTTCTGCTTTGGGGTCCCAGGGCCCCAGGCCACCTCTCCTGCCTCCTGTCCTTGTGCAGGAAGATGCTGCCAGCCCCCTGGCTGTCCTGGAGGAGCTGACCTCGGGGGACTGCCGCCAGGAGCTTGCCACCAAGCTGGTGAAGCTCTTTCTTGGCCAGGGCCTGGCTGGGCCCTTTCTGGACTATCTCACCCGGCGTGAGGTGGCACGGACCAGTGAGTTGCCTGCATGACCCTCATGCATCACTCCCCAAGGATGAGTCTGCAGCGCGTCTCTGGGAGAGAAATGGGGGGGGCCTTAGGCAGAGGGCAGGGGCTGCTGTGTCTGTATGTGTCGGAGGTGGCACGGGCTGTGCACTCCCAGTCAGCTGGGAGCATGGTCCTGGGTTTAGGCCCTGGTTTTGCTACTCATGAGCTGTGTGACCTTAGGCAGCTCACTTAACCACTCTGGGCCTTTGTACTGTGAACGGAGTTGACGTTGCAAATCTCCTCAATTCCTGAGGCTGGAAGAATCATGACCCCCACCTTGGGTGGGTGGGGTGAGGTGGATTCAGCCCCCCAAATCCCAGCAAACACTTCCCTCTGTCCTCCCAGCTGACCCCAACACCCTCTTCCGTTCTAACTCCCTGGCATCCAAGTCAATGGAACAGTTTCTGAAGGGGGGTTGGTGAAGGCCTGGGGGGGGGGCCGGCAGCAGCTTCCTCAAGGGAACTCCCTTCCCAGTGCTTACTCGGACCCCAGAGCTTGGCCAGCCTCAGGTGGCACTGGGTGGCTGAGCTGCGGTGCTGGTGGCTGGTGGCTGGCCTAGCCCTGAGTTGCACCCCAACCCCAGCCCTTGGGCAGGCCCCCGCCTCGCTCTGAACCTCTCCCTGCGTGGTCCCCCTGACCCTCGCTCACGGGCACACCCTGGCCTTGCCCTCAGCCCCACCCCGTGTGGTGCCCCCCTGCCCCCAGCTCGTGGGCATGCCCTACCTGCACGAGGTCCTGAGGCCGGTGATTAACCGCGTCTTCGAGGAGAAGAAGTACATGGAGCTGGACCCGTGCAAGATGGACCTGGGCCGCACCAGGTGAGCCAAGCCTGAGGGGTGAACCCTCCACGGGCCCCTTGTCTGCCTGCAGCCTTGTCAGGCCGGGTCTCTGCCGACTGCCCCCCACCCCTCCCTCCAGCACGACTGCTCAGGAGCCCCGCATTCTACCTCAAAGCCTCCCCTGCAAGCGCCCAGCCCCTCAGACAGTGTCGTGCAGTGGTTATGGGCAGGACTCTGAGACATGAGCTCCCTGGGTCCAAATCCCAGCTCTGCCACACCTGCTGGGCAAGTTACTTAAACCCCTGTGAATACCTACCTGATGGATTGTCATGAGAATTAACTGAGTTATATACACAAAGCCCAGCATTAACTAATACTCCATAAGTACTAGTTATTTCTGTTATCCTGGTGGTGGTGGCTGAGGCCCTTGGGGGAGGGCCCAGTGTGGGTCTGCGAGCAGATGTGGCATCCTGTAGCGCTCGATGACATGGGGTTAGGGAGCAGGGCAGTGACGGGGTCGGGGGAGTCGGTTCGTGCCTCCCTGGGCTCCTCCTTTCTTTTTTTGTTTTGGCCGTGCCATGCAGCATACGGGATCTTAGTTCCCTGACCAGGGATCGAACCCACGCCCCCTGCAGTGCAAGTGCAGAGTCTTAACAACTGGACCGCCAGGGAAGCCCACGGGCTCCTCCTTTCTTGCCAGGACTTTCCTCCTCCAGCTAGGGTGGGCGGGCTTGTTCCTGCCAAGCCATCCGAGCCGGTTGCTGGGCAGTCCATTGGGGACCATGGTGGAGGCAGGAGAGGGTCTTTCCTTCACTTTGGGCCTTGCCCAGCAAGTGCTGCCCACACCTTCCGACCACCCCGGAGGCAGGTATTAGGATCCCTTTTTACAGATGAGGAAACTGAGGCTCAGAGAGGGGAGGTCACCTGCCTAAGGTTGCACAGTTGGGAAGTTGCAAAGTGGGGATTTGAATCCAGGCCCTGAGCAGAAGGGCAGAGTCCATCTGTGAAACCCCTAGGCCAGGGCTTTTCCCAGCAACCCTGGCAAGGATGGTGGAAGTCAGTGGGCGCCCGCAGGGAGCTGGAGCATCCAGGAAACTGGGCAGACTCTGGAACCGGCAGTCTTGAGTTATAATCTCTGTTCTGCCACCTATTTGCAAGGGGACCTCTCTGAGCCTCAGTTTCCTCATCTGTTAAATGGGAACAATCAGCCTACTTAATCTAACATTGGGTTGCCATTAGGATTAAATGATTCAGTGCCAGAGACAATTAGTTCAGGGCTTAGCTTGTTGGGTCCAGGGCACAGTGGGGTTGAGAACCCCCAGCCTGGTTTCCATGGAATTCACAATCTGAGGGTAGGCAAGACAGACCCTAAACCTGCATGGGGACAGGAAGGAAGGGAGCAAGATCATTGCAGGTAGAAAAGTGCTATTCCATCGTCTATTCAACTAAACAATTTTTAAGCACCTACTATGTGCCAGGCACTGGGCTGAAAGCTGAGTTCGTAGCAGGGAGAAAATGGACACAAGTCCCTCTTCTCGGGGGAGACAGATAATAAACTAAAGAAGGTTATTGCAGGCGATCAGTGGAAAGGAGGGAGATAAAGTGAGGGAGGGTCCTGGCAAGAGCCAGGAGCAGGGTAAGGGCTTGCGATATTCCGTAGGGTGTCACAGGGACAGCTTCCCAGAGAAGGGGACATGGAAGCAAAGACTTGGAGGAGTTGAGGGAGGGAGTGGTGCACAGATCTGCTGGAAGAGTGTTGCAGGCAAGGAGAACCGCAAGTGCAAAGGCCCTGGGGCAGGAGTGTGTGTCTGGCAGGTCCATGCTGAAAATGCACTGAACCAGGGTCCGTGATGATGAGCAGTAGGGGAGGGATGACCTCTTTGAGCAGGTGATTCCCAGCAGGGGGATCAGCAGGTACAAAGGCTCCAAGACAGAAATAAGCTCCGTGTGTTGAAGCAGCTGTAGTGGAATGGTAGGAGGGGAGGCCATGGAGATGGGATGGGAAGGTGGGTGCTCTCTGAGCTCAGTGGGGGCCCATGGAGGGTTTTGAGCAGGCAGATGCCAGGCTCTGAGGCGGAGCCCTCCACTTGCTCCCCCAGGAGAATCTCCTTCAAGGGTGCACCCTCCGAGGAGCACGTGCGGGAGGCCAGCCTGGGGCTGCTGACGGGCTACCTGGGGCCCATCATGGATACCATTGTGGGCTCCGTGGGGCGCTGCCCGCCCGCCATCCGTCTCGCCTTCAAGCAGCTGCGCCAGTGCGTGGAGGAGCGCTTTCCCCAGGCAGAGCACAAGGTGGGCCAGGCACTCCCATTGGGCAGATGGGGAGACTGAGGCTGGGGAGGGGCAGTAGCTTGTCCAGGGTCACAGGGAGAGGAAGGGCAGGGGCGGGACAAAACCTGGGCTGCCTACGCTGAAGTGCTGTGTGTCTTGGCAGAAGTGGGGACAGTGTTCTGATGGGATCTGGGACCCAGGGGTGATGATGGTGATGATAATAATAGCAGTTCACACTATATATAGTCCTTTCTAGGAGTCAGGCCTTGTTTTACATACTTATTACCTCGTCTAGTCTTCACTTCCACCCTACGAGCTGGGTGCCAGTATTATTCCATTTTACAGAGGAGGAAACTGAGGCCCAGAGAGGTTAAGTTACACAGCTAGGAGGGGGTAGTGATGGGATAGGCACCCACCCAGGCAGACTCCTGAACCTGTGCTCATAACCACCAAATAATACAGTCTGGCGCAAAGCAAATGCTTCTGAAATTCCAGCTATTAGGAGAGAGAGAGAGACAGAGAGACAGAGAGACAGAGATGGCTGGCACACAGTACTCAGTAGCAGACACCTAAAATAAAGTCTAAAAAGAAATCCCTGCACCTGCTAGTGCTTTTCTAATACTGATACAAAAGTTGAACTCTAGGTGCTGTAGGGTTCAGGCAGGTGAGGTAAATGAACAGAGCAGTCAAGGTGTTGTACAGTAGGGAGTGGTAGGGACTGTGGCAAACTGGAGCTCCCACAGCTTGTCTTAAAGGGGCAGATCCAGACAATCAATTATTGCCATGTAGGAATGGGGACCCAATATTGCCTGATCTTCAGAGTTTTTTTGTTTTTTAATCCAACAGTCTGGATTTTATGTGTGGAATCTTACTTTTTAAATTTTGGCACTAGTTTACCTAACAACAATAACACAACAATAATAGTTTGAGCCAATCACTACACGTTTGCAGCTGGACTGGCCTGTGGGTTGCCAGTTTGAGACCCCCAGGTTTAATGCTCAGCATGCCTTCCGAGGTGGCGGTCACGGTCCTTGCTTACAAATGACACCGAGTGAGGCTAGGTCTTTCTTACACAGCACTGACATAATAGAAATGCAGACTGGGGTTCGCTTTGCAGAAAGACCTAGGACCCGCTAAATGTTGGAGATGTAATGCCCCAACCCCTAGAGCCTGGGTTTAAGAGGTCCTGATTTATGCCACACCTCTCCCCACTTACAGATGGGGAAACCGAGGCCCAGAGAGGTGAGGCACCTTGGCCAAGAGTCGTGGACTCAAGGCTAGGCCTCCAGACTCGCAGTGGGAACCTCTTCCTTCTTCCCTCATCCCTGCCTGAGGAGTGAGCTCTGGGCCTCCAAACTGGGACACGAGTGATTTACCCCACAGCTGCAGGGCTCTTGCCTGGGTTGCCAGTGGAGGTGCTAAGTGGGACACAGCCAAGGCAGGGAGGAAAGGAGGGAAGCGGGAGGCCAGCGCCCCAGACAGCCTGGCCCTTGTGGGAGGAACCAAGATCAATGACACCCAAGTGTCCCCCAGCTTTCAGCCTCCATGGTAGGCAGAGGCCACGGGCAGGGAGCAGGGACTTCCTCAGGCCCACGAGGATGGGTGGGGTCGCAGGAACCCAAGGGAGCCCCTTTCTTCGCCGCTCTGATACTTGTTCCTCCTTCTTAAGAAAGGAGGAAGTTGATGAGCTGATATCAAAGGCTAAAATTACCCTGGAACATGGTGGGCTGGGGGGGGCAGCCTTGGGGGCAGTTCAGGGTTCCAGATGAGTGGGACCTCCACCCTCACCTCTGGGCAGCTCCAGGTGCCCAGCTCCTGTCAGGGCTCACTGTCCACGCAGAGGTGCCCCCGGGAAGTTGGCACACACCCGGAGAGGGTATTGTCTTATGTGTGAATACAACCCCTAAATAAACACTGAAGCACATTCTCGGGCTAAATATAGCTTGGTGAGTGTGAGGGGTAGGTGAGGAGCCCCCTGGGGGGAGCTTGCACCCAGGATAGAGAGACACCTTCTCCCCAAGTCCCCTCTGCTGGAGCTGGGGGCACCAGCCTTACGTGCATGCAAGTGGGCCAGGCCTGGGTCTCACACAGAGGGGCGCCATACTTTACAGTTTGCAGGGGGCAGAGGCTGGGGCTGGGGGATGTGCAAGGGAGCCAGCTGAACTGGGTTCACTACTGAGCCTCAGTTTCCTCATCTGGAAAACAGAGATAATAGTATCTACCCCCATGGGATTGCCTTAGGAGTAAATGTGACAGTTCAGGCTTAGTTTTTGACACTCCGTAGCTAGTGTTGAATGCAGGAGAGTGTGGTGAAGAGCAGAGTTCAAATCCTGCCTGGGTTCAAATCCTGGCTCTGCCACTTATAGCTGTGTGGCCTTGGGCAAGTCACTTGACACCTCTGAGCCTCTGGTTCCTCAGCTGTAAACGGGGAATAATGATGATGCCTCTTTCATAGGGCTGTGCCATTAGCACAGTGCTTGGCACAAAGCAGACTCTGAGGCTGTTTGGCTAATTCTGATCGTGCAGGATTGGTATTATTACTCCATTTTCCAGGTGGGGAAACTGAGGCCCAGAGAGGAAAAGCCTCCTCGGCAGACCAGGATGGCCTCCTGACCTGTCTCCCATTCTACTTCCCCTTGTACCACCAATCTTTAGTCCTTGCTGCCTCAGTTTCCCCAGCTGAGAAGTGGATTTGAGGGACCCCTCTCACCTGCCGCTCCTCTCCGCAGGATGTGAAGAACCTGGCCATAAGTGGCTTTCTCTTCCTGCGATTCTTCGCTCCTGCCATCCTCACCCCGAAGCTGTTTGACCTTCGGGACCAGCACGCAGATCCCCAGACCAGACGCTCACTGCTGCTGCTTGCCAAGGTGCCGGCAGTGGAGCCCCCCCATCTCGGGTGCCCTTAGCCAGTGAGAAGCATGGGAGGAACAGAGTGGAGGCCGGACCCATGGAAGACCCAAATGAGACCCAGAGAAACCTCTGTTTGAAACAGCACCATTAGCTTTCCATCCTGAATGTGACAGCATTCATTTCTCTTTCTAATTCCCTCTTTGGAACAAAATCTCTACCCTTCCAGGGGCAAAGCGGGAAGCAGGCTAGCAGTCATTTATGCTTTAGTATGAATTAGACCATCCTTTGCAAAGGGGCCACATTCTGAGGTTCTGATGGGCTCGAGTATGCATGATGGCATCAAGCAGTCCTGAATGGGGTTATCTGGGTTCAGGAGGGGACAAAATAAAAGCACTGGGGATACATATCTAGGGACAGATATCGTCTAAAGCAGGTGCTGCTAGGAATTTTCTCCTTTTCTTGAGCACTGATTTGGGAGCCAGGACTCTGGGGCTCTGTTCTGGGTCTACAGAGGGCCTTCCTCACTGCAGCGACCTTGGTGCTGGCATCCCCTGCTTCTTTGCTCCAGGCTGTGCAGAGCATTGGAAACCTGGGCCAGCAGCTGGGCCAGGGCAAGGAGCTGTGGATGGCCCCTCTACACCCCTTCCTGCTGCAGAGTATTTCGCGTGTGAGAGACTTCCTGGACCAGCTGGTGGATGTGGATGGGAAGGAGGGTGAGTTCCTGTGGCCCTGCCACAGCCAGCTTGTCATTCCACTGGACCCTCGGGACCTGCCCTTCTACCACCCCTCCCCCACCCCTAGCACTGAGACCGTGGACCTGTGGGTCAGCTAGTCAGTCAGCTAACATTTCCTGGCACATACCGTGCTAGGTCCCACAGACGAACAGACTCAGGCCCTCCAGACCATTCCAGCCTGTGTGGAGATGTGAGTGGGAATCGTGGCATGGTACTCATGCAATTGACAAATATCTATTAAGTGCCTACTTTGTAATAGACACTGTTCCAGGTGCTGGGGAAACAGCAGTGGATGAAACAGAAGAAAGTCCTGCCCTCGTGGAAGTTTTATTCTAGTGGAGACAACAAGCTGTAAACAAGATTAATTACCAAATCACATGTGTTAACGGAGTGATAAGTGCTTAGGAGAAAAAATAAAAGAGGGAAGGGAATATTGGGCTGGGGGTGGCAGGTCATTCTTTTAGAGAGGGTGGCCAGGAATGGCCTCACTAGGGTGATATTAGAATAAAGACCTGAAAGAGGACAGAGAGCAAGCCATGAGGATCCTGGGGAAGTGTTCCAGGCTGGGCACAGCATGTGCAAAGGCCCTGAGGTGGGGACAGAGAGTGACAGTGAGGGGGCCAGTGGAGAAGAATGAATGAGAGGGAGTGAAAGAGAGGTGAGGGGGGCAGATCATGTGGGGTTGCTGGAAGGATTCTGGCTTTCACCTGGAGTGAAATGGAACTACGGGATAGTTTTAAGCAGAGGAGTTGGGGGTGAGTCTATACCAGAGTGTGGGGCCCGGGTTATGAGACAGTTGGGTCCAAGTCACATGGGAGCAGCCTGTCAAAATGTGGAGGCCTGGTTGTGGCCTGATGAGGTCCCTGTGTGCTGGGGAGGGCCTGTGTCTGGACCCCTAAGGGTGGCTAGATCCAGGGCACTCCCTGGACTGACTCCATAAGGCGTGGCTCCCCCTGCTGGCTGCCTGCATATCCCTCAAGCTGGAAAGGGATCGCCAAGGCCAGCTTTTGGGCCCCCCACTCCCTGACACCCCCAGCCCCCATTCCCTATGGAGAAAGTGGAGTCCAAAGTCATCTTCTCCATCCTCCTGCCTCTAGGGAGCCAAGAATCACGCTCCTCCATGAGGCCCTCGGCAGGTTGAGCCTGGGTGGGAAGGGTTCACAGTCCCCCCCTCCCCATTTCCCAGAGCCTGGGGGCCCAGCCAGGGCCCTGGTCCCGCCCTCGGTGACTGTTCGAGAAGGCTACCTGCTCAAGCGCAAGGAAGAGCCCGCCGGCCTGGCCACACGCTTTGCGTTCAAGAAGCGCTACTTCCAGCTCAGCGGGGAGATGCTCTCCTACTCTAGGAGTCCTGAGTGTCAGGTGGGGCTCCAGCCCACTGTGGAGGGTTTTCCAGGGGTGGCCTCACTCATAGAGCTGCCTCTTTGTACACAGGGAGATACTGAGGTCCAGGAGGGGACAAGGACTGCCCAAGGCCCCGTGGCAGCTTAGCAAGTCCAAACTCTGAGGCCAGGCTCTGCTCATATCTTTGGGTCAGTGTGGGCACAGGACACGGACAGGCAAACGCCTACACATAGCATCAAACATTCTTCAGAACATGCACCTACGGTGGCTGGGACGTATCCTCCCAGATGTGGACATGCACAGGGCATGGACACTGCTTAACCCCACTCAGATGTGACCACCCAGGTCTCTGCCCACATACCATAGAGACTCACAGATAATTGGATCTGTTCACCCAGAGGTACATGCCCGGCTGGACAGGCACTCACATCCAGACATTTGTTCACTCATTCATTCATCCATCAAGCATTTATTCGAGCACCTACTATGTACCATGCAGTGTTCTAGTCACTGGAGATACCACAGTAAACAAGACATAAACTCCCTGCTCTCGTGGGGCTGCCATTCAAGTCTAGCACAAACTGAGACACACACTGGATCTACCCATTTCTGTGTCTGCACATCTACAGATCATAATAGCTAACACTGGAGAGGGTGCCCACCACTTATTCTTTCTACTTTATCAGCAGAGTGTAGATTCTAGAGTTCAACTCTGGGTTTCAATTCTGGCTCCACCAGCTGAGTGACCACAGGAAGGTCCTTTAATCCTCTTGTGCCTCAGTTTCCTCATCTATAAATTGGGAGGAATAATAGACCCAGCCTCAGAAATTTGTTGTAATGATGAAATAAGTTGAGAAATGTATCGTGCTTAAACTACATCTCAAGTGCTGTGTCAGGGGTTGCGATGAGGAAGATGAGGATGGTGGAAACTGATGTCCAGAGACGTTGTCACTTAGAGAGTGATGGGCCAGGACTGCAGGACTCACGGAACTGCCAAGTGGACACGCACATAGCACAGATGCGCGGGGTGAATGTCCCCACGCCAGGGCACACACCCACAGGAAAGCTGTCCCTGGGCACAGCCACGCCAGCCCTAGCCCCCGGCCCGCCCGGCAGTGACAGTCCTCTCTCACAGACGCGATCCTCCATGCCGGTGTCGCACATCCGCGCCGTGGAGCGCGTGGACGAGGGCGCCTTCCAGCTGCCGCACGTGATGCAGGTGGTGACGCAGGACGGCGTGGGAGCGCTGCACACCACCTACCTCCAGTGCAAGGTGAGGCGCCGCGAATATGAGGGAGGAGCGGAGGGAGCCCCTTGGGTCCCACCCCACCTCTGACCGCCCCCCACCAACTCCCTGAAGAACGTGAACGAGCTCAACCAGTGGCTATCGGCCCTGCGCAAGGCCAGCGCCCCCAATCCGGACAAGCTGGCCGCCTGGCATCCCGGTGCGTTCCGCAGCGCGCACTGGACCTGCTGCCTCCAGGCTGAGCGCTCAGGTGAGGGGGCGGGGCGGGGCGGACTCAGGCCCCGCCCTCCACACCTGTCAATCAGAGAGTGTCCCACCTCATCCTGGGTTGGCGCTGCAACTTTGGGCGAGTTCCTTAACCTCGCTCTTGCCTTGAAGTCTCCTCAAGTGAGAAATGGGGTTGATAATAGTGTCCACCTTGTAGGGTTGCTGTGAGGAGTAAATAAGTTGACATATGCAAAGCGATTAGAACACTGCCTGTCACACAGATATCTTTTAAGCACCCACTAAACACCAGGCGTCTAGTGGTACACAGACATCAGGCTTGCTCTCAAGGAAAACAAGTGAATAACCAGACCATTGTAATACAGTGTTACAAGTGCCAAGGTGTGGCTTTTGAGACTCCAGAGAACACCTCTGACCCAGCCCCAGGGTAGGACAGCAAGGAGGGCTTCCTGGAGTAGGTGCCACTTAAATGTGACCTGAGAAGGATAAGAGTTAAGTAGTGAAGTTGGAGGAAGGAAGAGTGTTTCAGGCAGAGCAAACGTGGGCTGAAGGATTGAAAAAGGTCTGTGGCTGGAGCCTAGAATGTGGGAGGGGGATGGAGAGAAGTGAGACTACGGCTCTTCTGGGCGGAGGTTGAGGCAGTGGGGCTGAGGGAAGTAGTAGGTTTGAAGGGTGACTTTAGAGGCAGAAGGGGCAGGGCTTGGCCATGGGGCTTCTGAAAGGGGAATGGGAGGTTAATGATGATGCCGTGTTCCCCTCAGCTGCCGGTTGCAGCCGCACACACTCAGCCGTCACCCTGGGGGACTGGAGTGACCCGCTGGATCCCGATGCTGAGACCCAAATGGTGTATCGGCAGTTGCTTCTAGGGCGGGACCGGCTCAGGTGGGTCCTCCCCACCACCCAACCCACTTCGCTATGCCCTGCTGGGGCAGCTACCCACTGTGCCCTCCCCACGTCCACATGTTCTTTCTTTCCATGTGCATCTGATGAGCTTCCGGGGGCGCAGGCTCCAGGGGAGGACGGGGAAGCATCCTCAGGTGGACCCTAATGTGGAACTGGATCTTGGGATCTTTTTTTTTTATTTTAAATTTTTACTTTTTGGTCTTGCTACACGGCATGTGGGGTCTTAGTTCCCTGACCAGGGATCGAACCCGCACCCACTGCATTGGAAGCACAGAATCTTAACCACTGGACCGCCAGGGAAGTCCCATGGATCTTGGGATCTTTTGACACCCAGGACTCCAGAGACAGAGGGCACAGAGCTTGGATGTGTCCCTCCACCTTGCTGGCTGGCCTCAGGATCACTGTCATTCAGTGACGGAGATGTGTTCCAACTCATAGTGTGGGTTCTGAAGCTGGCCTGCCTGGGTTCAAATCCTGGACTGGCTACTCACTGGCTCTGTGATCTTGGGCGAGTTGCTTACCTTCTCTACCTCAGTTTCCTCATCTGGAAAATAAGGGTACCAATTGTACATACCTCATGGGGTTGTCCTAAGGAACAAATGAGCTAATACAGGTAAAGCACTTTGTAGGTGCCTGGCCGCATAATTAGCTTTCAATAAAGGGTGACAATTATTATTATGCTGTGTGACCTTAGGTAAGTTACATTACTTCTCTGTGTCTCAGTGATCATCTGTATAACGGAGCTAACAGTAAGTACCTACATGTGTTTTGTGCTAATTAAATGAGTTTATACATGTAAAGGGCTTAGAATAGGATCTGACATGCTATAAATGTTTGCTGTGGTGATGATGATGGTTTAGTGGGAACCTGTAATGTCTCCTTCAACCAGCAGAATCTCTGGGTTTGAGAGCAGCATTGGGACTCAGGAACCAGCTTGGTTTTCTCCCTCTTAACTTTCAGGATGAAATTCCTGGAGGATTCCACCCTGGATACGACTCCCGAGGCAGACACAGAGAAGGGCTCCAGTGCCACGGAAGGTAAGGGGATAAGGAGGTCCCTTTTCTTTGCCCTCTCTGATACCTCCCACAACTTGCTCAGCACCCCGCCCTGTCCTCCCCTCCCACTCTCCTCTTTCCAGTCCACCAGCAGGCCAGAGGGCTCTGTGTATGCGGCCCTGGCACATTTTAGGATCTCAGGGCCTCAGGCACATATGGAGCCTGAGGAAGCCACTGGATCTGAATTACAGTAGCCTGCCCTGGCCTCGCTGAGCCCCTGTGGCCTCCTTTTCTTTCTCCCAGGGGCCTGTCCTGCTGCCCTGGCTCACCAGAGAGAGGCAGCTGCCCGTCTGCTGGAGGTGCTCGCAGACCTGGATCAAGCTCACGAGGAGTTCCAGCCTCAGGAACAGCAGAAGGTGGCCCCAGGCCCCCTGAGGCCCTGAGGCCACGCCAGAGCCAGGCTGAAAGGAGGCGAAAAGAGCCGGTGGGCCCTTCTCAGTGCCACCTGGCCCAGGAGTCTCCTCGTGGCTGTCTGGTACCTCGTGGATGCTGTGGCTTGCAGGCTCCTGGAGATATCCTAATCCCATGTGTCCTAAGCTGAGAACCCAGGCATGGAAACCCTTTGGCAGGGGACCATCCTTGCACTGAATGAGTCTTACCCTCTGGGTTGAGGCACTCTGGAGTGGATGGAATAAGGAACCTAACCCACTTGTCTCAGCCTGAGGTTTCTGCTTCACAGGACTGGCCTCTACCCACACTGACATGGCCAGCCTGGCCCTGAGCTGCTGGATACAGCTGTACCTGAATCCCTGATGCCCAGTGGCCTTGTTGCCCCAGATAGGCACTAAACAGGCTCAGCCCTTCCTGTTTTCATGTCTGCCAATCCCTGTAGCCACATTGATCCTCCTGAACCCTGTCCTTGGCCAAGAATCCTAACCACAAGCCTCCAGAATCAGGTGCCCTCAGGAATAACTGAGGCTGAGAGCCCAGCGTGCGTGACTCAGACCCTTGGGAGACTTTGGACCAGGCTCTTTCCCTCTCTTTGAGCCTCAGTTTACCCTGTATAAAATGAGGAGGGAGTGAGTCTAGATGTGTGGTTTTCAAAATGGGTTCCATGGGGATAGCGTGGGAGCCAGGGAGGGATTTCTCAGACTGTGGTTCAAAGCCCACCCTCACGTTGTCTGCTAGAAATGCATATTCCTGGGGTCGCGCCCAGATCTCCTGAATCAGAATCTGAGGGAGCGTGAGGGCAGGAATCAGGGTTTGAAACAAGTTCCACAGGTGATGTGGATGCACATGAGATTTGAGGACCATGGGGCTGGGTGATTTTGTATATTGAGGTGAGATTTTGTTTGAGAATTAATCACAGAAGGTAAAATGTTTGGGAACACCCAACTGGCAGAATTGGAAGGGCCTCCAAAGACTCATTTCCAGTTTTGTGTGACTAGAGGGTAGGACAGAAACCTAAGCCTATCTGGCTGGGGGGGTGGGGTGTGGTGGCGGTAACATGGACCAGATGCAGTGCTATCCTGAGCGTGGCCGGAAGGGGTCGCCTGGAGCCGTGGCGTCCACCACAGCCTCCTAGCATCCTGGGATGTTGCAGAGACTGACAGGAGACTTGCTGCAGATCCCGGGATACGTCCCTGTCTCTCCCTAGACAGAACCTGGTCCTCCTCCCTGAGGGCAGAGGCTGGGGCTCTGAGGTTCCAACGAGCCGACCACGGCGTCTCCCAGCTCCTCCATATTTTCCAGGAGGCTCGCAGCTCCCAGCCCAAGTTCCTGGTTCCTAGTAATTGTACCAGGGAGCAGCTGTGTGCATTGCCGTGCCCGTGCTTGAGACTCTCACCTGTGCCCTCTTGGGGACTAGGATTGGGAGGGTCTGCCTCTGCCACCATCACCCCCTGCCTGCCCCAGGACAAGAGAAGTAGGGGACCCTCCATCTCCAGCTGCCCAAGGCTGACGGGGCAATGGTCCTGGGTCATCATCATTTTGTTGCAAGCTCCCCCATGGGATGGACCGAAAGCCCCCAGAAACAGAGCCACGTACACCCCTTCTTAACAGGAAAAGACCCAGCGGAGGAGGAGAAAGACCATTTATTTCTCCACCCACAGTGGGACTGGTAGATTTTCAAAAGAGCAATCACTGGCGTCCCTTTAAATCTTGGCTGACTTTCGCCGTGGCAGCCAATCAACAGAGGCAGAGCTGGTGAGTTGCCTGGGCAACAGGCCCCTGGTTGGCCGAGACCATCAGCCACCCCACTGCCCACTTCCAAGGAAAGGGAAATGGACTCTTTGCTGTCCGGTCTGCTTTTTAAACCTTCTGGCCTAAGCCAGCCCCTCCTTGTCTCACTCCTGAAGCCAGATGCTCCAGCCTTTGGATCTTGACATTGGGAGCGATTTGGTGGAGAGAATGGGGTGGGGAGGAAAGGAAAACAGTGCCTTTATCAGGGACAGACATAAGGCCTGGGGATGGCAAGGGAGAAGAAGGAGGTCAGGGTCGCAGAAGGATGAAGAGACACAAGCACAAAATAAGATTCTCCTCGTCTGTCTCCCTGGCCCGCCCCTTTGCAAAACTGCTGAATATTCTGGGAGCTTCCACCCTGTGGGCCCACAACTGCCCATCAGTGGGTGGCAGAGATGGGGGGAGGCTGAGGATCCCAAGTGCCCCCTTTTCTCCCGGACCCTCACCAGGCCCCCAAGTGCTTGACCCGAGTCCTTTTGTTTGCAGACAAGCCTGTACAGATGCGATAGAGACACAGATGGGAATCCACATGGAGTATCATCACAGGGGTCTTTCTGTCTCTTCCCCCCCAGTCTGGGGGTAAGTAGAGGCACGTGGGTGTGCGTGCATGTGTTCAACAGGACACGTGTGTTTGCGTGAGGGGGTGGGGCTCTCTGTCTTTTTGGTAGGGAGGTTGCTGTGGTTTCCGGTACACCCTTGCGACACTCTCAGGTAGCTAGGGTCGAAGCCAGCTGGCCCGCCATCCTCCCATCATCCCAACTGCTACCAGCCAAATCCCGGGAACGCTTCTGGTTCCTCCTGCAGGCTCCTCCCCAGCCCTGAACGTGGGCCGCCAGGACACACCTGGCGGAGGGAGGCATGTGCTGCATGTGCTGGACCAGGGGCAAAGCAGGAGGGAAGGTGGACAGCCTTGGGCCTCAGGCCTTGGCCACAGCCTCGGACACACCCTGGGCTGTGAGCTCTGCCAGCACGTTGTCTAGGTAGCTAGCGTCTGGGTAGCCGTGGCCCGTGAGGTTGGATCCAAACTCGGTCTTGTGGTGGATCTCGTTCCACACCACGGTGTCCGACTCGCCCGTGGTGTTGGATGTGCCGATGGTGAAGATAAGTCTCCGCTCCCAGGCGGTGATGAGCAGCCTCAGCACCTGGAGGGCGGGGCAGGCAAGGGTCACAGCCAGCCCCACCCACAGCTTGAGTCCCTCCCTGACCACACTGTGGCTCCCCTGCGGGATTCCCTGCGGCTGCCCAGCTCGGCCACTTCCTTCCCTAGACTGACTCCCACTCTGAGCTCCCTCAGTAAAAGCACTTTCCATGTTATCAGCCTGTTTCTTTGGGGCGAAGGGTCTCAAACTGATGGCCCTCAGCTGTGTTTGGTTTGGACCTCATGCTGTATCAAACAGCCACTTTGTGACTTCGTTGGCAATATTCAAAAACCTGGGGATATCACGTGAAAATCAGAATTTCTGGCTTCTCTTGAAAAACAAAAAGTAAAAGCAGACAGTCTCTAGCGTGGCAGTGAAGAACCTAGACTGCTTGGGTTCAAATCCAGGCTCCACTGTTTGCTAGCTGTGTGACCTTGGGCAAGTTACTTGCCCTCTCTGAGGCTTCGTTTCTTTATCTCTAAAATGAGGTCAAGACCTTGACTTCAGCGGGCTGGTGAATGAGATGAGGTGTGTCAGGCGACTGGCAGGGCTAGACACACAAACACAGACACACAGACACACACACACACACTGGGTGGTTATGGTCAGTGCTGGTGCAGGGACTGGGGAGAACGGGGACCACAGGTCCAGCTGATGGCGGCTGGGGGCCCAGCCTGCTCCCACATCCCCGCGCCCTCACAGCACCCACCTTCCGGCCCTTCTCGTTGTTGGGCAGATAGCAGTGGCGTGGGAAGCCTCTTGCAGTGAACTTCTTGCCTGGGTTGGGGTGCTCGGGGCCCTGTGGGAGAGGCAGCAGGGGCTTGAACCACAGACAGCGGCGGTGGCGGTGGCCTCGGGAGGGCTCAAAGCTAGGGGCCTGGGGGCTCACCTGGATGCCTGTGGGGATGTCGTAGACGATGCGGATGGTCTGGGTGTCAGCGAAGCCGGGCAGCGAGTGGGGGATGAGGTGAAACTCCATCTTCCCGGGTGGCTGAGTGCCCGTCTTCTCCCCGTAGATGGCCTTGCAGGTGGGGCACTGCAGGCTGCCATCCTGGGGTGGGGGAGAGTGGCCGTGAAGTCCCCAGGTGTCCTGGCCCCGCCCGGCCCCCCTGCCTACTCGCCACCCACTGCCCCACCCAGCCCACCTTGTTGCCATTGGAGTACATGGCCACGAGGCACAGCAGGTGGTACATGTGGCCACAGCGGCCTAGGCGGCCCACGAGCTCAGGTCGCACGCCCTTGTGCCGAAGCACGCCCTCGTAGCCGGAGGCTGTGACCAGCCGCTCCATGCAGATGGTACAGTCCTGGGGGAGGGGGCACAGACAGGAGACTGAGGACTGGGGAGGGCGGGACACCCCTCCCCAGTCAGCGCTGCTCCTGGGCAGGGGCCAGACCCCCTATCCCCCAAGGGCAAGAGACCGCCCCCTCTCTGGTCCCCATCTATCAAAAGGAGAGGACACCCCCAGGTACTGAATTCAGATACATGCAGAAGAAGAGATGGCTTGCTCACACCCCCCTCCAGACGGATTAAAGGCTTAACGATCAAAAGCAAAACTTAAACACATTTGGTGGAAAATATGGGTAAAAATATGCTGCAAACGGGAGGGGCTGCTGCGGTGAGAGGCCTGCGCGCCGAGGCGAGGAGTGGCCCCTGCTCGCTGTGGCTGGAAAGGACCCACGCGCAGTGACGAAGATCCAACGCAGCCAAAAAAAAAAAAAAAACACGAAAAAACAATCCACGCGCAGTAACGAAGATCCAACGCAGCAAAAAAAAAAAAAAAAAGCTGCAGAAACTAAGACTGATCAATGTGATTCTGGTAAACGTAGCATTTCTGTTCATCAAAAGACGCTGTAAAGAAAGTGAGATGGCAAACCCACAAACCAGGAGAAGAGACTGTAACACCTAGAACCAGGTGAGGAGGTGAGGGCTGGGCTCTCCATCTCTGGAGGTGAGGCTGCCTGTCCCCCGCACAGGTACCCTCCCCTAGGGGCTCACCTCATCAGGTGGGTTCTTCACCTTCTGCATGTACCTTCGGACCACATCCTCAGGGTTCTTACCTGCAAGGACAGAGTGGGGGTGGGCTTGAGGGTACCCAGAGTCTAGTCCTGAGGGCTTGGCTGAGGACAGGGTCACGGGTCAGAGGGGTGGGGTCAGAAGCTTGTAAGGGTTGGCAGGAGTCACATGTCAAGGGTTGCTTGAGGTCTGATGTAATCGGAGTTGGTGGCGAATGGGGGTCAGGGAACCAGAACTGAGATGGGGTCACAAGTCTTTAGACCAAATTGGAGTTGAAGGGCCAGAGGGGTTGAGGTCAAAGGTTAGTGGGGTCAAGTTCAGGGGTCAGGATCGGGCGCGGGAGGCATACTCTTCTTGAGGTGCTTCTTCTTGGTCTTGCGGCACACCCCGGGCACGCCTGGCACGGGCTTCACGTCGCTCTTGCTCACGGGCGGTGGGTGCAGGATGGGCTTGGGGGCCCGCGTCAGGCACACGGGCAGCCCCGCAGCGCAGAGCAGGATCCCGGTCATCCCTGGGGGGCGGCGGCGACAGTCAGGGGGCGGGATGCTCATCCAGGTCCCGCCCGCCCTGCTCTCCCAACATCGCGTGGACCCATGGGGTCTCTCCCCAGACTCCGCCCATCTGGTAAGCCCAGGAATCCTCAGATGGGTGGGTGGGGTGCCCGATGGGCCCCTCCCACTTAGCTCCCACCCAAGGTTGAAGCCAAGTGGAGTCCCTTCTGCGGGCCCCATGGACCCCAGTGTTATGGCCCAAAGGCAGGGGGTGTGTCCTCTTGGCCACGCCCTCCAAGGGGATGGGCCAAGGGGCCGAGAGGTGGGGGCCCCGCCCTTCTTTCCCGTCCTGGACTGGACTCACCTGCCAGGGCCGGGTGGACTGGCCCCGTACCATTCAAGTTCTTCACCGGGAGCGCAGGGACCCTGAGGGGAGAAGAGAAGAGGCTGCAGCCCCCCCGCCGCGCACCAGAAGATCAGGGGACTCTGCTTTGCCTTCTGGCTCTGGCTCGTGGCCATACTCTGACCCGTTTGTGCCTGTCCCAGTTATCTAGAACGACCACCAGGGAACTCCATTCCTACTCTGACATCCTTCTATTATGGGGTTCGGTGTGAGCAGGACCTCCGCCCCTGTGATAACGGAATGAACCCCTAGACTTAGTACTGACCCTCCCCTACTCCACAGCTGGCCTCCTCCCTGGTGAGAGCACTTGGCTCCCAACTGCTCCCTTTCATTGGCCACTGTGCCTGAAACCCAACTATTTGTGATTTAGCCATTCTAGATGCTCTCAAACTTTGCTATATGGAGCACTGATCCCCATAAAAGGTTCTGGGAAAGGAGGATTTAGGGATCAGTTAGGAAACACTTCACTGTCCCACTTGGAAATTCACAACACATATGGGCATATTAAAGGCTCTGATAAGTCCTGCATAAGGAAATATGGTTAGCAATGGTAAATCCAGGTTTCCCAAAGACATTTGATGATGAACATTTCCCCCCTCTGGAATATTTACTGATGTCAGTTCCTGTGACTAAGGCACTGTCACCTCTTCAAATGAAGAGGTCCTAGGAAAATGTAGCCTGCTTCCCCTCTTTGCCCTTCCCTCCAAAGAGGTCTGGCTTTTGGAATCATCCAGAGCTACTTTCATATTTCAGCTCCACCGTTAAGCAGCTGGATGACACGTGACACATCACCACACCTCTCATAAACCTGTTTCCCCATCAGTAAAATGGGGATAATATGGCACCTTCCTTAAGTTTGCCGTGAAGAGTCAATGAAATTCTGCATGTCAAGGGCTGAGCACAATTCCTGGTACCTAATAAAGACTCTAATAGCTTTAACCGTCATCACCACCATCATCACCATCGCTGTGTAATCCTGGCTAATTTCACCTCTCTTGCACCTGAACCCAGTCAGTTTCAGTGTAACTTCTCTCCATCTTGGATAGGAAACCATGAAAGTATTGCAGTGATAAGCTTGGGAGAGTCACTTAACCTCTGTGATCCTCTGTTTTCTTATCTGTAAAATGGGGATGACAATAAAGGAGAAATCTTGTTGTGATCTGTACAGTGTGCCCGCCTGAGTCTAGACTTCAGGGCTTAGTTTTGTGGATGAACTGGTATCTCTCTGTTGATGGGCATGGAAGGGTAAGTTTTGATGAAGAGAAGGAGTGTAATAAAAGCCACAGGGCAGCCTGAGGGGCTTGGGGATGTGCCAGGAGGAAGTGCAGGAAGGGATGCGGGCAGTGACAGCTGGGGAAGGAGCTGCTGCAGCCCCCTTTGCCTGCCTGCTCAGGTCTGAGCCTGGCCAGTGCTGCCTGGACACCTGCCCCAGCAGGTAGTCAGCACCAGGAAGCTGGCTGGAAAGTGTCTTTAAGCAAATAGTACGTTTGGCAGGTTTTCATGCTGCTGCAGTGGGTCCAGAAACACACACACACATACCCCTGGGGAACATGGGCTATATATACATGCACACGTACACTTGGAGAACACGCCAAATGCACAAGGACACACACTGCTCAAACAGGCACACACTCCTGAAAACATGCCCCCCACGCATGTACACACATGCTCCAGGGAACACGCGATAGATACACGCACACGCAGGCATGCACACACAATCCAGGAAGCCCCCTCCCTGTACATAGATACAGACACAGGCACACATATACTTCGGGAGCGTGCCACACACGCTTGCATGCAAACACACACACACACACACCAGGCAGTACACACCATGCATGCATACATACAGAGGTACACAGAGACACACCTCAGGGAACACACCCCATGAACACACACAGGTTCATACAGATACACACACCTCTGCATGGAGAACACCATACAAACATGTACACACACACTCCAGGGAACAGCACACACACAGATACCACGTGCACACACCATGAGGACACTGAACTGGACAGGAGAAGCCAGCTCGTGCCACAGCCGCCCCTCCCCCAAATTCGGGGTAAAGGCACCTCGGTCCTCACAAGCACCCAACAGTCTGCAGCCTTGCAAAGGGACCCTGCCACCTGCACGTGGGGACACACAGACACCATGACCCATGCTCCCCAACAATGACAGGTAGACGCTCGGCTGGGGGACTTACACTTTACACACACAGTAACACACACACACGCACTACACACAGCCGTCCACTCTGTGGCTGCCCGGCGGCACGGGCTTACACCTGGTCGGCCGGGGCTCTCCTCCCAGACCCCTCTGACTGGGGGTGGCAGCATCTGGAGCAGACATCAGGGTCACCAAACACTCTGGTGACCCAGAGTTATGAGGGAGGTGCAGCGGAGGGTAGGTACCCCTGGGGGCCCCCAGGGGCTGGACAGCTGAGGTGTGGGAGGGGGGAAAGATGCTGTGCCTCAGTTTCCCCATCTGTAATGGGGATAGAGTCTTGTGGAGGTTCAATGAGTTAAAACACATAAAGTTCATAGTTTGGTGCAGGGGTGAGAGTGGAGGTGTCCTAATTTTCTCCTTCAGCAGCCTGCTGGGACCCAAGGGAAGGGGGCTGAGTACCCATCTGCCCCTTCCCAGGGTTTGTCATAATCCTCCAGGACCTTCCTTGCAGGGGTATTACCACCCTAATCTCATCCCTCCCCGTCCTCTTACAGGAAAGCATGGAGGCACCTCCAGCTTCTCCTCTTCCTGAACTGCCCTTCAAAACACTTCTAGTGTATTATTATTTTATTTATTTTTAAAATTTATTTATTTTTGGCTGTGTTGGGTCTTCGTTTCTGTGCGAGGGCTTTCTTTAGTTGCGGCAAGTGGGGGCCGCTCTTCATCGCGGTTCGCGGGCCTCTCACTGTCGTGGCCTCTCTTGTTGCAGAGCACAAGCTCCAGATGCGCAGGCTCAGTAGTTGTGGCTCACGGGCCTAGTTGCTCCGCAGCATGTGGGATCTTCCCAGACCAGGGCTTGAACCCGTGTCCCCTGCATTGGCAGGCAGACTCCCAACCACTGTGCCACCAGGGAAGCCCTTCTAGTGTATTATTATTATCATTATTAGGCATGCAGGATCTTAGTTCCCTGACCAGGGTTTGAACCCATGCCCCCTGCGGTGGAAATGCATAGTCCTAACCACTGGACCACCAGGGAAGTCCCTAAAACACTTCTAGTGTAGACACACTGTTAAGGTCCTCTACATATCCAGGTCTTCCCATCCCCTTCCTTCCTTCATGTCTATCTCATGAGAAAACATCCTTCCTTCTCTCCAGGGCTATCTGTAAAATGGTGGAAAGAAAAGTATTTGGCACAAGTACCACCACTTCTTGTCTCCTACCTGTGGCAGGCATCACTAATCCATCACAGCACTTTCTCAAGCCAAGCAGGATCATCAGCACAGCTCTCCAGGCAGCCTCTACCGATCAGCAGGGACAGTTGGCTACCCCAGGTCTATATAATGCCAAAGCTCATGACAATGGTCTTGCTGAGCCTTTGGCCAGGGAGTTAGGCAGGAGGGACCCCAGAAAGGGAATATTTTAGATCTTAGCAGCCTTTCAATCTCAGGCACGCTTTAAAAACCACGTAGCCCTGGGTTACAAAAGTCAGTCTTGCTCCTGGGAGGAGGGTTGTGAGTGGGGCGTGATGGTGGGGCTGTTTTTTATTTACCGTCGGCAAGCTGGGGGACAGTCCCCAGGTGGCCCCCAGCCTCTCTCAATCTGCGGGCCCCCTGCGAGAACCCAGGGTAGCTGGGTTCCCACGATGCCAGAGCGTGGGAGCCACCCAGGCCCCTTTTTGATGTGGGATGCGCTGTTTCCTCCGAGTCAGTGAGAACATCCTCCTGCCCTGGACAGGAGACTGCTGCCCACAGGCCTCCCGGAAGGGGGGCCGGCCTTCACTCTCTGCTCCGCCCTCTTGAGGCCCTGCCTGGCAAAGGGTCAGAGGAATCCTTCAGGCCTTGAAATCTGCTCTGACCAGAAGCCAGCCCTGGCTGCCCCAGGGCAGGGATGGGTCCCGCTGCCTTGCCCACCCCTGCATCAGATCCTCCTCCTCCTGCTGCCCTCAATCCCCTGTGGCTCTTACCTTGCTTAGAGTAAAATCCAGCCTCTTTACCATATGCAGTATAGCCAGTACCTACCCCTTGAACTCTGTTTCTCCTGTGCTCACCCCTCACCCACTCCACCCCAGCCTCCCTGGTCTCCCTGCCATTCTGCAAACATACCAGGCCCATCCTCACCCCAGGGCCTTTGCACTTGCTGATTCCTCTCCCAGAATGTTCTCCCCCAGATTATCCTCATGCTCTGCTCCCTCACTTAACACAGGTTTCTGCTCAAATGTCACTCAATCAGAGATCTTCCCTTCCACTTTATTCTAGAGAAGCCCTCTGCCTTTGCCCTTACCTTACTTAATGTTTTTTGTCATTGCATTTATCACAGCCTGATATTATAAAGTCTTCAGCGTGACCAGGCCCTCCCTGCCTCTGTGACCTCGTCTCCTACCCCTTCCATCTCTCTACTCCACACACCTCTGCTCTAAAATGCTGAGCCCTTTCAAGGCCTTTTCACTTGCTGTGCCCTCCGCCTGAAGGCTTTTCCCACAGATGCTGAGTGGCTCCCTTAGGTCTGCTTCAGCGCTGCCTCGGTAGAAAGACCTTCCTCACCACCTGCCATCACTGCGAGTACATGGCACATAGTAGATTGTCAAGAAACACTTGTTGCATGAAGGAAGGAAGGAAGACTGGATTTTGCGGGGGTGTTCCAAGCCGATGACTCACGCTCACGTGCCCGGGCGCAGTCTCCCTGTGCGTTTTTTGCACACATTGGAAGTGAGCCTTGAAGGAGCTGCCCCAGAGAAGCCCCTCGGAAGCCTTTAGGCCCTCGGAGACTCTGTGCCAACTTTCATTCTGAAGTGAGCACACTAAGTGGGCATCCGTGGGAACAGCACGAGCAAAGCTCCTCTAACAAGTTCCCAGAAATGCTCTCCATCCAACTCAAGGCAGAGATTCCATGGCAAGGTTTGGGGGAACCCAGACATTTCCTGGAAACTGTCTCAGTGAACATGCCACACAGAGATGGGTCAGGGGTCAATAATTCCAAGAGCTCGCTACGTCCCAGACTCTGTTGTAGACCTTCCCTCCCTCATCTAATCGTCCCAATAAGTCTGTGATATCCCATTCTACAGAGGGGGAGACTGAGGCCCAGAGAGATGAAGTAACTTGCCAGTAAGTGGTAGAGCCCAAATGTGAGCCCAGGATGTCAGACTCCAGAGTCTATTTTCTCAGCCATGTGACACGAAACCAAGTTCTCTCACCCTGGCTCAGGGACTGAGGCAGGAGGCTGTTATCTGAGGAAAAAAATCTCCCCAGGACGAGTTTGGGAAAGAGGGTTAGGGTGTTTGGCTTCCCTCTCTTTCCTTTGCCACAGAAGAGCAAACAGAGATGCCTCATACCTGCCCTGGCTGGGAGGCAATGTTCAAAGGCAGGATGAGATAACTTGGGGAGATTTACCTAGTTGCTGTTCCTCACACTGTTCCCTGCCCTTTCCTGTCTGCATACCTTTGTCACACTGTTTCCCCTGCCTGTCCGTACTGTCTATTCCCAATTCACATCTTCCCTTTGAAGACAGGTTCAAAGGTCACAGTCTTCATGAGGCTTTTTCTGATCGACCTCAAGCAAATACATAACCACTCCTTCTTTGAATTCCCAGGGGACTGTGTTTATCTTTTGTTTTTTTGAGGACACATTTCCTGTCTTGCTTCCTAGTTGTGGGGTTCCACTCTTATCTCTTCCACCAGACTGTGAGCTTCTGACCCAGTCCTGTGACCCCAGGATTGAGGATGAAACGTGGTGCAAATCGGTACTCAGTAAGCACTGAATGGAGGAGTTGAGCCAGTTAAGGAATCGGTCTACTAGTTCTCTGGTCTCTTCAGAGGGGTGCCTGGTGTCCTTAGAAACAGTAGTTCTTAAAAATAGAACTACCATATGACCCAGCAATCCCACTACTGGGCGTATATCCAGAGAAAACCATAATTCAAAAAAACAAGAGAAGCCACTGCAATGAGAAGCCCACGCACTGCAACGAAGAGTAGCCCCCGCTTGCCACAACTAGAGAAAGGCCGTGCGCAGCGACGAAGACCCAATGCAGCCAAAAATAAAAAAATAAAAATTTATTTATTTAAAAAAAAAACAAAACACATGCACCCCAATGTTCATAGCAGCACTACTTACAATAGCCAGGACATGGAAGCAACCTAAACGTCCATCAACAGAGGAATGGATAAAGAAGATGTGGTACATATATACAATGGATACTACTCAGCCATAAAAAGGAATGAAATTGGGTAATTTGCAGAGATGTGGATGGACCTAGAAAGCGTCATACAGAGTGAAGTAAGTCAGAAAGAGGAAAGCAAATATTGTATTATAATGCAAAAATGTGGAATCTAGAAAAATGGTACAGATGATCTTATTTGCAAAGCAGAAATAGAGACTCAGATGTAGAGAACAAATGTATGGATACCAAGGGGGAAAGGGGTGGGATGGGAGGAATTGGGAGACTGGGATTGACATATATACATTATTGATACTATGTATAAAAGAGACAACTGATGGGAACATACTGTATAGAACTACCTAATGCACTGTGGTAACATAAATGGGAGGGAAGTCCAAAAGGGAGGGGATATCTGTACTCGTATGGTTGATTTATTTTGTTGTGCAGTGGAGGCTAACACAACATTGTAAAGCAACCATACTCCAATAAAAATTAATAATAAAAAAAAAGAAATAAAAGGAAAAGAAAAAGAATCAGTAGTTCTAACACCAAATGTGCCCCCAGAGACAAGGTTGGGGCAGGGATGGCAAATACATGACATAGGTAGCATTACTGCCTATCTAGCACCCATGGCAGGCATCACCAATCAATCCTAGCACTCCTTTCCACTAAGCTAAAATGCAACTTCAGAATCCTTGTCAAGAGTGCTCCAGGAAGTCATTTCCATTCAAGCAGAGCCAGCCCATGAACTGAAATCTGTTTGTCATTTATCTTGCAAATGATCGGAATGAGGCCCAGAGAGGGGAAGTGGCTTCACAGTGGTCAACCAGCTGGTTAGTGGTCCTGGAGTTTCTGAGTCAGAGGCCAGAGCTGAGCCCACCAGGTGGATCTGTGGGGTCACCTGGAGTTGAGCCAGCCTTCTGAGCCCTCTGTGCCCTAGAGGTGGGCCAAAGCCTTTGACCTGGACCCTGGAGCTGGCTCAGGTTTGGGAGGCCTGCATGGAGGGCTTCATGAGTGGATACATTTGCCTGCTCTGGCCACTCCTCTCTGTCCCAAGCAACAAGGGGGTTCAGGACCCCAGAAACGCAGGAAGTCACAACCTAGGCTGGCCTCCCTGTCCTCTCCCTCTCCTCCATGCCCCTGGCAGGCCCCAGGCATGTCACATTCTCTGATGGTGGTTTCAGGTCCTCTGACTGGCCTCAGATGCTCTCCAGACACCTGGCACTTACCCCATGGCCCCTTGGGGAGCCTCTGGAGGCTCATGCCTCAGTCATATGGGTCCAAGTGGGTGAGGAGGGGGCAGAAGTGAGAGCGCCATGTCATGGGGAGAAGGAAGTTGAATAGTGCATGGGCCCCCCCTCCCCTGTTCCTTGGGCCTGCTCCTGTCACCGGCCCCCATTCAGTGCCCACTCGTCCTGTACCTGAACCCCTGACCCCCACAGTCCGGGGTCAGCCAGGTCTGCACCGCCAACCCCTCTGCAGAGCCTGAGAACGTCACGGCAAGCTCCAGGAGACAGGGTGCCCCATGGGTCCAGCAAAAGCCACAAACCATCAACGGCGGCCGTGGCCTGGCTCGCTTCCCCTTTCCTCGCTCCAGCCACCACCACCCCCCACCCCCTGCCTGAACAAGCTGCTGAGCTTCTATGGGCCTCAGTTTCCCCTCTGTCAAATGGGACCTCTCACCCCTGACCCCGTCCACTCCTAGGGGTTCAACGGTACTAAAGTCCCCCTAGAGCGATATTTTGAGGGGTGGCTGTCATTTAGGGCCCAGGTTTATCCAGAGGCCTGGGGGCTCCGTGTCACCCTCCCCCACCCTCCTGGTCTCCCTGCTCCCGACGGCACGGCCCGGGGTGGAGCCCAGGCAAGGGAAGGGAGGGGAGGGGAGGGCTGTCGGTTGGTTCCCACGGCCGGGCCGGGGGCAGACACGTAGACAGGAGTGTGTGGTTTGGCCTCCCAGGGAGCAGGGCAGGAAGTGCTTCAGGTCTGGGGGGCGGGGGAATGGGGCAGTTTGGTTTGACCTTGCGGTGAGGCGCTGGGGGAGCCCAGCGAGAGGAGAGGCAGGGTGACAACCAAGGCACTCCAGCCAGGACAGGAAAAGGGGGAGGGTGGGCAGGCCAGGGGCCCCCTGAGGACATGGTGAGGGTGAGACTTTTCATGTTGTGCCTTTCGGGACTTTGTTACTTTTGAAGCATTTAAAAGTAATACCCAGGAAAGAGCCGGAGAAACAAAATGTGGATTCTTTAGAACATAAATGTAAAATCACTGCAGGAAATAAAAAGAAGAAGGAAAACACCCAAACACACCCACCACATCAAAGCCCACCTCCCCACCTATTCTCCATATCCAGATTGAACCTGTGACAACAGAGTCACGCCAGTCTGGCTCCAGCTCCCAACCCCGCTGGCTACCATCCCATGCAGAGTAAAACCCGAAGTCCTCAGCACAGCCTTTGGGGCCCTGCAGGACTGGCCCCATTTCATCTTTGACCTCTTCTCCCACCCCATATCCCCTGTAGCCTCTCCAGCCACACTGGCCTCCTCGAACACACCAGGCCTGCTCCTGCCTCAGGGCCTTTGCACAAGCTGTTCCCTCTGTCTGCAATGCTCTCCCCCCAGTTCTCTGCGTGGCTTGCTTCTCAACCTCCTTCAATCCTTTCTCAAAGGTTATATTCTCAGTGAGGCCTTTTCTGACCTCTTTGTTTACAATTACATCCCTCCCACCACCCCCCACACCCCTTCCTTTCTTTATTTTACCTCTGTAATCATTACTACTCTCTACCATATTCTCACTAGAATGTGAGCTCCAGGAGGGCAGGGATTGTCTGTTTTGCTCATGGTTGTATCTCCAGGGCTCCAAACAGTGCCTGGTACACAGTAGTCGCTGAACATAAAAAGATTAACTAATTAAAAAGCAAACATAGGCTATAAAGAAGATAAAAAGAAATAGCAAACTGGGGAAAGATGACAGTTAAAGGGTTAATACCCTTAATGCAGGAGAAGCGCTTGCAAATCAATAAGGAAGTAATAAAGGGCCCAAGAGAAGGAGACGCAAAAGAAATAAACAAGTGATCGGTAAAAGAAGGAATCACTGGTGGCCAGTAAACAGGAAGAAGCTCTCAGGCTAAGAACCAGAGGTATGAAAACTCAAATGGCAGGACTTCCCCGCTGGTCCAGTGGTTAAGAATCCGCCTTCCAATGCAGGGGACGTGGGTTCGATCCCTGGTCGGGGAACTAAGATCCCATATGCCGTGGGGCAACTGAGCCCATGCGCCACGACTAGTGAGCCCATGTGCTGCAACTACAGAGCCCATGCGCTCTGGAGCCTGCACACCACAACTAGAGAGAAGCCCACGCACCACAACCAAGAGCCCATGCACCAAAATGAAAGATCCCACATGCTGCAACTAAGACCCGACGCAGCCAAAAATAAAATAAATAAATAAATATTAAAAAAAGCAAAACAAAACTCAAATGGCATCTTGATGGCACTGATTAGGTTGGCAACATTGTAGTCTGATAGGGATGTACGGGCAGCGGCAGGGGTAAGCCCCCTCTCCCACTGCTAGGGGCAGATTTGAAAATGCAGGCACTCTGATATCTGCCCCCATGTTGGTCTTTGTTGCCAGCTCCACTCCATAGGTGCAAAAACAGGTCCAGAGAGGGCAATAAGCTCCACTGGGGTCACACAGTGAGAGGAGACACAGAAGCTGGGCCCAAACTCAGCCTCTGTGGGCCCATCTACTCCCTGGACTCCACAACACCTTGTAGAATCAGGGCCAGGTCTCTCTGGGACCCTGGCTGGAAACTTGGAGTGGGCAGACGGGGGGGTGGGGTATCCCAGTACCGTGGCCGACTGGGGTTTTTGAATCAGAGTCCTAATCACGTGACCTTGATCAAGTGCCAGCCTTTCAGAGCCTCAGTTTCCTCATCTGGAAAATGGGGATAATAGGACCCGCCACCTTGGGTTTCTGTGTGCATCAAGAGAGGCGATGCACGTAAAAGCCGTGAGATGGAGCCTGGGACGTACTGAGCGCTCAGTAAATGGAAACAGGCCTGCAGCTGTCCCCCTCCCTCTCCCCTCCACCACGTGGGCTGGAAACTCTGAGTCTGTCCCACAGCTGTGTTCCAAAGTGCTGGATGCTGCCCTCTCAGGTGACAGGGTGGATCTTTCCCACCCCTCTGTGTCTGTCCCCCAGGCCCCGGCTGCCAGCTGGCTTCTCGCCCCGTCACAGGGGGAGTGGAAAAAAACCCTGGCCAGGGGGACACTCTGGCCCCACTGGCTGTGTGGCCTGGGGGCAAGTCAGTGCCCCTCTCTGGACCTCTGTCCTGAGACGAGGATGGGAGGTAAGAAGGAGGACAAAGAACGATGTCAGAGTTCACCCCTCCCTTGCACACGGATCACGTGCGGTGATTTGAAACGCATTTGCACGCGCATCGGCTCTGCTGAGCCAGCACGTGCGGATGGGGGCGATTTTAGCTCCGTTTGGCAGATGGGGAAACTGAGGCCAGGGAGGGGAAGCCATGCACCTCTCTCGGCAGGAGAGAGGTAGGGTGGAGAGAAGGGAGCAGGGGAGGGAGAGAGCTGATGAGAGGGAAAGAAAAAGGCAGGAGAGAAGGAACAAGAGACAGACACAGACAGAGACAGGGAGACACAGTCACAGGGAGAAAGAGAGAGACTGAAAGGGAGGCTGAGACTCAGAAAGTGTAACAGGAAAGTCACAGACACACGGCTGTGGCTTGAATTGTGTTCACCCCAGAACTCATGTGTTGAAGTCCTAACGCCCCCCAAACCCCCAGACACTTTGGAGACAGGATCTCTGAAGAGGTGATCAAGTTATGAACAAGGTCATTAGGTTGGGCCCTAATCAATATGGCTGGTGTCCTTATAAAGAGGAAATTTGGACACAGAGGTACAGAGGGTAGGTGATATGAAGACACAGGGAGAAGGTGCCCATCTGTAAGCCAAAGGAGAGAGGCCTCACAAGAAACCCACCCTACTGACACCTTGATCTCAGACCTCCAGCCCCCAGAGCGCGAGACAACACATTTCTGTTGTTTGGGCCCCCCAGTCTGTGGCACTTTGCTATGGCAGCCCAGGCACAATGACAGACAAACACAGAGGCAGAGAGACCGTGAGAAGGGCCATGAGGGGCTCTGTGGGGTTTGGGGATCAGGGTGGAGTGGGGGGCCTGGCTGCCTAGCTCCTCAGAGACCCCATCCCTTTCCCATCATAGGCTGCACCAGGGCCTCACCTTGCACACAAGGCCTGCACCTTGGCAACGGGAAGCTTCAGCCTGGAGGAAGCAGGGTCTGCCATCCCCATGCCTCCTTCCTCCCACTCCCCTCACTCAGAAGGAGACTCCACGTGTCCTGTACCTACCCCCCCACTCTGAACCAGGGGTATTTTTAGCTGGAGTTCCTTGGAGATGAGGGTTGGGGGGTCTCCACCCAGGCTTGTCTGGCTGGGGAGGGTCTGTTAGAGGGGCAGGGGTGAGACTGGACAGGGTCTACATGGCCAGGGAGGGATGAGGGAGCCCCATCAGTCCCCCATGTCCCCTTTCCAGGCCAATGTCTGGTCTCAGAGAGGGTCAGAAAGAGCTCCCAGGAAGGGGAGGGGGAGTGATACAGACTGGGTAGGGGGCACATGGCTGGGGAGAGCAGGGTGCTGGCAGGTCAGAGGAGGACATGTTTAATGATCAGCACCCCCAGGGAGAAATCTTTCTTCTCTCCAGAGCCCTCGTGAGCTCAAGCACACTCTATAGCTCCCTACTGCTGGCAGCACCAAGCCCAGGCCCCACCTCAGGCCCTGCCATCTGGCTCTGTACTCCCAACATGGAAAAAATCTCAGCCCCTGCCGTTCCACCTCTATCCCTGCGCAGTCTCCAGAACCTGCTGGATTCATTCTCACCCCCACCCCTTTGCACTTGCACTGCCCCTGCCTGGGATGCCCTTTTCTGTTCTCGCTGGCACCTCACACTCCAGGCCTCCCCACACCTCTAGCCCTTCTCTAAACGTGCCGTGTCCTTTAAGCCCCATTGAAGCTATGCACGCTGTTCCCTCTGTCTGGAACAGCCTTTCTCCAGGCCCGGCTACCTACCTCCTCGGTGGGGTCTGCCTTGACTATCCCGTTCCCTCTCAACCACACCACCCCATCCCACCACCTTCCCCAGCACTTCCCTCTCTCTCCAGCAATTGTGTTCATTTACTCGTTTGCTGGCTGTATGTCTGGCAGTTTCGACCCTGTTTGTCTTGTTGGTCTCTGTAAACATGCACCCACAGTACACCTTTGGAGAACCGATACTGAGCAGTTAAAACTGAGCAATTCCCAGCTTGCCCTAAAACAGTGGCTTTCAAAAGTTTCATCAGTGACTAAGAAATTCATTTCACCTGGCGACCCATTAAACCCACGTAGAAATCATGCGAAAGGTTCACGGAACAATTCTTACTGTTACTGTGTATGACACGTGCCAATATTTTCTTTTCTATCCTATTCTATTCCATTCCATTGCCAGAAAATTCTGGTTACAACCTTCTGATTTCATAATCTACTAGTGGGTTTCAACAATACAGCCCCGGAGAGAAGGTTCTTGAATTCTTGCTGCAAAGGCCCCTGGGATTTTCCCGCTTCTGCCCCCTCCTGCATCTACTCCAACTTGCTGTTCTACTCTTCTTGTCATTCTGGGGCCCTCCAACCCTCTCTTTTCGTAAGGGAGCCAGAGCCAGGTCGCAATTTACAAGGAGCCACAGTGAAAACCTGTCTGTGATCCCCAGATGGGTAAGTCCCTCCCGCACTGCTTCCCCAAGATGCTTTCCCTGACCTCCTCAGGGCTCCTCTCCGTGGGCACTGGGACGGTCGGGCCATAGAGGAATGACCTGGAGGGGAAGGTGGCGAGGAGGGGCAGGGAGGGCGAGGCTGGCAGGCGGTGGCTGCTGTAGTCCTTCCCATGGAAAATCCCAGCTCCCCTGCCCCCCATACCAGCCCTCCTCCTGGATAACAGTGGTAGTCCCGGCTGCCACCGCAGGATCATTGCGACATAGGTGCTATGATGAGGTACACAGCTTCCATTTCACAGATGATGAAACCGAGGCTCAGTGAAGGGGAGGGACTTGCCCCAGACCTCACAGCTCGAAAGTGGCTGCCAAGAGGGGATCTGAACCCAAGCAGTCAGATTCTCAAAGGTTCAGAAGGGCAGCCTGATTCAGAGTCCCTTCCCTTCCCCAGGCCTCAGCTTCTGTTGGTGAAAGGGGAGACCTGGATACGGTGACCTCAAAGGTTGTCTCCATGGCTGACCTTTGCTGAGGTCAGATCAGCACGGTCGCTCTCCTGGGCCGTGCCAGAGGAATTAGAGCAGAGCTGACTTTTGGTGCCCGTTCCGCCTTTTGGGCACCACGACCCACACCCCAGCTGCTCTTTTCCCTCTGGTCTATCTCGAGGTCAAGGTCTTTGCCCCTCCCTCTCTCTCCCACCACTTCAGGGCCTGGTCCTCTGCTGAGCTCAGCTGAACCTGGGCTCCAGGGTGGGGAGCTGACAGGCTCGCTGGGTCCCTATCCCGGGGCCTGGATGCCTTAACCCAGGGACTTCCAAAGTTGGTGTGAACCGGGTTCCCTTCCTCAGTGACATCCTGCTGGGAAAGCCAGTTCACAAAAGAGATTCCAAAAAGGGCTGCTCTGGTTAAAACAAGAGCAGAGAGGCTGGCTCTTGTGCGCCTGACCTCTTAACCACCACCCTCTTCTGCCACTATCTCGGGTCACCCCAGGAGTCCCTAAAGCCCAGCTTGAAAATCACAGTATTAGCCCCAAGTGATGGTGATATTTAGATGTGGCCTATAGGGGAAATGTTTTGGACAAGGGCCTAATGCTTGCTTTGAGCCTCCACGTGAGATGGGTATGGACTGGGGCAGGGGTGAAAACCCTCCAAAAATTCGAAGACAACACAGCACAGAATCCTGGAATTGGTGTGAATTCCAATCCCTGCTCTCCACCTGGGTGGCCCTCAGAAGGTGCCATACCTCTCCCAGCCTCAGCCTCTCCATCTGTAGCAGGGGCATGGTGGAATTTTGGGGTGTGTGTGTGTGTAATAAATGAGGTGGCGTAGATAGTTTAGTAAATAATAAACATGGACTGTACACCATTACAGTTGCTGCTATGGACCCATCACTGTGAATTGTGTGATCTGGGAAATGTTACTAACTCTCCCCATGCTTCAGTTTCCGCATCTGTAAATTGGGGGTGATGGCGCTCCCTACCCCACAGGGTCCTTGCGCCTGGAGATAAATGAGCGTTAAGGTGCTTAGTTAACCCTTGGCACAAAGTGAATACTTAACAGATGCTAGATATTACTTGTGGTTATTATAATTATTACTGTAATTCTTTGTTCCTAGCCCCAGTGGGCAGCTACCCCTGCGCCCAGGGCCCGGCTTACCCCGGCGGGATGGAGGCGCGTGCGCTCACGCTGGTGGCGCGCTGGGGCCCGGGCCGGTTGAGGTTGTTCTGCCCCGGGTGGGGGCGCGGGGGGCGCCTTGCGGCGCTGCGAAGCCAAGATGGCGTTGGAAGCGGCGCGCGTGCTGTTGACCAGCAGGCACTGCTGGCACGAGCAGGGCTGGCCCGAGCTGGCGCCCACGGGCCACGACTGCGACTTGGGGATGGAGCCGACGGTGAGCGGGTAGGCGAGGTCCAGGCGGCGGCGCAGGCGGCGGCGCCGGCGCGTCTGGCGGTTCATCTGCGACATGCTGTTGAAGTAGATGAGGTAGCAGAAGCCGAGCGACGAGAGGTCGAGCCACGGGTGCTGCTTCTCGTAGGCGTTCTGGATGGTGATGCAGATGTCCATGTCGTAGGCCGTCCACGCGCCGCCGTCGTTCTCCCACTCCCACACGATGCCCTTGCCCGGCGCCGACGACGGGTCGTAGAAGTTGCGCCGCACCGGCCGCATGGTGCCTGTGCTCACAAGGGGGACGGGAGTCAGGACCGGAGGGCCGTTAACATCCGCGGCCAGGGGGATCGGGACAGGCCGGAGGGGCGGGGGACAACACCGGGGTCAGCACGGGCTGGAGGGTCAGTACGGGCAGGGGCGAGCTTGAGGGTCAGCACATATGGCCTGGGGCGAGAGGAGCGCGGGCCCGGGGAGGGGGGCGTGGAAGGCAAGGAAGCGGGGTGTCAGGACGGGGATGCAAGTCAGCAAGGGGGTCAGGGGGTCGCAAGCTGCCCCCACCACTGAAGGGTCAACACAGGCACTGAAGCAGTGGCCCATCACAGGCCCTGGGGGAGGAGAAGGGAGAAGGGGGTGTGAGCTGTTTAGACAAGGAGCGGGTGGGAAGCAGAGTCAGAGCCTGGGGTGGGAGCCGGGATCGACAGAGGCCACGACCGTGCCGACACTGATGGTCCTTCTTTCCTTCATTAGCTCACTCATTCAGTAATCCGTCCATCAGTCCATCCATTCAGTAATTACTTCAAGCACAAGTTCATGTATGCATTCCTTAATTCTTTCATTCGTGCATTCCTTTATTCATGCCTTGGTTTGTGCATTCATGTATTCTTCAGTTCATTCATTCAATACTTCTCTCAGCTCATTCACCCGTGCCTGCCATCATTCATACCTGCACTTATTCTCCTTCAGCAACTCTATCCATGATTTCAATCATTCCTTCACTTACGACCATCCTATATAAAAATGTGCACCCTTCCACATTCCTACTTTCCCTTCTCTCCTTCCCTGTTCCATCTGGTATACGTTATATGTTACACATATATCTTGCTTTCTGTCTGTCTCCTCCCACTAGAATGTCACTGCCACAAGGCGAGGACTTCGTTTTACTCACTGCTGTATCCCCAGCGCCTGCACACAGTAGGTGTTCACTAGATATTTGCTGAACGTGTGAATGAATTCATTAGTTCAGATATCGATCCATTCTGAGTCCGGTTATTTTATTCTTTCATGCCTTTTGCTATCCTTGCATTGGTCCATTCCTTCATCCACTCATTTACTCCTTTTTTCATGCATCTGTTTGTTTATTTGTTCCTTCTTTTAGCAAACATGCTGCCTATCTGCTCTGTGGATGGCTTCGTGCTGAGTGGTCATTCAAAATGAACATAGCCACGTGACAGCCCCAGCCAGGTGGGTATTCACGCTCCCATTTTAAAAACAGGGGCCCTGAAATTTGGCTCCCAGCCTCTGCTCCATGCTTCCCAATTCTAGATGCTTTCTGAGAGCAAGGCTCCATGGACACTGGGTTAAAAAGAGATGAACAAGGTCCAGGCTGCAAGACTTCTCAGTGCCTTGAGCCTGCCCTGTGCCTTGGGGCCAGTGTGGAGAGATTCTTTTGGTTCACGTGGCACACTGGCAGGAAGGCTGCACGCTTGACTGCTCCTCAACTGTGGGCAAGTCCCTTAAGTCTCCCTAAGTCTCGGTGGCCCCATCTCGAAAATGAAGGTGATGATAATCCATGAGCCACCCCTCCCCAATCACACGGGGCTGCTGGGAGGATTTGGTGAGAATAGCCACAGAGCACAGGGTCTGGGTGGGGCACCAGGGCTGGGAGGCAGACAGACCTCATTTCAAGCCCCAGCCGCCCAACTTTCCAGCTGTGTGTCTGTGATCAGGCAACTCAATGGCTCTGAGCCTCAGTTTTATCGTCTCTAAAATGGGCACAAGCAGACCTTCCTTATAAGGTTGCTAAAAGGATCCATCGAGACAAATAGTGTCTCTACTCTGATGATTCCAATATCCTCTCCCCTTAGAGCCAGACTTGTGTATCCAGCTGCTCCCTCTGCACTTTCCCATGCAGGTCCAATGGGCTTCCCAAACTCAGCTCTGCCAGAGCAGAGCTGTGGTCTTCCTCCACCCCAAACCTGCTCCTCCTGAAGCCTTCCTTGTTGCAGTTACTGGCAGCTCCATCCTTCCTTTTGCTCAAGCCCCAAAGCCCCAATCCTTGGACCCATCCCTGACTTCTCATGTCATACCCCACGTCCAGTCTATCAGTAAATCCAGTGGTCTCTATCTTCAAATACATCCCACATCTGACCACTTCTCCCTCTCCCCATCGCACCAAGTCTACCTGGTCCAAGCCACTGTGTTTCTCTTGCCTGGACTACTGCAGTAGACTCATTACTGGTCACTGCTCCTGTCCTTGCCTTCTGTCGTCTCTTCCCCACACAGCAGCCAGAGGGATCTCATTCAATGCAAGTCAGATCAAGTTCTTCTTTGACTCAAAATTCTCCCATGGTTCCCTCCTTGCTTGGAGTCAAAGTCAAAGTCCTGGCCATGACCTACAAAGCACCACATTGTCTATAAAGCCTCTACAAAGTCCCGCGGGTCTATAAAGCCCACCTCTCACTCACTCCCTGGCCCCATTGCTGTTCCTCAAACAACTGAAGCAATGTCCAGCCTCAGGCCCTTTGCATTTGCTGTCCCCTCCCCCTGGAATATGACCTAGCCACTCCCAGACGTTCTCACAGTTTTCCCCCTCCTTTCTTTTAGGTCTCTGTTCAAACATCCCCTCATTGGAAATGCCACCCTTCCATGGCCCTCCATTGCCACCCTCTTCCCTTGCTCTATCTCTCTTCCTGGCACTCAGTGCTACCTGCGTGATTCATTCATCTGCAGACTTGCTTCACTCTCTGTCTCCCCCGTACAAGGTCAGGGATCTTGCCTGCTTTACTCCTGGCTCTATCCCTTGTGCCTAGCACAGTGCCTAGCACGCAGTGGGCCCTCCCTACGTGGGGAGTGTTTCCACTGTCAACTGGCACAACGCCAGGGTGCCTGGCCCTGGAATCTGCGGCCAGATGGATGAGGACCCATCATGGTCCATCCTGAGGACCCCCTCCTTCCCCTGCCTTGCTTAAGCTCCTCTCTCCTGGGCACAGACTCTATCTGACCTTCACTTGGGTCCTGACCCAGGGCCGAAACAGCTACTCCTCTGCTCTCTCTGTTTGAATCCTAAGGGCTATGGGCTACCCCCTGCCCTCTGTCAACCTCCCAGACTCCGAGAGCTGGGGAAGTCGAGGCACAGAGCTGTAGCTGTAATGAGAGAGGCATGGCGGGCGTAGAGTCAGTCGTATGAAAACTGTCCCCTCCCGGGCCTGCAGGGCAGCCTCATTCTCCAGTCTGTTTATCATTTTAATTTAGCATGTGCATGTTGACTTTTTCCTTGACAACGGTGTTCTTCCAGGGCAGGCCTGAGAGGGGATTAGTTAGAGGGAAAATCTGGGATCCTGTTCCCATCTGCTCCCAAGTCCTGGTCTTCCCCTCTCAGAGCCTCAGTTTCCTCATCTGCAAAATGAGGGCCCGTGACAGATGATCTTCAGGTCCGATGTGTCCAAAGTACCACCATTAGCCTCCCAGTTAAGGGTTGGGGTGCTGCGTTACATGGAAGGTGTAACCCCGGAACGGGAAGGCAGGGGGTGGGAACTTGCTATATTCAATCACCTCTGTGTGCCAGGTCTTGAGCTGGGCAGGGGAGGGTCAGGGGTGGCGGGGGCAGAGTGAAGTGGCTGAGAGAAACAACTCAGAAGGCTCACAGGCCGTGTGCCAGTCCTGGCTCCACGCTCAGCCTCAGTGTCCTCATCTGTCAAATGGGGTATGAATACCCACCCCCAAGGGATCACTGTGGGGCGGAGTAAGATAGATAATGCACATCATAGGCGCTTGGCAGAGCGCTTGGCTACAGTAAGTGCTTGAGGAATGTTAGCTAAGACGCTGTTATTATTATATACATTACCCACATTCACCTTTTCCCAGCCCTTGGTCACTTGGCAAACTCCTATTCACCCAAAAAAACCCTCTACATGCCCACCTCCTCCAGGAAGTGCTTTTCTGTTCTGCTGCTATAGCTAGCACATGCTGCTTTTTACTGCATGTATATCTTTGCACTGTCATTACGTGATTTGTTTTTGTTCTTAATCTCCCTCACTGGTTGATGACTTTCAGGAGGACAAGGACCAGGTCAGATCTATGTTTTTGTTCCCAGCACTAGGCACAAGGCGCAAATGAGGCGTCTGCAACTGAAACAGGCAACCTACTTGGCACAGGTCGGGGCTCAGAGGGAGTGGGAAAGAGAGGAGGTTGGTCTTTTTTTTTTTTTTTTTCTTTTCGTGGTACGTGGGCCTCTCACTGTTGTGGCCTGTCCCATTGCGGAGCACAGGCTCCGGACGCGCAGGCTCAGCGGCCATGGCTCACGGGCCCAGCCGCTCTGCAGCATGTGGGGTCTTCCCGGACCGGGGCACGAACCCGCGGTCCCCTGCATCGGCAGGCGGACTCTCAACCACTGCGCCACCAGGGAAGCCCGGAGGGGTTGGTCTTGCTAGAAGAGGGAGTGCAGACTGGAGCAGAGGCCAAAGTGCACAAGGGGTCCCCGGGGAAGGAGGGACAGGGTTCCTAAGGTCAGCATTGGCCAGCTCTGTAACAAAGGACTCTGGGAGCTCCTCCCAGCCAGCTCAGGGCCAACCAGCCCAGGCGTCCCTCTCTCCAGGGCTCTATTTAGCCGGTATTGATTTTCCTGCCTGTTTACTGGTAGTTATTAAAGGCTGCGTCCCTGGAGTCCTTTTCAAACGAGATCGGAACCTGGCGAGCTGGAGTAATTAGGGCAGCTGCCGTCCTCCCCGCTGGGCCCTGCACCCTGAAGCGCCCAGTGTTGCCTGCCTGCCTGTCCGTCCACCTCCCAGCTCACGCTGGCCGTGGACCAGGCCGAGGGGGGCCAGCTGGTTCCCTGGTGACCTGCCTGGGCTGCGATTTCGAGATTTCCAAGGGAGCAGCGGCGGAAACACTCTTTCTCTTCCCCAGTGGCCCTGGCCTAGATTTTTGGCCAGAACAATGGGTCTAAGATGAGGCTGGAGGTTCCTCAGCCTGGGAGATGGGAAGGGCCTCAGACTGGTGGCCTGGATGCACGGCTGGTCTTTCTAACATGGACCGGCTCTGCTGGGTCCACTCCCCTTCTCTGGCCTCACGGGTACCCGGCTGCACTGGCCACCAGGGTCCGTGTCCCCATGGCAGTTAGGAACCTGTGTCAAGCACGTACTATTTCTGGGCCTGTTTCTGTGTCTGCTTTTGTTCCCTGTCCCCCCACCCCCTCCTTCGCTTCTTAGGAATGTTTGGTTGAAAAATTCCAATCTTGTTCCAGATGAACTGAGGGGAAAGGGGCTTTGGCCAAATGTCAGCTGGAGGATTGCAGGAGCTGGGCCCCTGGAGACCGGGTGTGGGGACGGCCGCGGCCACTGCAGCCAGTGACCAGTTCATGCCTGGGGCAGAGACAACCAAAGAGAGATCGAGACACAGGTGGGGAGAGCAAGAGACAGGGAGAGAGGGGACTTCCCTGGCGGTCCAGTGGTTAAGACTTCACCTTCCAATGCAGGGGGTGCGGGTTCGATCCCTGGTCAGGGAGCTAAGATCCCACATGCCTCGCAGCCAAAAAAACCAAAGCATAAAACAGAAACAATATTGTAACAAATTCAATAAAGACTTAAAAACAAATGGTCCACATTAAAAAAAAATCTTAAAAAAAAAAAAAAGAGAGGGAGAGAAAGGCACAGAGACAGAGAGAGACACACATGCACAGAGGGCCGAGATCAAAATGGGAAATGCTAAGGCAGATAGATACAGGAGAGTGGGGGGCAGAGAGACTTAAAGAAACAGAATCCTAGGACTTCCCTGGTGGTCCGGTGGGTAAGACTCCACGCTTCCAGTGCAGGGGGCCCAGGTTCGATCCCTGGTCGGGGAACTAGATCCGGCGTGCCGCAGCTAAGACCCAGTGCAACCAGAATAAATACATAAATAAATAGATAAATATTAAAACAAAGAAACAGAATCCTGAAGCCTAGAGACTGAGACAGTCAGGGACAGTCAGGGAGAACGAGAGAGCTAGGCCAGGAAACGGAGGAGCAGAGAGGGGGGACGGGGTGGGGGGGAAGACCGCAGCTACAGCAATACCAATAAAGCTAACGTTTACTGAGTCCCCACTATGTGCCAGAGGCTGTGTTCAGCACTTTCCTTGCACTAACTCATTTTATCCTCACACGGTTCCTTCTAGGGAGGGACCAGAATTATTCCCATTTTACAGGAGACAACTGAGGTCCCAGAAGAGTGAAATCTTGGGAGGGTTGGGGATAATGCTTTATTCACGGAGCAAAGGAAAGGCCAGGTTAGACTGGTTCTAAGGGGTTTAACTCAGCCAAGTGGTAGCCCAGCCTAGGATACCTCCAGCGACGGGGAACTCACTACCTCAGCTTTGCCCTCAGTTGTTTCGCTGTGAGAGGTTTCTGGCTGGAGAATGCGGTCCTGATCTGACCCCTCTGCCTGAAGGCGGGGTGTGTGGGTGTCTCAGCCCTCCAGCTTTTGGCTTTAAGAAAAAGCTGACTCTGTAGAGAGACGGGAGGGTTCTGAGCCCTCCTGTCTGCCTCTCTAGTCTCCAAAGTGTTTCTCCCTGGGCTGAGCCAGTCCCAAGGCCCAGCAACAAACCACTCCCTCTGGGGGTGGCTTCCCGGAGGGAAGTGACCTCAGTTTGGGGGCACCCAGACCCTGACGGGAAGGGGGGCCCGTGGGAGGCAGTCATGGGACATCCTGTCAGGTGGGGGGAGTCCCGCTGCTGGCTGAGGCCTGTGACTGGGGGTTGGGCAGTGGGTTAAGCATTAGTTCAACACCCACTGGATGCCAGGCCCCAATGGGGGTAGTTTCCTGATTCCTCCCCCAACCCAGAAGTCATCATAACCATCATTCTCGCTCAGAGAACACACTTTTGTGGCCCAGGCTCACGTGAACTCATTTAATCCTCACAGTGGCCCTATGAGGTAGGGATATTACCATCCCATTTGATTTTTTTTTGGCCGCGCTGCGGAGCGTGAGGGATCTTAGTTCCCTGACAAGGGATGGAACTTAGGCCCCGGCAGTGAAAGCGCCGAGTCTTAACCACTGGACCGCCAGGGAATTCACCATCCCATTTTAGAGGCAAAGAAACAGAGGCACAGCGCAGGGTAGGAACATGTCCAAGGTTATCTGCAAGGAAGTGGTCCAGCCAGAAGCCATCCCAAGGCCACCCGGTTCCAGATGTTCCCTTCACTGCTCCACTTGTACTAGCCCACGTTCCAGGGGAGGAAACTGAGGCACGGAGGTTACACAGTAAGGGACACAGCTGAGGTTCAAACCCAGACTATTACATGGCCTTCTGGAATAGCGGCCCTCTCCCTTAACCCCTCGACTGATGATCTGTGTGGCTGGCCAACTCCCTGACAGCAGTAACAATAACCATCCTGCTTTATCGAATTCTTCTGTGCCAGCTACTGTGCTAAGGGCTTATGTGCGCCCTCCAGTCCTCGCAATAGCCCTAGAGGTTTTGTGCACTACTGTTAGCCCCATTTGGCAGATGGGGAAACTGAAGCTCCTTGGGAGGACTTGGAGGTCCACCTAGGGGTGGTGGCTGGGCTGGGATTCGAACTGCAGTCTGTGGACCCGGGGCACCTCCCTCTCCCTCCCGCCCTGTGATCAATAATCCCGCAGTGTTCTGTTTCCCTCCAGACTCTCCCAGGGGACTTGTCAACAGAGCCACGGCCCATTAGCGGTTTCTGCACATTTGAAGCTGGCCCAGGCTCCCCAGGGTCTGCTGGCAGCTGGGCAGGCGAGGGGAGGGGGTCTCCAGCCCTGCCCGGGGAAGGCTGAGGGGCTGCACGGCACTCGGAGAGGCTACCACCTTCAAATTGGTTTCAAAAGGCCCTCGCTCTGGAGGCTGCTGGCGGCTGCAAGCTGGCTTTGCCCACTCTATGGGCTGTGTGTGTGTCTTCCCAGTCACCTGGCTTCCAACACACTCGGGTTCAGACCCCCAGGCATGGCAGCAGCAGCTAAGAGACGGAAATGAGAGGGTAGGAAGCAGAAGGAGCAGAGAGTCCTCTATCCCCTGGAGCCCTCATGGTGTTGGGCAGGTGCCCTGGCCCTGCCAAGCCTCTGCTTCCTCATCTGTGAAACAGACATCTCATCATCATGACGGCAAACACTCACGGAGGGTCTGCTCTGTGCCAGGTACCGAGCTAAGTGTTTCACATGTTAAATCTTGTGTTTTTTTTTTTTTTGCGGTACGCGGGCCTCTCACTGCTGTGGCCTCTCGCGTTGCGGCGCACAGGCTCCGGACGCGCAGGCTTAGCGGCCATGGCTCACGGGCCCAGCTGCTCCGTGGCATGTGGGATCCTCCCAGACCGGGGCACGAACCCGTGTCTCCTGTATCGGCAGGCAGACTCCCAACCACTGCACCACTAGGGAAGCCCCACATGTTAATTCTTAATCCACATGACACTCTACAGAACAGGTACCATTTTTATCATTGCCTTGTACAACTGCCAAAACAGAGAGGTGAAGTGATTTACCCAAATCACACAGCTAAGTTATTAAGCCAGGATTCAGCCCAGCCAGATTTGAACTTCTCCCCGCTTCCACTGCCACCACCCTGGTCCAAGCCACCATGACTGCCTGCATGGACTACTACAGCAGCCTCCGTCCTGTGTCCCGGTTTCCACCTTTCGCACCCCGTAATGCATTCTCCCAAGGCAGCCAGAGGATCTTTCACAGACTCAGGTCTGACCACATCACTCCTCTGCCCAACACCCATCAATAGCTCCCTAGTGCCCTTAGGAATGAATCAGTCTAAGCTCTTTAGCTCATCTTCAAGGCCCGTTACAAGCTGTCCGCACAGCCTCACACTCTAACGACACCAGACTTCTAGTTGTTCTCTGAACACATCACGCATGGCTGTGCCTCGGTGTATTTGCACATGCTGTTCCCTCTGTCTGGAATGTCCTGCAACCCACCCCACCCCACTTCCCTCCCTGCCGAGTTCCCACACACTTGTCATGGTTCAGCTCAAGCACTGGCCTCTTAAAATCGTCTCTGCCACCCTCAGGGAGAATCACTTCCTCCTTGGGACTCACATAGCACCTTCCACCTACAGTACCGCCATTAAAGCACAGAGCTCACTAAGTGTTGAGGCGTCTGTGCCCTCCAACTTGGAAGCCTCTCAAAGGCTGGGCTGGCTTTCAGCCACCTTAGCATCCCTTTACAGCCAGGAGCACAGGGAAGTAGGTACTTGGAAAATGCTGGCTAAATGAATGAATGAGTCAGTGAATGAATGAATGACCAAACACACACAAGTGAACCTACCTGAGTACTACAAATGTCTAGGCTGGAGATTGCAAGTTGAGGGGGCATTTGATTTTGTCTTGGGCGCCACGCTGTTTACATCTTGTAAATATAATGACCAGGCATTTAAAAACTGGGGTGGACTCACTCAAGTCTGGATTTCAAAAATCACCAAGTGTCCAAAGAGGCAGCCCCGAGGCAACAGTTAGCAGAAGCTCAGACACAGTCACTCCGTTCGTGTTTTCAAGTATTTACTGAGCGGCTACTGTGTACCAGGCACTAGAGAACAACAGTGGAACGCCGTTGCCTTCCCAGCCACTGCACACACTTCTGTTGGCTGCCCGGGCCCTGGAAGCATCTGAATTTTCCGCCTCTTTCTAGATGGAGAAATTGGAACCCAGAGAGCGAAAGCGGCTTTGTCCAGATCACCTACAACTTAGAGATAGATGTTGACCCCAGGCTCCTTGACTCTTATTTTCACAGCCCCAGGTGACTAACGCCTTGGCACGAATGAACCTTTGTTCCCTGGAAGAGAGGAACCTGGGGAGGGCTCCATCACGTGCAATTTCAGGTGAACCCTACGCTTCCCCTGGCGTGCCCTGCTTGCTCTGCTTGCAGTGGGCAGGAGGGCACGAAGGCTCAGTGGCGGCGAGGCCCAGCCTGTCATCGGCAGAAGAGGTAGCCACGCTGCAGCTGCTGGCAGGACTGTCCCGGTCACCAGCGCTGCCTTCTTTGATTGCTTCCTCCTTTGTTCTGCATTTCAGGGTGTTCAGCTCCACGGCCCAGTGCCAGACTCCCTCCCATTGCCCATCACCCGCCTGCCACTCCTATTCAGGCAGGTGGAGGTGGCAGCCTGGAGCAGCTCCAGAGGGACGATGGGAGGAACCCAGAGAGGGAGAGGTGCTTGGCCAGGGTGACAGAGCAAGGACGCAGCTACACAGGACCTGGGGGAGACTCAGTCTCCGGCCTGCCTGCTCCTGGAGCCCAAAGATCAGGAACAGCCCCACATCCCGGACCTCCTCGGCGTCTGGCCACCTGTGTCATGCCCATCACCCCTACCAAAATACAAGGGCTTTGAGGGCAGTGATTTGTATCTGTCCTGTTCACTGCTGCATCCCTAGTGCCTAGGACGGTGTCTGGCCCATAGCAGGTACTCATTAAATTCCTGCTGAAAGAATGAACAAATTAGTACTGACCACAATCCCATGAGAGAGTCCTGTTGTTGGACCCATATTACAGAGGAGGAAACTGAGGCTCATGGAGAGAGTGTGGTTTACCCAGAGTCAAAAGCCAGCACCCCCTCACCCCCTCACCCCACCCCACAGTTACCAGAGGGCTGCGAAGGAGGGAATCTAGAGCCTGGGCCGCACCAACAGGGCTCCCTGAGGCAGCCAGTTCCAGATCTGGGGCCCCCTGCTCTCAGCTGGTATCAGCCTAGGGCAGCTGGCAGCTGGTGGGGTGCCTCTGTGGACTGGGAGGCCAGGGGGACTCATGGTGGGGGCAACTGTCTTGGGACCTGGAGGCCGTCCTGCAGAGTGGCTACCACTGGGTGTGATGCAGGAGTGAGAGGAAGGAGGGAGGCCCAGGGAGACACAGGTGTGCGGGGAGGGAGGCGTGGGAGGGCCCTGGGCACCTTCCATACCTTGAAAATACCGCACTGAGGAGGGAGCTAGGGATCCCACTGCCCACAGCCTGAATGGGCAGCTCCACCGTGACCAGTCCTGCCCCATCACCTCCCCATCCTGGCCCCTCCTCATTACCCTCCCATCACATCCCCCGTCATCCCCTCTGTAGAACCCCCATGCCTCCCCCTTCACTCCCCTCCATCACAGCCGTTATTACCCTCCCCATCACGGTCCCCTTTATTACACCCCCAACTCCACCCCACCAGCAATAGCCCCAGTCATGGTCCCCAACACCTCCCCGGCCCCTCCCCCCTCCACGGCTCTCATCACCTTCCCTATCACCTCGCCTACTCCAGCCCCACACTTCCGCATCACAGCTTCCGTCACCTCCTTCATCTCTAGGTCAGACCCTAGCTCCCTTGGACCGATGCGGGGGGGCGTTGGAGAGAGCAGGAAAGGATGGAGAGGGGAGGCAGGGTACATGAGAGGAGAGAGGAGAGGCTATGGGGAGGATTTGACCCAGGATCTCTCACACCCACACCCCACAGGACTGGTCCAGCCGTGGGTGGGCGCTGTCCAAGGTGCTGGGGCAGCCAGGCCTGGCGCAGGGTGGGCGCTGCAGACCACCTAGATCTGAATCTCTGATCCATCTCTTCCTAGCTTGGGCAGGTGGCTCCCCACCCTCTGAGCCTCACCTTTGCTATGTATAAAATGGGTCAGGAAGGGCCTACGTCAGCCCCTGCCCAGCCTGCTTCAGCTCTGGCCTCCAAGGGCCCATGATTAACGAGGCTGGTCCTGCAGTGTGACTCCGGGTCCCCTGGGGCCTGGCCGCTAAAGGGTGACAGCTGGCAGCCCGGCCGTGCCCGGTGGGACTCAAGAGGCCTCCCTTCCGCTCCTTACCTCTTCCCACTTCTGTCACTGCCTCCGTTTTCCACTCAGGCCTGGGTGTCCTCTAGCCAGAAGTGTTCCTCAAACCATACAAAGTCTTGGAGGATTCCTCCTCCAGGAAGTCCTCCCTATCAGAGGCCCCAGGCACACACTGCCCACATCATGTGCCAAGGGTAACCTGTACCTCTCCTATGAGGTCTTTAGATCTTTTTCCTACTGCAGCGTGAGTGCTGTGAGCAAAGCAATATTCCCCATGCTTCTACCTACATCACCTCATTGAGTGCTCAGGGTAATAATCCTCTCAGGTAGGAACTATTCTTATTCCCATTTTACAGAGCAGGAATCTGAGGCTCAGAGAGGTTAAGGGGCTTGCGCATGGTCACACAGCCAGCATGGGGCCAGGCTGGAATTCAGATCTATATCTGAATCCACGAGTTCAACTGCCGTTCCCATGATATGTATTGATATTTGTCTTTGCCTTCACTAGATGCTGAAATCAGTTTGGCAGGGGTCTTGTCCTTCTTTCTGAGTTCCTAGGAACCAGCCCAGGGCCTGGTACTGAGCAGGCACCAATGACTGTCAAATAAAAATGATGATGAATTTATGGTACCAGAAGAGACTCCAGGAGCCAGACAAGCAGCCAGAGGCAACAGGATGGATCTGTAAGGGTGGAGATGCAGGCAGTGTGACAGGTGGTGGTGGGAGACACCCACGTACGGACTAGTTGGACCAGCGGCCACCAGTGGACGGACCCTTTCCAGTCCAAACGCACATCCTTCTTGCCCCTGGTGTCAGGCCCAGCCCCCTGGGGCCCTCCAGGTTGTCTGCGAGAGGGTCCCAAGGGGTCCTGTAACCGGGTAGCTGGGCCCTGGAGGCCTCTGGGGTTGCACAGGCTGTTTCTGCTTTGGTACAGAATCCGGCAACGAGCCAGAGCTCTCAAGGGAGAAGGGGGAGGGGACTCTCTCAGCTGGCTCGTTGAATGTCACCTTATTCTCCACCTTGAGACCTGTCTGAGAGGCCTGGGTTCCAGAAGAGTGATCGACTGTGTGACTTCGGGCAAGTCACTCACCCTCTCTGGGCCTCTATCTCTCCATCGATACAACGACCTGCCTAGGAGTCTAAATTCTGGCGGTGCCTTCCCCAGTGATGGCTGCTCTTCCCACTGGGTGGCCCCACCTGGTCTCCAGCAGCCTAAGTGTGTCTTCAGACAGGATGTTCCCATAAGGGCACCAGGGCTGAGTGGAGCTCCAGGTACCCAGAGAAGGGATGATGTAGGCTTGGAAGATGCTGAAACCAGCCGCCACCTGTGACTCCAGCCTGACAGCTTGGGAGTGCCAGGCACAGCTGTGCTTTGAGTCGTGGGGACAGTAGTTGTGGATGGTCCCCAGCCTGGCCTCACCCAGCCTCAGCTGTCCCATCTACAGAATGGGCAGAAGGCTACCATAAGTGCCCCCAGCAGCAGTGGGAGAAGAGAATGGGCGTCACCAGTCAGTCGGAAAGGTGGCCCTCCCTCTGCCCCCAGCCATGTGAGCTCAGGGAGAAATCTGGAAATTGCCTAGGAATTGGTTAGGTCATATGCCTGTGAAAGGAACACTAGGGTCACAGCATCCCTGCCACTTAGGTTTCAGACCTGCTGGGCTTCAAAGGGAACCTCATCCCCTGTAGAGAGCGATGAAAACAGCCCAGCAGGGGAGAGGTGACGGGGCACCAGCTGAACAAACAGCAGCCCCCATGGGAGCAGGCCTGGCCCTTCCCTTGTGGTCCAAGCCTGACATCTGGGCTTTCTTCCGCTGGCCGCATGACAGGCATATAGACAGGGCATTTGTGAGTCAAGCAGATTGGTCCTGTGTGCGTGTATGCACACACATGTGCACCTCGGCACACGCCACGAGGCGAGTATTTGTGTACAGGCCACACTGGGCATGCCGTGGCACCACTGCTGTCCTACCCCATGGGCAGGTTAAAAACGTATTAGGGCAGGGGTTGGTGAACTGCAGCCCGCGGGTCAAATCCACCCGCTGCCTGCCTTTGCACAGCTCTTGAGATGAGTGGTTTTTACATTTTCAGATGTTTGGGAAAAAAAAAAAAAGAGTTCATGACCCGTGAAAATGATATGAAATTCAAATGTCAGCGGCTGCAACTAGTTTTATCAGGACACAGACGCATTCATTCATTTGCATACTGTCTGGCTGCTTTCAAACTACAGCAGGAGAGTTAAGCTATAGCAGCAGTTACAATAGAGACTGTAGGGCCCACAGAGGCTAAACTATTTACTATCTGACCTTATCAGAAAGTCTGCAGCTCCAAAGTCAGGGTGCTGGGGCATGCTGCTACCTCCCACAAAAACTTAAAGTTCGGCTTCAATGAACCTATCAAGAATTTTACAATGAGAACATCTAGAGAGAGGTTGTGTTCATTTCAGTACATGCACGTGAGCTTTGGGTTTTACAACTTTATATTGTTTGTGTGTGTGTCTGTGTACCATGATCTTCAAGATGTAGGATCTCCGACTCATCTTTCGTGCATCTGTAGTGTTCAGCACGTGCTAGGCACATGGTGGGTAATTAGTTAAGGTCTGTGGGATGAAATAACGTGTGGTTCTCTCCATCAACTCAACAGTCCTGCTAGCAAAGCAATACTCTTGCCCATTTCACAGATGTGGAAACTGAGGTCTGGACAGGTGACAATGCCTGCTTGAGGCTCTTTTCTGGACCATTAACTATGAGGACAAGATGTCCTTCCTTGACTTTGTATTGCTCCTGGGAGAACTGGGCGATCACATTATAACACGTCTGGTGGGAGACATCTTGCCCCTCCCTCTAGCAGTTTTCCAGGCATCCTAGGTCCCCTGCCGGCCCCACAGGTTTCCAGGCCTTCCTCCCTTGTTGGGGGTCTTGGCAGGCTCCCAGGAGCCTGTGGAGGGATGAGTATTTTTTTTTCCCTTTTCCGGCAAACAGGGGGCAGGTGTGGAGTGAGCAGCTCCCGGAGGGGGCAGTGGGAAGACGACTGAAGCTGAACTTCTGGGGGATCCAGCGAGGCTGACCCATAAGAGGGGTGCCATTGAGAGTAAGGGACCTGCTGAAAGGGGGAATGGAGGGAATTTGGGGCGTTAGAAGCCCAAGTGGGGGTGTGGGGATAGAAAAGGAGCCCTGAACAGGAGTGTGGAGATCAAAGGCAAAGTGGCCAAGTTGGCAACCTTGGGTGGGGCTTTCGCTGCTTCTGAGGGACCATAAGTCACGCCCTGGAAAATCCGCCCCCGCCCCCCCAATAGCTTTGAACCTACAGAACGCAGACCACCGAGCCAAGGAGAAAACACACTCCTTCTGCTGTCAGACCCCTGCCCTCCACCAGAGACGGTTCCAGGATAAACCAGAGAGAATGGGGCAGGGGACGCCTAGCAATTCGCCGCCAGGGACTCTGCCTCTCTGGAAGGATTGGCACCAGGATTCAATGGTGACTTCCTCTACTCTCAGGATAAAATCCAAAGCCCTTTTCACGGCTGTCCAGTGCTGTATGTCTGGTCCCTGCCCCAGCCTCATCTCGTACCACCTTTCCCTCATCCACTGCACTCCAAACGCAATGGATTTGAACGTACTCTGCTCCTTCCCACCACAGGGCCTTTGCACTGGCTGTTCCCTCTGCTGGGAGCACTGTCTCCCACACTCATTCTTTAGATTCCTATTCAAACCTGACTTCCTCAGATTAGCCTTCTTGACCACTCCTAGACCAAGTTTATTTCATGTTCTCAGACCTGCAACTGATTATCTGTGTGGTTATGTGTTTGCTTGCTTGCCGACTACATTGGAATCTCCAGCATAAGTCCTCCACAAATAGACCTCTACTAAGGACCCTGGCTGTCTTTTTTTTTTTGGCCGTGCTATGTGGCTTGCAGGATCTTAGTTCCTTGACCAGGGATCGAACCGGGGCCACGGCAGTGAAAGCACCGAGTCCTAACGGCTGGACCACCAGGGAATTCCCTGACCTTGGCTGTCTTGCTCCTTGCAGTATTCTAGGGCTTAGCACGGGGTCGAACACACAACAGGAGGTCAGTAAATCGATGATGGCATGAATGAACGATTGGTACCACCCGTGACTGCTGCCAATACCTGGTGTTTTGGAACACAGACGTACTGAAAAGTAACATCAACAAACCATCTGTTATGATTTTGCCTGTGTTTCCACCCTGTAGGCACCAAGCAATGTTCTAGAGCAGAGCTATCTACTAGAGCTTTCTTTGGTGATGGTGATGTTCTGGATCTATGCTGTCCAATACAGTAGCCACGAGACACATGCAGCTATTGAGCGCTTGAAATGTGGCTAGTGGGACCGAGGAATTAAATTTTACTTAATTTTAATTAAATGTAAATTTAAATTGCCACGTGGGCTTAGTGGCTACCATATTGGACAGCCCAGCTCTAAGAGAGAAGGAAAGTGTCCTCCTGTCCCCACAGTTGCCACATGCAGTTTTGTCATCTAGGGATTCACTGTAATTCCCTCAAACCTCCATCAGCTGGTCCTTGGGGGTGAACATGCCAAGGATTCCTTGGCAGCTTCCATGAGGCAGGCAGGACCTCACCATTCCCCACTGCCCACCAAGCTTGTCGTAGAGACCACCAGGCAACAATGACTAGGGAGATCTCCGCATTGGTGGCAAACAAAAATGCTGAGAGTGGGACATCCCCATTTTTACCACCATCATCACCTATCACACAGCACCAAGACTGCCACCAACCTCATCCTCTCCATCGTTACCATCACACCACTCCCAAGACCACCACAAACACAGCCATCAACACCACCACCACAAATTCCACAATCAATACTACCACTGACACTATCTTCTCCAACATTACCCCCCACACCATCAACACCACCAACACCCTCACCCCCCCCATCATTACAACCACCATCACATCACCCCTACAATACCAATACTTAGAGCCAATATAAGATACCAGTTAAGAGTTTCAGTTCTGGAAATCAATTAGGCTTAAATCCCAGCTTTAAGTTTAAATCACTCAACTTCTGTGAGACTCAGTTTCTTCATCTGTAAAATGGGATGGCTACTACTACCACTAACATAATAGTGAGACTGGCTGTAACAGTTGGAAAAAATCAAATGAGGAAGTGCATGAAAAGCCTTTTTACTCTGATGATTGAGTGCCAATGATCTAGGTTCTTTGCTCAGTGAGTACAATTTTATTGAACCCTCACACAGCTGTGAGAGACACTGACCCATCCATCTTGCAGATGAGGAAACTGAGGCTCAGAGAGGTGATGTAACTTGCCAACAGCCCCACTCCTAATATGAGAGGCTGGACTGGAACCCAGGTCTTCAACAGGACTTTGCTAGACTGTCCCTTTTGGGGGGAGGGGGTCGGATCAGCAGATTGGCCTTCCGCAGTTCTGTGCTCCCTCTTCAGGGATGCCGGGGGGCATTTCAGCATCCTGCCATGAAAGGTGGTATTGTGGTGGTGATGGTGGTGGTGGTGGGGTGGGGAGGGTAGTGAGTCCACTCACCTGTGTCCTGGCGAAACTGGTGCATGGACTGCAGGTCGATGATGTAGGGCACCAGCTGGGCATCCACTTGCCCCAGGACCACAGAACCACGGGCATCCTCCTTGAGCACATTCTCGATGTGGTGGCACACGGTGGCTGTGTAGGGCCGCCAGCGGCTGTGCTCATTCAGCCACTCCCACACCACCACCCGGGCTACATTCTGCGGTGGGAAGCCCAGCCCGTTCACAGGCATCGTCACACCCTGGCCTGGTCGTGACATGGCCGCTGCTGCCTCAGGGGCCAGGACCCTACTATTACTGGCTCAGCTCCTCCTGGGCCTGGGAGCAGGTGGGGAACTTCCTCTCTCCCCAGGGCGGCAGCAAGGACTCTCCGGCCTCCTTTCTAACTCTCTGCCCTCTCTGAGGCCCAGAGGCCTCAGTTAAAGGAGTGTGGGCTGGTGTTCCAGGCTCCAAGACCCCTTCCCGCAGAGCCGTCTCAGGTAAAGGTGCTGGTCTGGAGAGCAAGTGTCTTTCTTACGATGGGGAAAACGGTGCTCTAGATTCCTTGGTTCCCTGGGCTCCGATAAGGGAGTGAAGCAGCCGCCTCTACTCTAGGTCCGGGCTCTTTACTGCTGGTCTCCTGTTCTTCCTGGCCGAGCAGGGCCTGTCACCAGGAGGCCCGGCCCCGGCCCTCTGCGCTCCCCACTGCGTCCCAGACCCTGCGCCTGGCTCCAGTGGGGCTGCTTGTCTTGTCTCAGGTCCGCCCCCCCCGACGGCTCCCGCTGAAGGGGGCGTCCCTGTCCCCGTTGTCCCCGATCCACGGCGTCCTGGAAGGCCTGGGTGGCTGAAGAACGCACGGGGGAGGGGTGCGGCGCGTACTCCCTGCCCTCTGGCCCGGGGCTGCGGCTCCGGAGCTGGGCTGGGGGAAGAGGGGGGCGGGGGCCCGTGGGCACGCCCCACCCCACTCGTGCTCGCGACCTGCCAGGAGACAAGAAGGGGAGAGGGCCCTTTAAGAATAGAGCGCGGCACCCCCTCCCCCCTTCCCGGGAGAGCGATGGGTTGAGAACAATGGGGAACAGATGGGGGGGCAGCAAGGGGGGCTAAAGGGGGTCGCCTGGTCGCGCTCCCTTGGGGCAGGCCTGAAGGGAGGGCTGGGGCCGGGGGCGCGATTTCCCGAAACTCCTCGCCTGCTGCGCCCCCTCCTCAGTTCCCTGAGCGCTCCCCTCCCCCGGGGCCCGCTCCTGGCCGAGGGATGCAGGGTGCGCGGGGATGTGCCAGGATGCGCGGCGCTGCAGGCTCGGCCCAGGGCCCCTCGGGGGTCGCGTCACCGAGGAGGCGAAGCCGGGAGCTGGATCGTCTATGCCTCCCTCCCTGGGGGAACAGCCCTCCTTCCCCAGCCGAGACCTCCCCAGAGCGCGCGCGGGCCTCCCAAAGGAGCCGGGGGTGGGGTCCCTAAGCGCCCCGCGCTCTCACCGCCTCTCCTCTGCTCTGCCTCGTTCTCCGGTTCACGCTTCAGCACCGCCGCCTCCTGGGCTCCCCCTGGAGTGGGAGGGAGCCGCTGTCCCCCCTCCGTGCCCTTTGCCTCCCAGGCCGCGCGCCGGGGCGCTGGGCTTTCCGCACGCTTACAGACTACCCCGCCGACCGACGGACGCGTGAGCCTGCTGCCGGCCGCCGGGATCCCGCGGGTGGGAGGCGGCCTCGGCAGTGCTCAGGGGAGGGAAGGGGGAGGGGGCGGAGAAGGAGGAAGGGGAGGAGACAGATCGCGGCCCTAAGCGCCAGCGGCGCTGACACGCGAGTCGCCGGGCGCCCATATCTTCGGCTAGGCCCACCTGGGACCCCGCGAGGCCTCCTGACCCAAGCAGGATGCAAGGCATGGAGTGGGGTGTCCACTGGAACGCCTGCTTGAATCTTAGTCATCCTTACATTCTAGTTGCCCAGTCCGGGGCCTGGTACAGAATAGATGCTCAATAAATTCTTGAACGAATGGAATACGATCCAGAGATTGTTTAAAGAAAGATCTTAAAGCGTTCTAGGGTAGGCTGCTTTTCTCCTTCCACTATTCTGGGGGAGGGGAGTGAGGAGGGGCTGGCAGAGGGAATCATAGAATCTGAAGTGTAAGTATGGGACAACTGAGGCCCATAGAGGGTAAGAAATAGGCCCAGGATCACACCGCAGCTTGGGGCAGTGCCCAGACAGCACCCAGCACTGATTCTCCTCCCAGTACCCAATTAGCCAGCCAAGAACCCACTTCCCCAAGGCAACAGACCCACTCCAGGTAAGTGTGATGGCAGCGACATCTTGTCTCCAGGAGGGTGGGGTGGACCTAGGCCAGGAGGCAGAGACCTTGGAGGAAGGTAAGGGTAGGCCCTCCGTCATCTCATTAAGGGATGCCTGCAAACAACAGGTGCTCGATAACTGCTCGGTGAGGGTTGGCTGGATGGAAAAGGAGGCAGGTGGTGGCAGCAGCTCAAGTGTTAATGGGATGACCAGCTCTCCCTCCTCTGGCAGGCTGAATGCAACTGAGAACACACATCATCTCGGAGGGGGATGGACCACCCGGGGCCTGCGGGTGTTTAGATTAGGGAAGATGAAGGATGCGTCCGGGAACTCCAGCCTGGGTGGCAGACGGAGGTCAGCGGCCTGTTTGGGAGTCTGTCCAGAGCAGCCCACGCTCCTCTTCCTCTCCAGGGCAGCTGGTGATAAACTAGGCAAGGTCAGGGGCAGATTGCTTAGGGGAGCTTTCCCAGAACCGAGTTCTGGCTCTCCAGACAGCTGGAGGGATCTCCCCCCGACACTGCACCCCGGGACCCGTGCTATCTCCTGCTGTCCAGTGCTCAAGGGCCTTTTCCCGGTTGGGCATGATTCTGTCTGCTTCTGCCTGCTGCAGGCTAGAGACAGAGGCTCTGTATAGAGCCAGCTCTGCAGTGCTACCGCTCCAACGGGATGGCTAAGCTCTGGGATTTTAGCCTAGGGTTCACCGATGGCTTTGCAGGGGTCCACGAGCCCTGTCCTCCCATTTACAGGCAAACTTATATGTCTGTGCCTTTTTTCTAGAAGGGCTGTGGCTTTCATCAGATTTTTCTCAAAGGAGGCTGGGACCCAAAAGATTTGGAGCTGATGCTGAACAACCTTATGTTACAGAAGGGGATCTGGACCTCAGGGTAGAGAAGAAACTGGCTCAAGGTCACATGGAAAGTAGCAGCAAGTTGGAAAGAAGAAGCCAAGACTCCAGACTGTATAATGCTATTTAAGGTCTGACTAAATGTCGCCTCCTCCAGGAAACCTTCTCCGAACTCATCCCATCTTCCTCTGTGTTCCTTTGCACATACCTTGATGTGACACCCTATATCGCAACTAGCCGCTTCAGTGGAATCTGTCCCTGCTAGAGTGAGATATCCGTGAGATCAGAGACTGTGTCTTATTCATCTTTGTGTGGTGTGGCTGGTGTTTATTACATAAGCATTGTCGTTTATTGAGTGCCTATTGTGTACCAAGGCACTTACGTAATGCTCACTCCTCTTCACAGTTGTCCTGCAGGGTAGGTAATATTGTCCTCATTTTACAGGTAGAAAAAATCTGGAGCTCAAAGGGGTTAGGTGGCTTGCCCAAGTTCCCACAGGGAGTGAGTGGCAGAGCTGGGATTTGAATCCCAAACCCTTTTGCACCACCCACTTCACCATACTGCCATGGAGTCTGTTCAGCGACGAATGAATGGCAACCACCTGAGGATGTGGTGCAGCGTGGCCCTAATGGCCCCTCTCAACTAGATTGTGGAGCATCTGGAAGTACAAAGCCCCGCTCCCCAGGCATCCTGGGAGAAAGGGATTCCAAGGAGGGGAAAGGAATCTGGCCTTCAAGGAGCTCACAGTCCACTGGGGAGATACTCAGACACCAGTGGGGAAGCCAACAGAGGAAAAGCAATCCATCATGAACTCTTTTAAAAATGTATTGTATGTATGTATGACATCCCTAGTAGAAGAATCCCAGGATTTTGTCTTCTGTGTGTTTCTGTCTTGCTTCCTTGAGGCCATGGTACTAGCTGAGGTCATCAGTACAGTGAGTTGGGAAAAGATGATTCTGCCACTTTTCCAGATCTTTGAGTGACACGTCAAATCCGAGGCTGATCCCACTTATTTAACCTGTGTGTGAGTTTCACACGGACTTTCTTGCTTTGTGATCATCAGTGAGTTCAAATTTGCTGATGTAGACATGCTTCACCATCACGATTAGAAACCAGACGATGACTCTGGAGCATGACCTAGAGGAACTTGGAGTTTTTCTTTCTTCTCAGCATTGTTGATGCTCTTAAGAGCACTGGCCAGGATGTTCACGTGCACCATTATGGCAGCATGGGAGCACGGCAGAAAGAGATGACTCACTTTTTGTTCTCCTGTCCATCCAACCATCCAGCCATCCATCCATCCATTCACCTGTACATTCAGCTGTACAAGTACCCTCCCTCCCTCCCTTTCTTCCTACCTACCCATCCCTCCATCCATCTATCCACTCATCTATCTGTCCATCTATCCATCCAAAAAATACCAGACCCAGCCCATGAGCCAGGCACTAGGCTATCTAACCCAAATAGCATGTTTCTTGCTCCCCTGTTTCTCAGAGTCTAGTGGGAGAGTGAGCTGTGAATCAAAAAATCACATAAAGTATGATTAAAAATTTGCAAGAGCCATGAAGAAGTTCAGGATATCATGAGGGCCTCTACCAGGGGTCCTACCAGGTCTAGGGAGTCAGGGAGGGCTTCTCAGAGGAGGTGACATTTCAGCTACTCCCTGAAGGATCCATAGTCTTAATGTGGCTAAGCCAGTGGGAGGAGGAGCAGGAATGTGCGAAGGCCCAGAGATGGGAAAGAGCTTGGTGTGTTAAAGCAACAGAGAGGAGGCTGGAGTGGCCACTGAGAATGGATCACGGGTGAGCGTGGGGCAAATCGAGGTGGGCAGGGCCACCTTGCAGAGCCTAGCATGGGTTTGGGATTTTTATCCTGAGAGCCATGGGGAGTTACTGAAGGGGATTTAATGCAATCTGAGTTGTGTCTGAAAGAGCCTGACAGTAACTAGACTTTATTGAGCACCTACTGTATGCCCAGTGCTGGGCTAAGTGCCCCAGAGGGGGAAGTGAAGATGTGGGAACCGTTTTCTCTGGGACACAGAACCGGATGTGTGACCCCGAAGACCATACCAAGGTCATGTATAATCGGGGCATGAGTCCTGGGAGGCAGATGTCACCCCTGCCCTGCACCCTAAAGGACCAAGTGAGTTCAGACTTTTCCGAATTCTCCTCTCCAGCTCCCTACATCCTGGTGCGTGGACCAGCTGTGACCTTTCCTACAGCAGCGGAGGGAAAGTTTAAGTGGGAAATAAGAAACAGAGCAAGAAAGATTGTTTGGGTGTCTTGGGGACTGAAACAGGGCCCCTGGAGCTCAGAGCGTTCTGCTGAAAACAGGGGACTTCCTCCGGCTTGCAGGATGCAGGTGGGGTGGCGAGTGGTACAAGGTCATTTGCTGCCAGCCGAGAACTCGTGGTGGAATTAGAGAAACCCCAGAATGGTAACATACACAGCTGGCCCTGGTGGGCGAGGAGCGTCCACGGGCACAGCGGCCAGGGTGGGAGCTGCTCTGATGGCCGCACATCCAGGTCGTGGGGTTGCTGCCAGGTGAACACAGATCCCTGAGCCTCACCCTAACATTTGGATCCAGCGGGACTTGTGTGGGGCTTGAGTATCTCTGAGTGAGACAAATGGCTTACCTTAGAGCTCTGGGCCTCACTCCGGATGTGCAGGAGAATCTCCTGGGGAGTGGTTAAAAACTATCCATGTCCCAAGCCCCACCCTCAGGAACTCTGATTTAGTTGGACTGGGGGTCCTGGCATCAGTAGTTTTTGGCCAGTGGTCCTTTCCTGGATTGTGGCGATTGAAACTGAGAGAGGGTTAAATCAGCCCAGGTAATTGGGCCGATAATACATAGTATGAGCTCTCAGCTCTCGTTTTGGGCCATCCGCTTGTTCGTCCGATCAGAAGATGTTTATCGAGCATCTACTATGTGTCACACACTGACCTAGGCACTGGGAATACAATAATGAACAAAAGAGTCAAAAACCTCTGCCCTCCTGGTGCTGACATTCTAGTGGGGTGGAGGGCAGAGATAGACAGTAAACAAAGACATAAGTAAAATACATAGAATATCAGAAAGCATAAGTGCTGTGGAGAAAAATAAAGCCTTCTTAACATTGCTGGTGGGGATGTGAATTGGTGCTACCATGTTGGAGAACAGTCTGGCTTTATCTCCTAAAGCTGAGCATGTACGTATCCTACGACCCAGCAATTCTACTCCGAAGTATGCACCGTGGGGATATGCTGGCCCATCTACACCAGGAATCCCATGGAAGAATATTCATAGGGGCGCTGTCCGCTAAGTGTCCAAAATTGGGAAACACCCACACGCCCACCTATGGGAGAGCAAATGAATAAATTCCCATGATGAAGTATTACTCGGCAGTCAAAACACAGGAACTATAGCCACACGTTGCAATGTGGATGGATCTCTGAGATAGAATATCCAATGAAACATGTCCCATTACATAAACACGATATCCTTCCTATCAAGTTAAAAGCAACTAAAAGCATACACACACATATGCAATAATAAACTATAGAGAGGAAACAAGGGAAGTATCACTATAGGATTCAGGATGAAGATTATGGTGAGGGGATTATCATGGGGCGGGGGGAACCATCTGGTTAGATGCAGGTTATTGTCAAGGCTATAGTTTTTGTTTCGAGTGGTGGTTTCACAGGTGTTTATCATATTATTAAATTTAATAATTAAATGCTGATGAGAGTAGGCTGTGAATCAAGGGTTATGATTACCCCCTCTTTACTTTTTGTGAACTTGGGTTAGAGAGCAAGCAAGCAAGCAAGCAGGAGGGGCTAGAGCACGCTGCTGGTGGGAGGTGGATTGCAATTTTCTTTCTTTTTTTGGCATGTGGGATCTTAGTTCCCCAACCAGGGATCGAACCCGCGCCCCTTACAGTGGAGCCCCTTGCAGTAGAAGTGCAGAATCTTAACCACTGGACCGTCAGGGAAGTCCCAGTTTGCAATTTTCAATCAGTTAATCAAGGAAGGCGCCACAGGGGTGACATCTGAGCCGAGACTTGAAGGAGGGGGTAGTGAACCACAGGAGAGATGTAGGGAAGGGTGTCCTAGGCAGAGGACAAAGCAGGTGCAAACGCCCTGAGGTGGGAGTGTGCTTGGCATGCTCTAGGCATGGCAGCAGGGTCCGTGGGCTGGAGGGAGGGAGTGTGGGCACTTGTCCTGCATGGAGGAGAGAATAAAGCAGGCTTCGGGGAGGGGACAGGGAGCATGGTCCAGGGTTCCCCGAAGAGCCCAGATCCTGGATCTGCTCTTCTCAGCAATTTGCTGTTCGATTTTTTTTCTTGGATTCCATGAGACACTTCAGTTTCCTTGAGGTAGTTTAACTGAGTTTCTATTACTTGCAACCCAGTGGGTCCTACGTGGTTAAATCACTGACCCTGTCTGGTCCAGAAGACCGTGGTGCGGGTTACTTCGGGAGAGGTTTCTCAAGAGATAAGTGCAAACTCGAGGGTGGATGCTGTGCAGTAGAAAACCACCCGGAGATGGGAGGAGACCCAGGCCAGCATCAGATACGGGGCATGGAATGGTGATTAGCCCATCCACTGAGTGCTTTTTAAGCATCAGGGATTTTATTAACTTCTTTCCAGCCTCCTGGGTATTAATATAGATTTTACAGGTGAGGAGACTGAGACCCAGGGAGGTTATGACATGCAAAGTGAGCAGCCGAGTGGGAAAACCCCATGTCTGGTTGACGGTGAAGCCCCTGCACCTGGGATACGAGGTCTGTGACTCATTTCCATTGGTGTGTCCCCTCATCTTTGGGTAACTTGGGGGCAGGTGAGTCCTTGTCACTTCTCCCTCTTCTCCAGCCCCTGGGCAATCTGGAGGCCCGCGGGCAGCTGTGGTGGGCGCACTCCATCCCAGGACCCGCTGCGTCTCCAGCATGGAGGGAAGGGACCCAGAGAAAGAACGGAGTTCAGACTCGGCTGTGGCGGGCATGTGGCAGGGATGCGGTGCAGCTCTGGGGTTTATGCAAAGCTGGTCCATCTGAGGAAGGCGGGGAGCAGAGAGGAGCTCTGACTTTCTCCAGGATCCTAGTGCATTTTTTTCCCCCTCTAGAAACCGCCAGTTTCGTCCAGGGGAGGGAAGGGCGGGGAGGGCTGCGAATTGAAATGGAAGCATAGCGCCCCCTGGTGGCCTATTTTGGGTCATTGCTCTAATGCTGGAGGGATTTCCAGGTAATTCATTTTATTTTTGTTGTGGTAAAAACGCATAACATAAAATGTATCGTCTTAACCACTTGTAAGCATACAGCTCAGTAGTGTTAAGCATATTCAAATGGCTGTTCAACCAATCTTCAGAACGTTTTCATCTCATAAAACTGAAATTCTATACCCATTAAACAACTCCGCATTCCTCCCTCCCCCCCAGGCCCTGGCAATCACCTTTTTACTTTGTCTCTATGAATTTGACTACTCTAGGGACCTCCTATAAATGGCCTCATACAGTATTTCTCTTTCTGTGATTGGCTTATTTCACTTAGCATAATTTCCCCAGGATCCTTTCATACTGTAGCCTGTGTCAGAATCTCCTTCCTTTTTAAGGCTGAGTAATATTCCACTGTATGTACACACCACATTTTGTTTGCTTCCACCTCTTGGTTACTGTAAATAGTACTGCTATGAACATGCGTGTGCAAATATCTGAGATCAAACTTTCAATTCTTTCCAATCTATACCTGGAAGTGGAATTGCTGGATCATATGTGCTATGGACTGACTTGTGTCTCCTCCCCCTCCCCCAATGCATTTGTTGAAGCCCTAACCCCACAATATTTGGAGACATGGCTTTTAGGAGGTAATTAAGGTTGAACAAGGTCATATTGGGGTCCTGATCTGATAGGACTGGTGGCCTTATAAAAAGAGGAAGAGACAGAGTTCTCTCTCTCTTTTCCCGGTCTTCATTCACACATTGAGGAAAGGCCACGAGGCCACAACGAGAAAGCGGTCTTTTTTTTCTTTTTTTTTTTTTGCCGTACGTGGGCCTCTCACTGTTGTGGCCTCTCCCGTTGCGGAGCACAGGCTCCGGACGCGCAGGCTCAGCGGCCATGGCTCACGGGCCCAGCCGCTCCGCGGCATGTGGGATCTTCCCGGACCGGGGCACGAACCCGCGGTCCCCTGCATCGGCAGGCGGACTCTCAACCACTGCGCCACCAGGGAAAGCGGTCATTGACAAGCCGGGAAGAGAGCTCTCACCAGAACCTCACCAAACTGGCACCCTGACCTTAGACTTCCGGGCATAAATTTCTGTTGTTTAAGCCCCCCAGTCTATGGTATTTTGTTATGGCAGCCTGGACTGACTATTACAGTTTGGTAAATCTACTTTCAGTTTTTGAGGAACCGCTGTATTGTTTTCCACCGCAGCTGCACCATTTTACACTTCCGCCAACAGTGCAAAAGGGTTCCAATTTCTCTGCATCCTCCCCAACACTTGTTATTTCCTATTTTGTTGATAGTAACCATCCTCATGGGTGTTCCAGGTAATTTTCCTCCTGACCATTCAGTGAAGGCTTATGTGTGCCCAGTACCGGACTAAGTGGGTTCCATGTTTGCCGTCATTTAATCCTCATGTTAGCAAGTGAAAGTGTTAGCATCATCCACATTTACAGATGAGGAAACTGAGGCAGAGAGGTTGGAGGGGCAAGTAACTAACTTTAATGTCACCAGCCAGTAATATTTACATCAAGGGCTCAAACTTAGTTGTGTATCTCTCTACAGCCCAGGATCTTGACAGCAATCCTATTAATCTTGGTGATGATGGTGGTGATGATGACAGCTAGTGGTCACAGAGCATTATGCCTGTGCCAGGCGCTGTCCTCCACTTTTTAACATATATTTTAACCCATTTAAGTTTTACAACAATGCTATGAGATATAATATTACTATCCCCATTTAACAGATGGTGAAACGGAAGCACAGAAAACTCAAGTTGCATGCTCAATGTCAGATGGCCACTAAATAGTGGCCAGGATTTGAAGCCAGTGTTTTATGAAACAGTCATTTATGAAAATCCAAATCCTCCCAAAGTAAAAATGAGGGAGGGAGTATTTGCTGTAATAAAAGCATCACTACCACAACTCTCCCTCCTGGTGTGTATGTGATGCCCTACAGTTTGCAAAGGATCCTCACGGCTCAGAGGGATTAATCCTCATGCCACCTTTGTTGAAAAAGGACTGGTTTTGAGTATGAAAGGGCCCATGACTGACCTGAGATCATCTCTGGGTTTCTGGGAGCTGGTACTCCAACCCTGGGCGCCCAAGGAAAGCTCAGGCATTTGTATCAAAAATATCAAGTTTGTACCTGGCTCCCTTTTTCTTTTTTGTTTAAATTTTTATTTTAAATTCATTTTGGGGGTCTTCCCTGGTGGCACAGTGGTTAAGAATCCACCTGAAAATGCAGGGGACACAGGTTCGAGCCCTGGTCCGGGAAGATCCCACATGCTGCGGAGCAACTAAGCCCCTGTGCCACAACTACTGAGCCCGCACTCTAGAGCCCGTGAGCCACAACTACTGAGCCCGTGTGCCACAACTACTGAAGCCCGCACGCCTAGAGCCTGTGCTCTGCAACAAGAGAAGCCACCGCAATAAGAAGCCCACGCACTGCAACGAAGAGTAGCCCTTGCTCACCGCAACTAGAGAAAGCCCATGTGCAGCAACGAAGACCCAATGCAGCCAAAAATAAATAAATAAATAATAAATAGATAAAAAGAAAATTATTTTTAAAAATTCATTTTGGACTTAAAGAGAAGTTGCAAAGAATTCAATGAATTAGTGTATATCCTTCACTCAGAGTCTTCAAATATTACCATTTTACCGAATTTGCTTTCTTTCTCTCTCTCTCTCCAGTTGATTGGATGAGGCCCACCCTCATTACGGAAAGTAATCTGCTTTACTCAAAGTCTTCCAATTTAAATGCTAATCACATCTAAAAATACCTTCACAGCAACATCTCAACTGGTGTATAACCAAACATGTGGGCACTATAGCCAGGCCAAGGGAACACATAAAATTACCCATCCCAGCTATCAAGGTTCTTTCATCCTTCTGCTTTTCTGTCCTAGATGTGTTGACATTTCAGCCTTAGCATTGTCACCTCAAGGTTACAAGATGGCTGCTGAACTCCAGAAATCACAATCTCAGACAACAATACTGTCCAGAGCAGTGGAAGTCTTTTCTTTGACCATCTCTCTCTTAATAGACAGTCTGGGAATAGACTGGAAGACAGTCTTCCCAGAATCCCTTAGCAGACTTCTCTTTATGTTTAATTGGACCGAATAAGGTCACATGTCCACCTCTAGACCAATCACTGGAAAGGGGACACAGGATGCCAGAATTGGCTTAGACCAATCAAGACTCATCCCCTGGGACCAGGTGGATGAATTTGGGTAGCAAGGGAAAATAGAGGAATTACTGCTGGGTAGGCAACCAACAGTGCTGGTGTGTACTTGATGCTCATAAACGCTAAGGAGTGAACCAATGGATGACTTAAACTTGGTAGAGGCAAGAGTCCGATAAAGGAAACCAAGTGTGTAGAGAATTGGCTTGGGTCTCCCTTGCAAGCTTAGCTTTCGTGGCTTGCCCAGTGCCCTTGACGATGAACAGGCTATCTGGGAGACCCTAGCTGCTCAGGTAGACAGGGCAGCCCAGTTGCAGAGGAAGAAGTGGCCACCACCAGCCTTTGTCCTCTCTGATGTGACAATCTGGTTCCGTCCCATGGCCTCCCAGCCTGGGCTCTGGCCAACCCTCTGACACCGGGACAGTCATCTGCTGTTCTAGAAGCTGACTCTGCAGGCGGGAGACCGTGGAGATTTCCCCAGCAGGGAGTAGGGGTGGAAGGAGAGAGGGAAGAGGGGGAGCTCTCAACCCCAAAGCTAACAGCCAGTAAGAGAGGTCAAAGGTGGGGACACGGCTCGGGTCCAGGGCTCAGGGGACACGGGTTCGTGCCCCGGTCCAGGAAGGTCCCACATGCCGCGGAGCGGCTGGGCCCGTGAGCCATGGCCGCTGAGCCTGCGCATCCGGAGCCTGTGCTCCGCAACGGGAGAGGCCACAGCAGTAAAAAAAAAAAAAAAAAAAAAAAAAAAAAAAAAGAGAGGTCAAGGGTATCCTGAAACGGGTTGGAAAATTCAATCCTCATTTATAGGATACTCTGCAAGCCTTTTCACATTTATCATCTTAAGTATCCCCACAGGCAAGGGAGACAGATATCATTCTTCTCATTATATGGATGAGGTTCTGGAGGTCCAGAAAGTCAAAAAGCCTTGCCCAAGGCCACTATATGCATTTCCTATTGCTGCTGTAACAAATGACCACAGACTTAGTGGCTTTAAACAACACAAATTTATTATCTTACAGTTCAGGAGGTCAGAAATCCTAAAGTCAAGGTGTTGGCAGGACTGCGTTCATTCTGAAGGCTTCAAGGGAGAGTCTGTTTCTGTACCTTTTTCGACTTCTAAAGGCCACTGTGTTCCTTGGCTTGTGGCCCCTTCCTCCATCTTCAAGGCCAGCAGTGTAGCATCTTCCAATCACGCCGCCTTTCCTCACTCTGACCTCCTGCCTCCCTCTTCTAGGGACGCTTGCGATTACATTGGGCCCACCATCTGGATAATCCAGGAAAATCTCCTCGTGTCAATCACATCTGCAGAGTTCTTTTTGCCTTGGGCGCTAACATATTTGTCACTTGCGGGGATCAGGATGTGGACATCTTTGGAAAGACATTATTCAACCTATTGTGGTTACCCAGCTGAGGAGAGACCGAGAACTTCTGAGCCCCTACATTGCTCCTTTGCCCTTCTCCTCAGCAGTTTCACTGTGGCTGCAGTCACTGACAGATCCTGTTTGTGCCTTGCACACCCCAGTGGCAGCATTTCAGTGGATCCTGCATTTGCCTTTTCTTTCTTTTTTTCCCGGTACGTGGGCCTCTCACTGCCTTGGCTTCTCCCATTGCGGAGCACAGGCTCCGGATGCGCAGGCTCAACGGCCATGGCTCACGGGCCCAGCTGCTCTGCAGCATGTGGGATCTTCCCAGACTGGGGCACGAACCCGCGTCCCCTGCATCGGCAGGCGGACTCTCAACCACTGTGCCACCAGGGAAACCCCTAAAGATCATTTTAACATCTTTATTCATGAATTGTCTGCTCATAGTTTTCGTCCATTTTTCTACCTGGTTTTCACATTTTCCCCTCAAATTTAAAGGGTTATTCATATATTAGTGAGAATGGCCCTTTATCCATGATACATGTTATAAATATCTTCTCCCAGTTTGTCACTTGTCTTTTGACTTCGCTTATGGTGTTTTCGACATGCAAAAGTTATGAAAGTTTTACGTAGTCAAATGTACTAATCTTTTATTGCGTTTGGATTTTGAGTCATAGTTAGAGGCCTTTTTTTTCCACACACAAGTTATGGAGGAATTCACCCATACATATACATCTAGGAAATGCAGTTTCATTTTTTACACCTAGATGCTCATCATTTAGGAGTTTATTCTTTTTTTAAAAATAAATTTATTTACTTATTTTTGGCTGCGTTGGGTCTTCGTTGCTGCGCGCGGGCTTTCTCTAGTTGCGGCAAGTGGGGACTATTCTTCCTTGCGGTGCTTGGGCTTCTCATTGCGGTGGCTTCTCTTGCTGTGGAGCACGGGCTCTATGTGCGTGGGCTTCGGTAGTTGTGGCTCGCAGGCTCTAGAGCACAGGCTCAGTAGCTGTGGCGCACGGGCTTAAGTTGCTCCACGGCACGTGGGATCTTCCCAGACTAGGGCTCGAACCCATGTCCCCTGCATTGGCAGGCGGATTCTTAACCACTGCACCACCCAGGGAAGGCCCAGGAGTTTGTTCTTGTGTGTTGTGTGAGGAGTGGATACTGGGTCAAAAGAAAAGAAAAACAGAGAAAGTATTTTTGGGACAACTGGTAAAATTCGAATAAAGACCCTGTATTAGACAATAGTATTAAGTAAATGGTAAATGTCCTGAGTGTTATAATGGTACTGTGGTTATGAAGAATAATGTCTTTTCTCTTATATGACCACCTGCAGTTTTTAGGGTTGATGCGTCAGTCTTCAATTAACTCTCAAATGGTTGAGCAAAATTACATATAAGTATGAAGAGACACTTAACAAAACGTGACAAAATATTAGCAATTGATGACAGGCATATGGATATTTATTATCCTTTACTATTCTTGCAACTTTTCTTGAGGTTCAAACTTTTGAAAAATAAAAAGCCAGGAGGAAGCGTGCCACTGCAAGGTTTGAGTAGGCTGACGAGGGCGCCGGGCCCCTTTAAGATGGCCCCGTCCCTTACGTCCCGCCCCCGGGCCCCGCCCACCCGGAAGGGCTCGGCCCAAGTCCCGCCCCTCCACCGCCTACCTCCTTTTCCAGCCAGCCCCGGCCCGGCCCTCCGCAGCGGAGTGTAGTCACGTGAGCCGGGCTGCGGCGCCCCGCTCCGCACCGTCATGGTGGACCCGATGTATGGATGCCCGGGCGGCCGCCTGGCCCGGGCGCTGACGCGGGCACTGGCGCTGGCCCTGGTGCTGGCCCTGCTGGTCGGGCTGTTCCTGAGCGGCCTGACCGGCGCGATCCCGACCCCGAGGGGTCACCGGGGACCGGGGAGGCCGGTCCCACCCGCCTCCCGCTGCCGTTCGGTGCTCCTGGACCCTGAGACGGGCCAGCTGCGCCTGGTAGATGGCCGCCACCCTGACGCCGTGGCCTGGGCCAACCTTACCAACGCCATCCGCGAGACCGGGTAAGGGTTGGCCCGATCTCGCGCGGACCAGCCGGGGGAGGGAGTTGCGTGGGCGCCGGACCTCGCCTGCCCCTAGGACCAGCCTCTTGCCGGTGACAGAGTCCCATCCTCGTCTCCCTGGGGGTCAGTGTCCCACCTCGGAGGCTGCTGCACCGTAGCTGGGTGGGGCTGATGCGGCATCCCTCAGCTCATGGGGACCAGTCCTTTGCCTTCAGCCAGGGATGACAGTACCTCTGTTTCCCTAGTGATACAGTAACGCCTATCCCCACGTAGGCTGGCACTCTCCGCCTCAACCCTCATCTCACCCCCATGACCAGAGGGGTGGTAATGGCTCTCCAGGAGGGATTCTCACTTCCTTGGTTTTAGCTTACCCCATGGGTGCCAGCCCCGCTGCCTTCTTTCCAGAACCAGAGCAGCAGGACTGAGCTTGGATTCCAGGCCAGTCTGAAAACAGAGGGTCCCTAAATTCACAAAGACTCAGACTGTATCATTGCTTGGCCTCTGCTCCTTGCTTCCCTCCTCTCTCCTGGTCCAGGGGAAAGTCGCTTGGCCAGATACTTAGTATGGAGTCAAGCACTCCATCTTTGGCAGTCACCGTCTCTATCCTTATCACCGGGACCCAGGCTGTCACTCTGTTGTATGGCTCTTACCTAACTGCTCTGCCTGTCTGGGCTCTCATTTCCCCATCTGTGGCTTGGATTTTGATGATGTGCTCTGGCTGGGAAGTTGGGTGGTGCCCCTCTCAGGCCTTGTACCAGGGCTGGTGCCCATTCATTCATTTACTCACCTGGTGCTCTTGGCTATGGAGACACATAGCTGAGGGGGTCCCCATTCAGTCAGGGAGACAGTGCCAGGAGGGAAAATCCTGGGAGTGGGGAACATCTGCCTCAAAGCCTTGTCAGCAGGGCCCAGACCCTGGATCCACGCTGTGTTGGGGAATCTTGGGGAACCCTGTGTCCCCCTACCCCGCCCCCACCTGCACTATCCCATCCTGGGGTCATCCCAGTGCTTAGAATACGTTACCCCCTCCAGCAGGCAGGGCTTCTCCCACTGCTGCCCCCATCCATTTGGCTGGCTTGCATTCATTTCTGCAGGTGTTGGGGTGACATAGGACACTGTGGACACCCCCCCGTTCTGGTGCTTTGTGGCACTTGGGAGTATATTAGATAGACAGACCAGAGATTGTGGGGAGAGGATTTGCTGCAGCCACAGGAGCTGGGTGCGGCTAATCTGGGAAGGCTCCCAGGGAGAGGAAACCACAGAGTGGGCTGGCGTCTGTGGCGGGAATCCGAACTCTGTGGCGACGTGACTCTGGAATCTGGTGACCCAGTCTCTGCTGACTTATATGTTTTGGGCCCCCGCTTAGCAGAGCTAAGAGAGATGACAGTCTCTGGATGCTAGGGGGGAGGCACAGAGGTAAGGCTCAGCATGGGGAGGGGCTTTGGCCCCAGCCCTTTCCCGCTAGGCTGTGTTGCTGTCAATTATGGAAAACAGAGAAGTGGGGAGAGGGCTCCCCTGCTTGTGCTGGATGGAAAGTTCTTCCAGGCTCAGCTCTGGCGCTGTGTGACCTTGGGCAAATCACTTCATCTCTCTGAGCCTGTTTCCTTCCTGAAGGTGGGGCTCGAAGTGAAATTCGGGGGATCACAGAAAGCACCTCTGTTTATTTACTAAAGGAAGGAGTGAATGAAAGAGAAAGGAGCGCGTGTCTTCTGCCCCCATTTTGCAAGTGGGGAAACTGAGAAGTGAGCCCTGGTCTCTTCCACACTTCTTGCTCTCACTTCACTGTTCCAGCATTTTTTCTGTCCAGTCTGCCCCTTTCCCTGTGGGTCTGACAGCATTTGGGACTATGATGTAGGGAAAACTGTATGGGAAGCCCCCATTTTATAAGCAGCGGTACGGAGGCCCTCAGAGACACCCTCTTGAGCACTCAGGAGTGAGATGTAAGAAAGACATGTGGGGTGTCCTGGCACCCGAGCAACTACATCGCTGACTTGCAGGTGACTGTCTTAGTTTTTGGAGGGTGGAAATCATGGTTTGACTCTTCTGTTCACCTAGAATTGGGATCCTTCCTCCTTTCTGGCTCCCAGATTTCACCAGATCCTGGGATTGTCAGGATAACTTGCACGTCTCCTTCCCCCATAATCTTTCCTCTTACTTGTGCTGTATCTGACTCTGGACTGACACTCCCCATGGAGCCTGAAACATTTAGGATTTAATGCTAGGGGATCAGAGATGCACCCAGAGGCAGCGCCTGCGCCAGCCTGGCTCTGGTCTTGGTCCTGGGGAGGCCGAACCCTCCAACCTTACCTTTTCCTCCTTTTCTGACCTGATGCCACCCAACAAGCTGATTGACCTAAATAGCCTTCGAGTTGAGAGAGGAAGTGAATACCAATAAGAGGGAACTAACCTATTAGGAAACTGGGAAACAACCTAAATCTACCACCCAACAGGCAGAAGCCCAGCCCAGTAAAATGGATAAATACCACCCAACCGTTTCTTTATCTATTTTTTTTGTATTTTATTTAATTTATCACATTGATTGATTTGCGTATATTGAAGAATCCTTGCATTCCTGGGATAAATCCCACTTGATCATGGTGTATGATCGATCCTTTTAATGTGTTGTTGGATTCTGTTTGCTAGTATTTTGTTGGGGATTTTTGCATCCATATTCATCAGTGATATTGGTCTGTAATTTTCTTTTTTTCTAGTATCTTTGTCTGGTTTTGGAATCAGGGTGATGGTGGCCTCATAGAATGAGTTTGGGAATGTTCCTTCCTCTGCAATTTTTTGGAAGAGTTTGAGAAGGATGGGTGTTAGCTCTTCTCTTCTCTCTTTCATTTTTTAAAAAAAATTTTATTGGAGTATAGCTGATTTACAATTTTGTATTAGTTTCAGGTGTACGGCAAAGTGAATCGGTTATACATATATCTACATTTTTTTTTCTTTTAGATTCTTCTCCCACGTAGCCCATTACAGAGTATTGAGTAGAGTTCCCTGTGCTATACAGCAGGTTCTTATTAGTTATCCAACTGTTTCTTTGAAAAGTCACAAAAGATAAACTTACACCATCAAGAATGGAAAAGGAGTGATAGCCACAGATGAGGTGGTACATCCCGCATAGTAGCGGGTGTCCAGGGCACACTATACACTGAAGGAACAATGATGGTGAGGGGAGATTGTGATCCCTTGCTCATCTCACAAGAATGGTCTGGCTTTTCCCAAATGTGGCCTCTTCATTAGATCCTGGAGTCATCTCAGAGGTATTAGCTGTCCCTGACATAAAACCACAGTGTGGCCCATACACTTTCCAGAAAAAAAAAAAAAAAAGTTTGGGGAAATAGATTCAGTGCAGCTGACTTTTTATTTTTGCCAAGCAAGTGCATTAAAAACAAACCAGAACAATATTTATTTATTTTTAACATCTTTATTGGGGTATAATTGCTTTACAATGGTGTGTTAGTTTCTGCTTTATAACAAAGTGAATCAGTTATACATATACATATGTTCCCATATGTCTTCCCTCTTGCGTCTCCCTGCCTCCCACCCTCCCTATCCCACCCCTCCAGGCGGTCACAAAGCACCGAGCTGATCTCCCTGTGCCATGCGGCTGCTTCCCCCAGCTATCTACCTTACTACGTTTGTTAGTGTGTATACGTCCATGCCACTCTCTCGCCCTGTCACAGCTCACCCTTCCCCCTCCCCATATCCTCAGGTCCGTTCTCCAGTAGGTCTGCGTTTTTATTCCTGTCTTACCCCTAGGTTCTTCATGATATTTTTTTTCTTAAATTCCATATATATATGTGTTAGAACAATATTTATTGATCTCTGCCCATTTCATCTAATAAAGGATGAGCTATTTTAGAACCCAACAAGCAGGAAGGACATGATCTCTGAATCAAGAACCGTCAAATGGGGACATTTTGCTTTAGGAACACATTCTTTCCAGTGGTTTGTTTTGGCCAGGGACTGGGGTAGAGTCTCCCAAAGCTGTCAGCCAGCACAGCAGTGAGGGATTCCAGAAGCCATTTGCTGATGTCCAAGCCTTCCCGTTTTACAGATGGGGAAGCTGAGGCTGGGAGAGCGTGGAGATGTGGTATGAGGCAGGGTTTCAGGTTTAACATCAGAGAGATCTAGGTTCAGATCTCTGCCTGGACGCTTCCTACCGGTGGCTGTCAGCAGCTGCCTCACCCCAGCGAGCTGAGGATGGCGCCAGCCTTGCAGGGGCCTGGAAGAAAATCATTTGATTAGGGCTTAGGGCCTGAGGCAACGGAGGGATCTTCAGGGATTAGCCGGAGGGGCTCTAGCACTGAAATTCCCTCATGAATGGGAATCTCCCTCTCTCCAAGGTATTCTGGAAAGATAGGCAGACACCTACACAGCCAGGTTTTCTGAGAACTCGAGCAAAGTGCAGAAACTCCATCCAAACTGAATCACCCCCATCGCCCTTTGGAATAAGGCGGTTCAGAGAGGAATGCAGAAGACACTGTCTCCAACAAGGGCAGTGACTAATTCCATATTTACCGTACTGTGGCCTGGCTGGGGGGGGTCGGGGCGGGGGAATTGTCACTCTCCACTCATCCTTTTCCTTTCTGTCCAGCTTGAAAGAGTCACACTGCTCTCTTTTAAATCTTTGTAATTATTACACAAGTGCTTAACTTTCCATGGTAAAAAAGTTTAGAAAGGTGAGGTGGAATGTGGGAGGTAAATTGCGCTCCCCACTCTTTCTTTTTATATATAACCACTGTTAGTTCTTTCTTCTAGAATTTTCTATGCATAAACAGGCCTAAACATACATACATACATACATGTGTATACGTACTGGTATGTGAGTGCGTGTAATGTTTTTGTACATGGGGTTATCCTGAGTCCACCGTTTGTCCTTCTCTAATCTTACGTTTTTTAAAAAAACTTTGTGTCTGACATCTCATCAGCACACGGTGGTCAGCCACATGGTTCTAGAAGCCCACCGCATATATGGATAGATTATTGTATCAGGCCCCTAACACTGGATGTTTTGGGAGGGTCCTGTTTTCCTCAGCTCTAGTCAAAAATGCTGCTGTGAGCTCTATTTACAATAGCCAGGACATGGAAGCAACCGAAGTGTCCATCAACAGATGACTGGATAAAGAAGATGTGGCACATATATATACAATGGAATATTACTCAGCCATAAAAAGGAATGAAACTGAGTTATTTGTAGTGAGGTGGATGGGCCTAGAGGCTGTCATACAGAGTGAAGTAAGTCAGAAAGAGAAAAACAAGTACAGTATGCTAACACATATATATGGAATATTTTTAAAAAATGGTCATGAAGAACCTAGGGGCAAGATGGGAATAAAGATGCAGACCTAGTAGAGAATGGACTTGAGGATACGAGGAAGGGGAAGGGGAAGCTGGGACAATGTGAGAGAGTGGCGTGGACATATATACACTACCAAACGTAACATAGATAGCTAGTGGGAAGCAGCCGCATAGCACAGGGAGATCAGCTCAGTGGCTTGTGACCACCTAGAGGGGTGGGATAGGGAGGGTGTGAGGGCGGGAGATGCAAGAGGGAAGAGATATGGGAACATATGTATATGTATAGCTGATTCACTTTGTTATAAAGCAGAAACTAACACACCATTGGAAAGCAATTATACTCCAATAAAGATGTTAAAAAAAAAAAGCTGCTGTGAACAAGGGTGCTCATACACATCCGTGAGGGCCGTGTGAGCACCGGTCACAGGGTGAGTTCCCAGCTGCTGCCTGTCTTCAGGGCTTCAGCACTGTGGCCTTGACTGAGCCTGCTCCCTGCAGAAGGAGAGCTTTTAAGCAGGCGCTGTCTGGAAGGCCACTGGCCTCTCAGTTATAACCAGGACTTGACATCTGAACAGCCTTTTTCGTTTTATGTAAGTTGTGTATGTTCTCCCTTGATTCCCCCGCTTTTTTTTTTTTTTTTTTTTTTTTTTTATCACAAGAGGAACTACATTCTGTACCCTGTTTTAAATTTCTTCCCATCACCAAGTCTACTGGATTGCTCCAAACCTCCCCTCTCAGGTTAATGATGAGACACATACTTACCGAGTATAAAACGTTGAGTTCTCTTCTGGCACCTGCCATGGCAACCCTCTGAAGTGGGAATTGCTTTGCCCATTTTACAGGTGAGGAAACTGAGTCCCAGAGAGGTTAAGCAATTTGCCCAAAGGTACACAGTTGATAAGAGAGAGACCTGGGGATTCAGACGATGCCTGAGGGACCCACAATCCCAGACTCTCTCTGTCTTCCACTCTCCTTGAAATTTAAGACCTTTATTCTAGTCTCTTGTGTTTTTCTCTCCATATCTGTGATTATATGTGAGTCATTAGCCGAAAGTTCATGGCTCTTAGATTTGTTTGATAAGAACTAACTCCTTCACCTTCAAGGACAAAACAATCCCCCACAAAACTCAGTTAAGGTAGAGGCTCAGAGCACATCATGCTCTGTGATGTTAGTCTCAGCTCTGTTGGGCAAGTGACTTCACCTCTCTGAGCCTCGGGTCCCACAACTGTAAATTGGGAGAATCAAACTCATGTCATAGGGTATTTGGGAGAATTTAGAGAGAGAAGTAGACATGTGATGTGCTTAGCACTGGGGGCTATTGTTATCCACCATAGCAGGGCCTCATTACCAGTCCCCACAGCTCCATTTTATCTTGTAGCTCAAGTTCTTTGCTTTGGAACTCTCAGAGCTCAGGCTTCCTTCTTTTACTTTCCCTCTCCTCCCCACCCCAACCCCCCTTCTCCCTGCAAGCTCCTACTTAAACTTCAAATCCTGGAGCAGCTATCACCTCTTCTGTGAAGCCTTCCTAGATTTCACTCAGTAGCAGCAGGAGCGTACCTCCTCAGGGTACTTTATTCCTTTTCTCGTCATAGCAGTTACATATATTCATTCTTGTATACCCTCGGTGTCTGGCACCCAGTAGGTGCTCAAAGAAGCTTGATTGCCAAAACTATTGGGTGTGAGTATTTTGATAGTCATTTCCTCTCCTTTGTCTTCTCTAGGGCAGAGCTCTGCCTGTCCTGGAGCTCTTTGGTGACTTTTTAGCCAAATTCCTGTGAGACAGTCCTGGCTGAGCCTGTCTCTCCGCATTGTGTAGCCTCTTAAAGATCTCATTAGTGTCTTCTGTTGCCCTCATTTTCTTAATAGAAATTGCCTCCACAAGTGTTTTCCTTAGTTACAGAAGTCACCTGGGTGAATATTCTTTGTGTACTTGGAGCAAGGATGAAATCCAGAACCATAAAGGAAAGACTAAAAAAAAAAGGAAAGACTGATAGGACAAAACTGAAAACTACCATATGGCAAAAACAAAAGCAAAAATCAATTAAAATACAGGTATTTTCAATATTAGTGACAAGCCAAGGGCTAATACGTATATAGAGAATTTCACCAACCAATAAGAAAAGGCGATGGGAATTCCCTGGTGGTCTAGTGGTTAGGATTTGGTGCTTTCACAGCCGTGGCCAAGGTTCAATCCCTGGTTGGGGAACTGAGATCCCGCAAGCCACGGTGCAGCCGAAAAATAATAATAATAATAAGATGAAAAAAACCACGGTAGAGAAAAATGAGTAAAGGACATGAACCAAAGAACTATAAATGACCAATAAGAAATAAGAAAATATATGTAACTTAACTCATTAAAGGATTATAATTACGTGATTGAATTTTTCAACTGTCGCCTTAGTAAGGGTGAAAAAGATTGATCTTAAGCAGGGAAGTGCACAGACAGGAGTTCGCATGTTGTAGAAATGCAGTATATACCCCAGGCATCACCTGGGAGCTGGTTAGAAATACAAAGTCTTGGGCTTTACCCCAGACCTCCTGATCAGAATCTGCTTCCTGGTAACCAGCCTGCCTGGAATTGAATCCTAGCTTTGCCCTTTCTTAGCTCTGTGACCTTTGGTATGTGTTATCAGCTAGTACTGGGCAACAGTGCTGCATAACAAACTGCCCCCAAACTCAGTGGCTTGGAATGACAGCCGTTTTTGCTCATGGATCCTTGGAGCAGTTGGGGCAGCTCTGCTTCATGCTGTAGTTCTGCAGACCTGGTCAGCAACATGTGTCTCTCATATTCTTGGGACCAGCGAGCTGGCCGGGCATGTTTCTCTCGTGGCCATAGCAGGGACACAAGTGGAACCACGGGAGACCCTTTGAAGGCTAATCTCATAACTGAGACAAGTCACTTCTACCGCATTCCATCGGCCAGAGCAAGTCATATGACATGACTGAGCCCAAATCAAGGGGACAGGGAAGGACATTTGACCAGTGGTGGGAGGGATGTAAAGCCACACAGCAAAAGGCATGGACGTGGGGGGAAGAGGCTGCGATGCCGTTTCCCACTGCAGGTACGTAACTCTGCTTGAACTACCTCCCCTTCTGTATGATGGAGACAGTAACGGTGCCTGCCTTGCAGGACTGTGGGATTGTCATGAGCACTAGGACATGAGTTAATAGATATGGAAGTGACTAGAACAGCGCCTGGCTCAGAAGAAACCCTCAGTAGATATTAGCTGGTATTATTATCCTGGGGGAGGGGCGGAGAATGAAGGTTAGTACAGCCCTGGGGGAGGCTGTTTGTCAGTATCTATTCACATTAAAAATGCATGTGTCCTTTGACCTAGCAGTTTCTCTTTTAGGGATTTAGCCTGACACGTGCACAGAGACAGACCGACAAACATTCATGTGAATGGCAGTTTCGTCACTGCGTTGTTTTCTATGGTTTAAAACTGCAGACAGGTGCATGCCGAGCTGAGGGCCCGTTTCACGCTCACCCCCTCACTGACCAAGTGTCCCCTCTCCTACCCCTGCAGGTGGGCCTTTCTGGAGCTGCACACGAACGGCCACTACAACGATAGCCTGCAGGCCTACGCAGCGGGCGTGGTGGAGGCCGCCGTGTCCGAGGAGGTAAGGGCCAGACGCGGGACCCCGGGGTTTCCCCCGCCCATCAAGTGTGTTCCCCAGGGAGCTTTGGAGGGTTCTGAGATATGTGTAGAGGGGGCTCTCCCACCCCCAGCCTTCCATCTAGTTGGGGAGAAAAGGTCACATGTATTTGTTAAAAATTTACACTGGGTGCTGTTTGATGCATATAAAAAATACACAACACATTCCAAGTTACGAAGCTTAGTAATAAAATGAACACCCACCCAAACTAAACCCTGGAATGTTACTAAAACCATTGAAGCCCCCTCTCAACTCCATTCCCCTGCCTCTCCTACCCCAGAGACACCCACCACACTACATGTGGTGGCTGTCATTCCCTTTCATTCATTCATTCATTCATTCATTCATTTATACTGAGATAGAATTCACATGCCATAAAATTCACCATTTTATAATGTACAGTTCAGTGGCTTTTAGTATATTTATAAGGTTGCACAACCACTACCACTATCTAATTCCAGAACATTCTCATCACCCCAGAGAGAAACCCCATACCTGTTAGCAGTCACCTCCCTTTTTCCCTACTCCACCCAGCCCCTGGCAACTGCTCATCTACCTTCTGTCTCTATGGATTTGCTTATTCTGAACAGTTCCTATGAAAGGAATCATCCAATATGTGGTCTTTTGTGGCTGGCTTCTTTAACTTGTTTCCAGGGTTCCTCCATGTTCTAGTGTATGTTAGTACGTTATTCCTTTTTATGGCCGAATAATATTGCATTGTAGGGATAGACTATTTTCTTTATCCTTTCATCAGTGGGTGGACATTTGAGTTATTTCCACTCCCTTCCTTTGGTTAAACTAGTTTTACTACATGTGATGAAACCTTAAACAACATATTATTTTGCATTACCTGCTTTTGGGCTTTTTAAAAGTGATAATCACAGATTTCAGAAGGCAGACCGCATCAGGAGTGGGTGAGGCCGTGGTGGGCTGGCCATGCTCCCACACTGTGCGTGAAGGTGTGACACCCACGTTGGGATGTAATTTGGTGTTAACTTGTAGAGTTGAATACACACATGCCTTAGGACCCAGGGGCCCCACTCCTTAGGTGTGTACCCTAGAGGTGACCCAAGGGGTTCAAAGCAGCCCCGAGGCAAACACACTCAAACGCCACCGGTGGGTGCACGGGTAACCGGATTGCGGTAGTGTCACGCAGTGCAGAATCAGAGAGCAGTGAAAATGAACGAGCAGGTGGATGCGTGTGAGATGCACGGTGGTGAGAGGGACAGAGCACGTCACAGGAGACGGTGTACAGTGTGACAGCGCTTAATAAACTCCCTCTCCTCATTCTGACATCCAGCTGCAGTTTGAGATGCCCTCCTGGGACCTCGATGTCTGGGGAGGTGTCAGACACTGGGTCAGGCCACGTGTTTGGGTGCTTGGTGGTATTTGAGACAAGATTCCATCTCTCAAGGGCCCCGTAGCCTGAGCCAGGAGCACTGAGGCGAGGCCTGACGTGGTTCTCACGTGAGGAAGCCCAGACACACGTGCCAGAGGCTTTGCCCACGTTACTTCTCTGAGCTTGCACACCAGCCCCCGAGGGAGGCTCTCCGTCTGTTGGGGTGACGGGGACGATGGGCTCATATGGTCTTTCACCCCCCAGCAGGCTGGCCCAGCTTGTACATGTGACATCGGGGTGGGGAGGTGCGGAAGGCCTCTTGAGGGCTGGTGGAACTGCCGCAGGATTCTCTTGCCAGGTTCACCGCTGTGTCCTCAGTGCTCAGGACAGGACATAGTAGGTGCTCAAAAAAAAAAAAGGTAGTTGAGTGACTGAATACGTGTATAGATGGGGGTGGCGGTCCCCAGTAACAGAGGAGGCGTAATCTAGGACAGACTGTGAGTGCTGACGGCTTTCAGAGGAGGGAGGCATCCAGAGGCATTGGGCCCTGGTGGGGGTGAGAGCTGGCTGGGTGAGAGAAGCCAGTGTGAGCAGAGGTGCGGAGGTGTCCTCACCAGAGCTCCTCGACTCTTTGGAGACCTGGATAGGAGTGAGGACTCTGAGCCCGAGTGGGGGCCAGTGGGGTCCTCAGGGAAGAGCGCAGGCCTGCTGCCCCGCCCCTGTCCTCGCCCACCCTACAGCTCATCTATATGCACTGGATGAACACGGTGGTGAATTACTGCGGCCCCTTCGAGTATGAAGTCAGTTACTGCGAGAGGCTCAAGAAATTCCTGGAGGCCAACCTGGAGTGGATGCAGAAGGAGATGGAGTTGAACAATGGCTCTGCTTACTGGCACCAGGTGGGCATGGCCCCCATGCTCAGAGGGCTGGGGCAGCAAGCTGAGTCTGCTCTGGGGACCTGCTACCACTGCAGCTGCTACTGTTCCAGCTGGCCAACCTATCTGTCCCCTGCCCCTCTCAGCCAGCCCTTCCTCCCTCCCTCCCTCCCTCCCTCCCGCATCTATCCACCCATCTACGTACCCATCCTCCCATCCATCTACGTACCCATCCTCCCATCCATCTACTCATCCATCCACAGATCCATCCAGTCTTCCCTCCCTCCCTCCCTCTATGTCCATCCTTCCCTTTCTCCCTCCCATACATCCATCTGTCCATCCACCCACCCACCCCTCCATCCATCTACCCATTCATCCATCCATCTATTCATCCATCCATCCATCCATCCATCCATCTAGTTTTTCAGCACATTCGTCCACCCACCCACAAGTCTATCCATCTTTCACTCTCTTCTTCCCATTTATTCATCTGTCACCAACCTGCCCATCTTAGCCTAGTTGTCAGATATTCTATCCACCCGCCTTGTCGATAGACCCCATTTGGTTGCCTGTCTCTCTCTCTGTTCATCATCTACCTGTCTGTCCATCTACCCTCCCATCTACCTGCCTAGCCATCTTCCTGATGGACCACGTTCCCTGCTTCATTCCACCTCTTCCTTCTGGCCAGAGCCTAGGCATCTCTCAGTCTGTCCATCTGTTGGTCCATCCCCTCTGCTCTGTCTCTGCTGCTCGTACATCTCTCCAGGGGCTGCCCAGTTCCCCAGGGTGATGCCCACACTCCTTAATGTGGCCTCAACACCCACCTGCACCCTCTCCCTCCCCAGCCTCATCTACTGGCCTTCTCAATCTGTGCTCCAGCCTCCCTGGCCTCCTCCCAGTTCCTTGAACAAGATGTTACCTCTTCACTCAGGGCTTTAAAGTGTGCTGTTCCTTCTGCCTGGAACACTTTTCCTTCTCCCCCTCTGCCCGGCTCATCCCCACCATTCCTCACCTCCACGTCCCCTCCCTGCAGTTCTTTGTAGCCCTCTTGTGAGGCATTCAGATTCTGTCTTCAACTGGACTTGGGCCCCATGAGGACAAGGCAAGGACCACATCTGCCTTGTCCACTGTGGTATCCCCAGTACTTAGCACAGGGGCTGGCACATAGTAGGCGCTTTGTAAGTGAAGGTTTGTTGAGTATTTACAGATGAAGGAGTGAATCCATCTGGTCCCATCCATCTACTTCAGCACCTGCCTGAACATCTGTCCTTCTCTTCACCCTCCCGTCCATCTAGATGATTGCCTTTCTCTCTGTCCTTCTCTCATTTAACTCAGTAGCCACTATCCATCCATCTGTCCTTTTGTCTATCCATCTTACGGATGCTTGCTAAGTGCCTGGTGTATGCTCAGCACAGGCCAAGGCCCGGTGGGGGACACAGTGATATACTCCATGGTTACAGAACAATGACAGTGACAGTGGGGAGAAGTCAGCCACATGACACAAGTTCGCTGAGCCAGCAGCACAGCCAGTAAAACTCAGAACGGGGAGCAGCCAGCAGCGGGCCAGGGCAGGCTGGGAGGCTTCCTGGAGGAGGTGGATTTGGGTTGGGTTCTTAAGTGGGGTGATTTGGGGTTGCCACAGGATGGAGACATATAGTTAAATGATGGCAGGAGGGTGCTTGGCATGGAGGGGTGGGTGGTGGTTAAGGGGGGGGTCAGGGTTGGCTGGAGCCTGGAGGGTGCACTTTTCTAGGTGCGGCTGACCCTCCTGCAGCTGAAAGGCCTAGAGGACAGCTATGAAGGCAGTGTGACCTTTCCAACTGGGAAGTTCACCATCAAACCCTTGGGGTTCCTGTAAGTGCCACCCCCAGAGTGGACAGGGCAGGGGAAAGTGCCACACACCTTATAGTCAGACAGACCTGGGTTCCAATACCAGCCCTGCCACTTCCTGGCTACATGGCCTCGGACCGGTCGCCCAACCTCCCAGTGCCTCAGCTTTCTCTTCTGTGAAATGGGTATGTAATGGCACTCCCAGCAGGCATGGTAACCCTCCGGCACTCTGACCCTCCTCAGCCTGTTGCAGATCTCTGGGGACCTCGAAGACTTAGAGCTGGCCCTGAATAAGACCAAGACCAAGCATGCTACGGGCTCTGGCTCCTGCTCTGCCCTCATCAAGCTGCTGCCTGGCCAGAGTGACCTCCTGGTCGCACACAACACCTGGCACTCCTACCAGTACATGCTGCGCATCATGAAAAAGTACTGGTTCCAGTTCAGAGAAGGGCCCCAAGGTGGGTAGATGTGGGTGGGTCTGTGTGTGAGCATGTATGTGGGTACACAGTGGGCATAGTACTGGGAGGTGTGGGCCTCAGCCCCGTATACACTGGGGTCACCTTAAGGCCAGTCTAAGAGTTCATGTTATTTTTTTAATTTATTTTTATTTGTTTATTTTTTTGCGGTACGCGGGCCTCTTACTGTTGTGGCCTCTCCCGTTGCGGAGCACAGGCTCCGGACGCGCAGGCTCAGTGGCCATGGCTCACGGGCCCAGCCGCTCCGTGGCATGTGGGATCTTCCCGGACCGGGACACGAACCCATGTCCCTGCATCGGCAGGCGGACTCTCAACCACTGCGTCACCAGGGAAGCCCGAGTTCATGTTATTTTTAACGTGTTTATTTCCTTTTAATTTTTATCTCACAAGGCGTATCAGTAAGCTACTGCTGTGTAACAAATCACCCCAAATTTAAAACAGCAAAGGTTTAAAACATAGCCATTTAGTTTTGCTCACATGTCCATCGGTCTGCTGGGTGGTTTTGTTATTCTAGGACGAGTCTGCTGATTGTGGCTGGCCTCACTGATGCTTCTGTAGTCAGCTGGGGTGAGCTGGCTGACCTAGGATGGCCTCGTCTGCATGTCTGGGGGTTGGCTGTCAGCTGGGATGATGTGACAGCTGGGCTACATGGTCTTTCATCCTCCCACAGGCTAGCTCAGGCTTGTTCATGTGACATCTGGGCAGGCACGTGTGGAAGGCCTCGTGAGGGCTGATTGAAACGGGCATAGCATTCTGTTGCTCAAAGCAAGTCAAGTGACCCGTGCAGATTCAAGAAGTGGGGAAATTGACCCGACCATGTGATGTAAGGAACTGCAGAGTCACATTGCAGATGACGTGGATACAAGCATGGGGAGAGTTACAGCCATTTTTGCAAACAGCTACACAGGAATGGATGAATACGTTCTTCCTGTCAAATGTGAAAACCTGGTCACTAAGGCCCAAGTGCCGGGTAGTGTGCCCGTCATTCCTGGCCCCAGTGTTAAGTCTAGAGGTAGCCACTGCCAAATGTTTGCAGTGCCTCCTTCTTGGGCAAACTTAAAAAAATTAATGTTGCCAGGAGGTGGCGAGAGGGTGGGGAAATGTATACCCTCATTCACTGCTAACGGGAGCGGGAGCTGGCACGGCCACTTTGAAGAGGAGCCCAGCTGGCGTCTAACAAAATTTAAAATCTGTCTCGCCTGTGATCCAGCAACCCTCTGGCTCAGATCTGTCCCTGGAGAAACATTTCTGTTTCTGCAAGGGGATTGTGTACGTGGCTGTCAGCTGCATTAGTGGTTTGGAAACAACCTAATGCCCATTAATTTAAATTGAAACTTCTAAATTGACATTTGTACAGAAAAGTGTGCGCATCGTAAGTGTACAGGTGGAATTTTTGCACGTTGAACACACACCTGTGTGTGTAGCCTCCAGACAGAGAAACAACATTCCCAGCCCCCAGAAGCTTCCTTCCTGTCCCTTTCCAGGCACTGTCCCCAGCCCGTAGTGACTTCTCACAGCCTGGATTAGGTTTGATGGATTTGGAATGTTTTGCGAATGGAATCATGCAGCATGGGCTTGTTTGCGCCTGGCTTCTTTCACTCAGTGTAACGTCTGTGAGTTTCATCCACGTTGTCCTCTGTAGCTGCAGATCTGTCGTTCCCATTGCTGTGTATCCACTGTCATCTTAATATCTGAAAAACCTACATAAGTCATACATGTATGTTATAGAAAATTGGAAAATGCGGCAAAACACACATACACACAATGCAAGTCACGGGAACACCCCACGTCCCACAAGAGGTCATTTCTGCAAACACTTGGTTATGTTTTTTCAGACTTTTAAAAAACGTACCTCACTTTTCCATTTGTTTTAACTTATCAATATTTTTATTATACTATTTATGTGTAAATACATCCTCACTGGCACAGATTCCAGCAACAGAGATGAAGAAATACATCTCCCTTGATACCTTCGTCCCAAATTCCAGATCTCTCCTAGGAGGAAAGCACTGATGCCATTTTGGTTTGGATCCATCTAGATTTGGGGGGATGCATTGATATGTGTGTATATATGGACCTTTGAAAAATTAATAGAGCTTATTTCTTAGAAAAATTTTACATTGACATAAATTGAGTAGACAGTACAGAGTGTTCCCATATATCCCCCTTCCCACTTTCCCCTGTTACTAGCCTCTTGCATTAGCGTGGTTCACTTGTTACAATCGATGAACCAATATTGATACATTATTGTCAACTGAAGTCCATGGTTTACATTTGAGTTCACTCTTTGTAGAGTTTTATGGATTTTTGATGAACGCTCAGTGACATGTATCCGTCATTACAGTATTTACAGAATAGTTGCACAGCCCTAAAAAGTTTGCTTTCTGGGTTTTTTAAAAAAACATAAATGAGATCATGCTATATGGGTTGTTTGCCACTTGTTCCTCTTGCTCCACGGCCGGCCTTGGAGATAGGTGGACTCCCAACCACTGCGCCACCAGGGAAGCCCTGGACGTTAAATTTTTATTAGTCCCCAGTTGAGGATGTGGGCCATTTCCAGGTCTTTGCTCTTCCTCCCTTCCTTCCTCCCTCCCTCCCTCCCTCCCTCCTTTCTTTTTAAAAAATATTTATTTCTTTATTTGGCCACACCGTGAGGCTTGTCCAGTGAGAACAAGGAGTCCCAACCACTGGACTGCCAGGGGATTCCCAGGTCTTTGCTGTTTCAAACAGTACTACAGCAAGCAAGTGGGCCCCCAGATGTGTTTCCTGGTGGAAACGCTGGGTTAAAAGATGAGTATAATTAAAATTTTAGTTTCTAGATAGATAACAGCCAAATTGCCTCAAAAAATGGTCGGGCCAATTTACACTTCCACCGCCATTCTGTGAATATGTTGTCTTTCCCCACAGCCTGGCTAGCACTGGGTATTATGGTTCACTTCACGTTTTTTTGCCGTTCTGCTGGGTGATAAATGATGTCCCGGACTAAGTTTGTTCTGTTTTGTTTTTTTTTTTTTAATTCACTTTATTGATGGATAGCTGAAATACACATTTAGAGCATATAATTTGATGGGTTTGGACAAACATGCAGTCATGTAAACACCAATGGAACATTTCCATCACCCTAGAAAGTTCCCTGTGACCTTTGCAGTTAGCCTCCACCCCTCTCCCCAGGCAACCGCTCTTCTGATTTCTTTCCCATGAGGTTAGATTTGCCTGTTCTAGAACTTCATATAAACCTGCACTGATTTTTAAAAGTTTTCTAAGGGACGTCCCTGGCGGTCCAGTGGTTCGGGCTCCGCGCTTCCACTGCAGGGGGCACAGGTTTGATCCCTGGTCAGGGAACTAAGATCCTGCGAACCTCACAGCGCAGCCAAAAAAAAAAAAACGTTTTTTTTCCTAGTTTTATTTATTTATTTAATTGAGGTGAAATTCACATAACAAAATTAACTGTTTCAAAGTGAACAATTCAGTGGCATTTAGTACATTCACAGTCTTATGCAACTGCCACTCAGTCTAGGTCCAAAACGTTTTCATCACCAAGAGAGGAAACCCTGTACCCACTGAGTAATCACTCCCTTTTCCCCCTCCTCCCAGCCCCTGGCAACCGCTAATCTGCTTTCTATCTCTGTAGATTTACCTGTTCTGGACATCCCATAAAAATGGAAACATACAATGGTGGTTTTCTTACGACTGGCTTCTTTGACTCAGCATCATAATTTCAAGGCCTCTCCGTGTCGTAGCAGGTGTTAGCCCTTCATTCCTTTTTCTGACTGCCTAATATTTCGCCGCATGGAGATACTACAGTTTGTTTATCCATCCATCTATTGATGGATATTTGTGTTATTTCTTTTTGCATTCTAGACTAATTTTCAACAATTAAAACAAATTAACCAAGTCATACATGTTCACCGTAGGAAGTTAGAAAATAGAGCACAAGGAAGGAATAAAAATCACTTGTAACCCACCCTGCCACCAGCCCCTGAAAAACCACCATTGGTGTTGGTTGTTTTCCCTTCCAGTTTTAGCTGTTCATTGATGACTTTGCCCTTTTCACTTTTATCTATTCATCAGTTATATAGAAATAGCTCCTTTGGTCCATCCCTCATCCCTAGTGGCCCTCATCCCCACCCCAGAACACTTTGTACCAAAAGTCCATCCCTTGACAAGTGCTGGTCTGGTTACACAGTAACCTTGATTGTAGGCCTGCTGGGTACCCACTGTTGTGCTAGAAACTACCTCCACGATCTTATAAATTAAATCTTTACAACTGCCCTGTGTGGGATGAAGGATTATTATTCCCAGTTTGCAGATAAGGCTCAGAAAGGCTAAGTAACTTGACATAAATCAAGCAGTTGATAAGGGCCCGAACCGGGATTCTGCCCAGGTCTCCTCCCCACAAAGCCTGTGCTCTCATCTGATCCATCCATCTCACTTCCAGGAAAGAAAATCTTGAGGAAGTGTCTGCACTCCTATGTTCATTGCAGTATTCACAATAGCTGAGATATGGAAACAACGTAAATGTGCATAGCCAGACAAATGGATAAAGAAAATGTACACGTACACACACACACACACACACACACACACACACACACACACACACAATGGAGTATTCAACTGAAAAAAGCAGGAAATCCTGCCATTTGCGACAACATGGGTGAACCTGGAGGCCATTATGCTAAGTGAAATAAGTCAGAGAAAGACAAATACTGTATGATCTCACTTTCATGTAGGATCTAAAAAAGTTGAACTCGAGGGAATTCCCTGGCGGTCTGGTGGTTAGGACCCTGTGCTTTCACTGCTGCGGGCCCGGGTTCAGTTCCTGGTTGGAGAATTAAGATCCCGCAAGCTGCGTGGTACGGCCAAAAAAAAAAAAAAGTTGAACTGTTATAAGCAGAGAGTAGAATGGTGGTTGCAGGCGGCTGGGGGGAGGGGGAAATGGGGAGATGCTGGTCAGAGAGTACCATCTCCCAGTTAGAAGACAAGTGAATTCTGGAGTCTAAAGCACAGCATGGTGACTATAGTTAACGACACTGTACTGTATACTTGAAACTTGCCAAGAGAGTAGAACTTCAGTGTTTTCACCACACACACAGCAGAGGTAACTATGTGAAGTGATGGCTGTGTAAATTAGCTTGGCTGTGGCCATCCTTTCACAGTGTCCACGCCTATCCAAACATCACAGTGTGTACCTTAAACACAGACAATTTTTATTTGTCGGTTATACCTCAGTAAAGCAGGGGATAAACCCTCCCTCCACCCCCAAGAAAAACAAAGTCCGTGCTCTCAGACTTCTGGGTATTTGCTCTGTGAATGATCTTTTTCACAATAGGTTTTTGCAATTAAAAAAAAAAAAAAAAAAGGAAAGCCAAAACAAGGTACAGTAATCAAGACAATTATATATATATGTATGTAATGTATGTATGTATATATATTGCTACTAGCTTTTACACGAACGGCCTGGTTTGCCGATTCTCAGAAAGAATGGAGTAGGGGCTTTCTCTGAAGCCTGCTGTTCCACCTGGAGACTCCCAAGTCTTGCTGGGAGGGGGAGTGGGGTTCTCCGTATGTGCTTGTCTGACCAGGCCCCCCCGCCCCGGGCTCACTCTCCCGCCTGCAGAGCAATCTACCCGGGCTCCCGGCAACAGGGTGATCTTCTCATCCTACCCTGGTACCATTTTCTCCTGTGATGACTTCTACATCCTGGGCAGCGGGCTGGTGAGTCATCCTCTGGTGTCACTTTTCTCCCCGGGGCAGCTTTGCACCCAGCAGCTTGGGCACAGCAGGGGGACGCAGACTCCCCCATTCCCGCATCACCACCACCCCAGGGCCGAGGCCAGGAAGCGCTTGTAAAATGTCGCTCCCCAGGTCACGCCGGGGCCTCCAGACCCTGCAGCTGGCCTGGGACTCTGTATTGTCCTGCAGCTCCTCAGAAATCCCTGGTTTGGGCCCTTTTGAAATATCCGTGGCCCCAGTGACCTCATTTTGTGTTTATGTATTTAGGACAAGCCATCTCTCTCCCTACCATGACTCTGCTCTTTCTGCCTTCCCTTTTGCTTTCCACAAAACCCCCTCTAAACCTGGCTGGGTTTCTGAATAAATGTTGTTTACAATGTGGTGTTTTTATCGGTTTTCCTGGCTGGGCTCCAGACTCATTTAGAAATCTGTTCCTGGCACCCCTCTAGACACAGCAAGCCCTGTAGTCGCCAGGGTAACACTGCAGAGGAGAAAAAACATCACTTAAAAAAAAAAAAATCCTAGATGCAGAAGACGCCAATTCTGGGGAGGGGAGAGGAAGGGGCTCTTTTTCTTCTATTACTTTGTGAGAGGAGCGTGGGATTTAGTTCCCTTAAATGTGGGAAGAAGCATGAAAGGGGCCAGGCAGTGGGTGAGGGGACCCCCTTGCTGCGGTCTGGGGTGGGGAAAGCAGGAGTGAAGCCTGGGGAAGGACAGTTGAAATAGTTTCATCCAGTTACAAAAAGTGTCTGGGAAGGAAATTTACCTTCCATTTGTGTTCTTAACTATTTTTATGCCACAGACTCCTTTGGCAGTCTGGGGAGCCGTGAACCCCTTCTCAGAATAATGCTTTTAAATGCACAAGCCAACATATGTGGGATTATAAAGGAAACCAAGTATATCGGCATGCATTTATCGAAATATTATATAAGTAAACTTTTAATGTAATATACAAGTATACCTCGTTTCATTGAACTTCGCCGATATTGCGGATTTTACAAATGGAAGGTTTGTAACAACCCTGCATCGGGCAAGTCTGTCAGCACCATTTTTCTAACGCCATTTGCTCATTTTGTGTCCCTGTGTCACATGCTGGTAATTCTCACAATATTTTAAGGTTTTCATTATTATTTTCATTATGGTCATCTGTGATCAGTGATCTTTGATGTGAGTATTGTAATTGTTTTTTTGTTTTGTATTTTTTTCTATTTTTAAATTAAGGTATGTCCATTGGGTTTTAAGACAATACTATTGCATACTTAATAGACTATAGTATAGTGGAATCATAACTCTTATATGCACTGGGAAATCAGAAAATCCATGTGACTTGCTTTCTTGTGGTATTCGCTTTATTGCAGTGGTCTGGAACAGAACCCGCGATATCTCTCGGGTCCGCCTGTATGTGCTGCTTTATTAGCACGTTAAATAAGAAACTCCAGGAACTTCCCTGGTGGTCCAGTGGTTAAGATTCCGTGCTCCCAATGGAGGGGGCACGGGTTCGATCCCTGGTCGGGGAACTAAGATCCCTCATGCCACAAGGTGTGGCCAAAAACAAAAAGAAAGAAACTCCAGTCACAGGTGGGCTACCTGCCATAATTTACAAATAATGAGGAGCGTAAACGATATCTCGAGATGTGTGCAATCCTGTCCTGTGGTGGGAAAACATCTGTGATTTCTGTTGGTGACTATCTCAGGTACCGCTAATAATACTGTCATGTGTCACCTCATTAGCAGTGGAAGGAGATGCTGCATTTCGGTTTGACATTAGTGGAAATAAAGATGTAATGTTTCCCCACCCAAGTCTGCAGACTCCGCGAGCACTGCCCCAGGTTGAGAACAACCCCTGGCGCAGAGAGAGGAAACTGCCCTCCAGGGCTTCTGAGGCCATGCGGGTCTGAATCCTGGCGATGACGTGGGACACTAGAGGGATGAGGAGGGTACAAGTGTGGAGGGAGTAGAGAAGCTCTTCCTACCTGGGCATCGCTATTGAGAGGCTTGCTTTGCACATTCCTCTTTGAAACATCATATTTATGGCTACTGCTGTCTCTTAGCTACTGCTGTCTCTTAGTTGTTTTCCAGCTTCGTATAAGAAAGGAAGAAGCATGCTAATATCCTGCTGTAGGGGAGCAAGCCCCGATTTAAGAGTTGGAAGTCTGAGGGCCAAATCTTGGCCCATCCACGTAGCGGCCATGACCTTTTGGCAAGTCTTTTAGCTTCTCCAGGCCTCAGTTTACCTTTCAAGAAGAAGGGGGCTTAATAGCAGTGCTGTGTTTTCCCCCGGAGGGCTGTAAGAGTTGATGGAGATTGTACACCAGGCTACCAACCCCAAGCCTCCCAGCTTTCCCTGCGGAACTGCAGGGAAGGGGTAGAGATGGGATGCTATCTCTCTGGGGAAAGAGTTGACCCACTTGGTAGGGGGAGTGGGTCCCGTAGGGCTCTCTTAGGGGCTGTTTCCCAGGGCAAAGGTGGATGCATGATCTTGATCATGAACCCCCTCGATGCTCATCCAAAGAACTGGTGAGGAACATGCACCTAAGCCAGGACATGAAGTTTTAAAAAACGAGTCAACAGATTTGAACCACGGTTGATGCAGCGCTGCCGCTTGGTGGCACCATGCCCCGGTTGTGAGTTAGGGGGCCCTTTCGTGCAGCGCCCCCTCGACTCCCCCACAGGTGACCCTGGAGACCACCATCGGCAACCGGAACTCGGCCCTGTGGAAGTACGTGCAACCCGAGGGCTGTGTGCTGGAATGGATGCGAAATGTTGTGGCCAATCGCCTGGCCTTGGACGGGGACTCCTGGGCCGATATCTTCAAGAGGTTCAACAGTGGCACGTGAGTGGGCTTCTGGAACTGTGGCCGTCCCACCCAACCTGCCCGCTAATGCTCAGACCCTGGGAGACCTGATGTGGCACCAGGGCCACACACCCCACACCCTCTGCTGAGTCCTCTCCTTGTTTTATACGTGGGGAAACAGGCACAGGGAAGGAAAGGATTTGCCCCCCTCTTGCAGGCTTCTCCATCCAGGGAAAGGCTCCCAGAGGAAGGACAGGAAGACACTTGGAACTTGAGAGCTCTGGGGACAGTGGAGACGGCCGTCGAGGAGATGGACATGGGTGGATGGGGGCCCCGTGAGCCAGAGACGCGGGAACTGGATAGGGCAGGGTCTTAGAACATTGCGCAGAATTGACCTTGGTTCCAGTAAGCACTAGGGAGCCATAGACTCCTCTGGAGCAGGTGAGCAGCATGATGAGAGACAAGTCTGAGGACGCCTGGTCAAGCGAAAGTGTCCGGGTGACGATCGGACGGCCGGACGCGCCCAGACCGCCCCGGCCCCATGATTCCCGACTGTGTGTGGCCCTGGGGGCAGGGGGAGGCCGGGGCAGTGACCCCACGGTCTGTTCAGCCCTCCTTCCTTGGGCACGGCAGGTACAACAACCAGTGGATGATCGTGGACTACAAGGCATTTGTCCCCGGCGGGCCCAGCCCTGGGAGAAGGGTGCTTACCATCCTGGAGCAGATCCCGTGAGTACCCGGAAAGGGGCAGGGCGTTCCAGCAGAGGGAACTGCCAAGGCAGAGGCCTGGAGGCAGCTGAATCGTGTGTGGGAGGGGAAACCTCAGGAAGACAATACTGGAGGAGAAGGCAGCCCCTGATTGCTAAAGATTGGGGACATAATCTAGCTCCAGGCAATGGGGAGCCAGCGAGGGTCCTTGAGCAGGGCAGCACCCACAGGAGCCCCCTTTCTCACCACTCCTGCCTCGTGTCCCTTCCCGGTCGCAGGGGCATGGTGGTGGTGGCCGACAGGACCTCGGAACTCTACCAGAAGACCTACTGGGCCAGCTACAATATCCCGTATGTCCCCCCTCCCTGGTATCCCCGACCCTTTGCTCAGCTCTCCGTGCTGGGGAGGGGTGCTTCCCAGGTGATTCTTTAACTCCACAAAGAAACCCACCCTTCCCCCTTTTTCTCCAGGAAAGCCCTGACGGTTTTAGGGTACAGTTGGGAGGTCGGCATCCGTTCAGCCTCCCAGTCTGCACCCACCCACCGCAGGGTGGTAGGGGGCGGCCTGGCTCAGGTGCCGACCCCTGCCGTGGCTCTCCAGCTGGAGCTCCTTTAACTGGGCTGCACAGCCAGCACCTCTTGACCCTCACTGTGCTTTACCTGGGTTATCCCCTTTGATCCGTACAGCCACCGTGCGTGGTAGCCACTGCTCCTATTCCCATTTCACAGGTGATGAAACTGAGGCCTCGAGAAAGTACCTAACTCTCCCAAGGTTCCATAGGTGGCCAACAGTGAAGTCAGGATTTGAACCCGTGCCTCTTGGACCCCAGAGCCCTAGCTTGGCCACCACCAAGCCACCCCACAGCACAAACAAAAGACATGATTATTGCTATCCCGACTGTTGTGGTTGTTGGTGTTAATGTCGTGGCACGACCACCCCCTTCACCTCCCTGGCCACGGTCACGGCCGGGTGAAGTCAGTGGAGGTCGTGAGTGACCATCCTCGTTCCCAGCAGGTCCTTTGAGTCTGTGTTCAACGCCAGTGGGCTTCCGGCCCTGGTGGCCCACTTTGGGGACTGGTTCTCCTATGACGGGAGCCCCCGGGCCCAGATCTTCCGGCGGAACCAGTCGCTGGTACACGACCTGAATTCCATGATCCGGCTTATGAGGTACGCGGGGGACCATGAACCCAGAGTCACGTGGTGGGGCTTTGTTGTAACTCGTTTCAAGCTCCCAACAAGTCCTGGGGGGCGGCAGGGGTGGGGTGCAACTGTGTAGAACCGAGGCAGCGCTCAGCTGAGCCCTGTTGCTGCCCTCATGTCGTGGGTGAGGATGACGGACAGCCGTGGAGTGACCGCCCTGTGCCGGGCTCCGTGCTTGGGACTGGGAAACGGGCACAGAACGTGTCCCCACTGTCCTCGGGGAGCAGAAATCCCTCCCGTACTCACACTGATGTGGACGTGTAACGAGGACCGTCTGAGCTCCAGGAAATGCTGTGAAGGGACAAAACGGGGTCTCTAGCCTGGCCTGGGATGGGGGCCCAGAGGGATTCCCGGAGGGGGGGATGGCAGAGCCGAGGCTGAGTGATACCTGTGGAGTGACCAGCTGAAGGGGGAGGTGGTGGCTGAAGCCCAGGCGGCGGGAGGGAGCCGGGCACATTGAAAGCAGGCAGCTGGGTTAGGGGCTGCCGCTAGCAGTCTGGCCTCCCCCCGCTCCCCGCACGACTGAGGTTTCCTCTCTTTCTGCATCCAGGTACAACGACTTCCTGCATGACCCCCTGTCATTGTGCAAAGCTTGCAACCCCAAGCCCAACGGGGAGAATGCCGTCTCGGCCCGCTCTGACCTCAACCCAGCCAATGGCTCCTACCCCTTCCAGGCCCTGCACCAGCGCTCCCATGGGGGCATCGACGTGAAGGTGCCAGGCCTGGGGCTGTGGATGGGGTCAAAGTTGGGGCGAGGAGCAGCAGAGCCTCCCGGGTTGGGACAACTCAACGACCTGCCCTCCCCTCTACCCCCAGGTGACCAGCACGGCACTGGCCAAGGCCTTGCGTCTCCTGGCGGCCAGCGGCCCCACGTGGGACCAGCTGCCCCCGTTCCAGTGGAGCAGCTCGCCCTTCAGCAGCCTGCTGCACATGGGCCAGCCCGACCTCTGGAAGTTCTCACCCATCGAGGTCTGGTGGGACTGAGGCTCCATCTCTGCTCTGCTGACCCCAGCGGGGCCACCCGACTGGCTGCCACCCTGCCCTCCTGCCTGGCCCCCCGCCCCGGTCCCCGTGTGAGCGTTGCCACTGTACCCAGGTTGGGGACCTGGGTCGGCCAGGTTCACTCTCGTCTGGGTGGCCTCCTGGGTGGGGAACGGAACCCGATGGGACCCAGGACTGACTCTGTCCCCCTAAGTGGGTGATGCCATCCCCGTCTCCCTCTGCCTCTCTGCGTCTCTCTCTCTCTCCCCCCGCTTTTCTCTCTCTTCCAGCCTTGGGCCCCCTCCTCATGCCGCCCCTTCCTGAGGGCAGGAGCCGGATCCGGGGGCCAGGTTCCGGGGCCCCTAGTGGGGCCAGCAGGAAGGGCCTGTTCCAGTGCCTGCTTCCCAGTGCTGTTTCTGCTGGCGGCTCTGGAGCTCCAGCCCCCGAGACCCGGGCGTTGCCTCCAGTTGGCATCTCTCCTCCCAGCTCCCGATCCCATCCCCACTCTGCTCCGTCCCGGACGTAGCTCCCCTGTTTCTCCTCCTGGACAGCCCCCTTGAGGACAGGAACTTGAAACCAAACAAGAACCAAAGTTTCTGGCCACTTGTGGCTGGAAGGACCCGAGTGTCCTTCTCTCTCTGGGGGCAGGCAGGAGTGTCAGCCCCCTGCTCCAGCCTCGGCCCGTGCCCCCCCAAACCCAGGCCTGCCTCTGGCCTCAGGGCATTGCCCACAGGTCCCCTGCTACAGGAGCCCGATCGCAGGCTGTGCCGCCATTAAAAAGAGAGGCCATGGCCCCCGTGCTGTGCTTCTTGGGGCAGTGGGGCAGGCTGGGTCGGCGCCCTCTCTCTTCTCAGGTTTGGGTTCTGACCATTCACCTATGCATCCTCCTGTCCATCCTTGTCTGTCCATCTATACCTTCATTCACCTGCCAACCCACCCACCCCTTGTCCATCTGCACAGTCATGCATCCATCCATCCTTCCATTTTCCAATATTCCATTCGTCCATCTGTCCATCCAGATACTGACCCATCTACCCATTCATCCATCCATCCATATCTATCCAGCCATCCGTCTATCCATGTTTATTGAACACCTACTTTGTTCTGGGTCCTGTTCTAGGGCTCTGTTAACCACCAAGACCTTCCCAAATCCTACTGGGTGGGGTGGGGACAGATCAACACAACACAGAGTCCCTCCCCACCTGATCTTACCCAAAGCCTACAGTGGAGACTCGCATAATGCGATTTGCTTAGGGAGAGGAGAGCACACAACCCGGGAGTCTGAGGCCTGGGTTCAAATCCTGTCTCCACCTCCTACTAGTTATGGGACTTAATCTCTCTGAGCCTCGGTTACCTCATCTGTAAAATAGGTATAACCATGTGAGCAGCATTTCCCTGTGCGTGTGTGTGCACGTTTGGTGGGAGGAGGGTGAGGATTTGCTGCAAAGGTGGCTGTGACGTAGCCCACACGGGGCCTCACACACGCAACATTCATGCATTAGCGAGAATTTATAGAATGCTTAGAACATTCCAGGCACTGTTATGAGGTCCTGGGGATACCTCAGAACAACAGGTATCTCCCCCGCAAAAAAAAATCCCTGCTCTTGTGACATTTACATTGGGGAGGCAGATAGTGAAAATAGGCATACAGTGTGTAAGATGCTGGTAGATGCTCTGGAGAAACTAAAGCACAGTTCAGGGCTGGGAATGGATTTGCTATTTCTTTTCTTTTTTTTTTTTTTTTGGTCTCGCTGTGTGGCTTGTGGGATCTTCGTTCCCTGACCAGGGATCTAACCTGTGCCCCCTGCAGTGGAAGCATGGAGCCCTAACCACTGGGCCACCAGGGAAGTTTGCTGTTTCTCACCATAGCTTTACAATTCTTATTATCTGGGAATTGACAACTTGTGGTTCTAAAAATTAATTTTTCTGCCGGTACATTTCCCAGCTCCCTTAAGAGTGTTGTCTTTCCCAGGTCTCTTGAGCTCACAACAGGCCTGTTAGGTGGGGTAGGCCGGGATGTTCACATGTGGTTAAAAGGTGAGGATGCAGACTTGGAGAAGGGAAGTGACGTGCCTGAAATCTCAAGTCTTGGGCCCTTCAGAACTAGGACGGGGGCCCAGGTCTGCAGACTCTCCCACGGGACACAGCTCTCCCTGCCCACCTCCTTGTGATGGCGCAGGCCCCAGCAGGACAAAGGTCACCACCCCCCACCACCGTGCGCCGGCCACTGGATCTTCCCAACCACTCTTGAGGCTGAGGCTTTCATGAGACCCATTTGGCAGATACAATCAGAGGCTCAGGCTGGTGGAACTCAAAACAGGGCCACTCTGTAGGAAGGGGCAACTCTTGTCTCTATTCCCTGGAATGATTCTGGTCCTTCTTGCGGCTTTTCAGGAGCTAAGGGTAGGCGTGGAGCTAAGGTGGCTGAACAGAGAATGGGGGGTCACGCAGATGGTCCCCCACTGGAGCTTCAGCTGATCCAGTACAGGCAGGACCCACCTTTGCAGGGGCAGCCTGCAAGGCAGTTGCCCTGGGAGTTTCCCACAATCCTCAGCTTCAAGATGGCAGCCGCAGGCTCATCTGTGACTTCTGCCCTCCCCTGCAGGACAAGGGTCTGGCCAGCTGGTCGGCCCTGGCCCACAGCGGCTCCTCCTTTAGTGGGCAGAGATGTCTGCCTCCCTTCTTTGGGGATTTTGTGCCTGATTCAGGCGGGACAGTGGAAGCTGGAGACTCCTGATTTCCCATCCCTGCCTGCCCTTTCCTGCTGTCCTCTCTCCTGGGTTTTTAAAGTACATGTGCTGTCCCTCCTGGCTGGAAATCGGCATGTAGGCCTGTCGCTGGGATGGGTTTTCCCTGAAATTTCACAGCACCTGCTCTTTGTCAAGGCGGGTGGGGGACTGCAAGCCCATGTGGATCTGTGTGGTATCCCAAAGGGTTAGGTTGGTTCTCAAACTTCACTTTGAACTTGGGGATCCACTAGTGTCCCAGGGGCTGCTATAGGCAGTGCAGGGGTGTTCCTGAGTGGCTATGCGGGACTCTCTTCAGGACCTCCAGGCAGCCCCGGCAGTTCCTCTTCTGTCCGTTTATAGGCTGGCTTCAGTAACGTGCTGTCCTTGGAAGAGAGGGTTTGTGTTTGAGAGGGTTTGCTTGACATTGACCAGAGATGGGTGTCCAGTGTCAGTTTACAAACCCCCACGAATGGGGGGCTCACTACTCCGCTCCCAGTGGTTCTGTGATAAAATCATTCTGTTATCAGGAAGGACTTCTGAACAGAATGAGGTTGGACTCTTCTGCCTCCAGTGGAGGCCCGCATCCCATCCCAAACCCCTCGTGTTCAGCACAGCTCCCCCTCACCTGCTCCCTGCCATGCAGGGATGCCCCCTCCCGGCACACAAGCCCAGCGGGGAGTTGGGATCCTGGCCTCCAAGTGGGAGCCCGGTGTTCCCAGGGGTGGGGGAGGGGTGGAGGATGTAATGGTGCTCAGTGTTGAGAGCTGGGGGTGACAGCAGGCACGGTGGGGTGGGGTGGGAGGGAGGGAGGGAGGGAGGAAGACAGCCATGTTGGAAAAACTCAGAGGAGCTTCATTTCAATAAATAATGCTTTTCTTCTTCAATGAAAGTTTGCACATTAGAAAAGTGAGTAAGGATGGACTTTGGGCTTTCTGGGAGGAGAGACAAGATGGTTCTTCCACCCTGGACTGTGGCCCTGTCCACCTTCCCAGGGAGAAGTTACCACACCTGCAGGAGATGATGCTGGGGCGTCTGTGCATCAGGGGACATCTCATCTTGAGGAGGCCCCGCTGCTGTGGTTCCTGTCCCTCCTGCCCACCCTCCTCTGGGTACCTGGTCTATTCCATGTGGGCAGTTGTCACCCTAGCAGGGGTGGATAAGAGCGGGGGCGGGGAGAAACCACAGAGCAGGCACACAGATACCAAAGAGTTCAGTTCACAGCCTTGCTAGCTGCTTCCCTTCCAGGCCTTCTGCACAGTGTTCTCATGAGAATGAGGTTACCGGCTGGCCCGGGCCGCAGGCTCCCAACAGACATGAGAATAATATTTCACAAGTCACTGGATAAAACTCCAGCCCTTCCAGGGGTCTCCCGGGTAGGGGAGGCGTCCTCACTGGGGCAGCCCGCTCTTCATGCCCAGCTGTTTCTTGAGCTCCGGCAGCTGGGCCAGGCTAATGTTGCTGCCCCCACAAACGATGACCACGAGGGAGGACAGTGGGGTACAGAGCTTCCCCTCTCCTTGCAGCTTCTGAACCACGTTGCTGTAGATGGCGGCCAGGGCTGCCCCACAGGCGGGCTCCACCAGGATCTTCTCCTCATCTGCCAGAGGAGGGGGATGGTGAGGGTAGAGCCAGAGTTCCGCAGGGTGCAAGGGAACAGTTGGGCCACTGGTAAAGCATGAGCCAATCAGCTCTCAGCCCTGGGCACAGACTCTGGTCCAGGGCCAACCCCACCTGCCATGATTACCCTACACTGAACTTCCAAGGTCTGAGCCAGGGCTGAGTTTCATCATCAGTGCTAACACTGAAAAAATGATTGTAATTTTCTGAGCACCGTGTTGAGAATTCTGAGGAATCATCTGAGCAAGAATGCCAGGGTTGATTAGCCAAACTAACTGTGAGTATAGGAGAATTAAGTGGCAGCTTGTGTGTGTGTGTGTGTGTGTGTGTGTGTGTGTGTGTGTGTGTGTGTGTGTGTATGTTTGTCATCCCTGTCCCAGGATGAACCCGGTAAGAGTCCAACTTAGTTACAGACCCACCTCTGAATCCAACACTGAGGCCCATAGTTTCCTTTGTTACCCTGGCTACCAGGAAACTCAGAGCCAACATTTTAAATACTTCGTTATTTTTCCTTGCTGTTATGTTATCAGACTTACTTCTTCATTTGTCCCTTCGGTCTTTCTATTTTTACCACTGCATTGCATTAACTTCCATTAATGGGAAATTCCAGGGAGGGACGGGAGACAGAACTGTGAATGGGTCTTGAAAGGGCTTGGTACATACCCACAAACTTCTCAACAGCGGCCACAGCCTCCTGGTCCGAGACAACTTCAGAGAAAATGGGGTGTTCCTGAAACACCTTCATAGCCTGTGCTGTCACAGTGGTCACGCCCAGGGCTTTGGCAACACTGGGAGAGGCAAGGATGGAGAAGCGGGGGAAGAGATAGGAGAGAGGAGGGAGGCAGACCATGTGACTACCTTCTGGCCAATGAGAGGTAAATGGAAGTACTGTGTCTTTAAAGGGAGGGGGCATAGCTTCTGCCCTGACTTCTTCCTGCTAGATGGAGTATGGGTGTGATAGCTGGCACTTAAGCAGCTATTTTGGGCCATAAGTCTACATGATAAGGATTATGGAGAACAAACTCAAGGATCCTGGGCCCCTGGCTTCGTGGAGTTGCCCCTGGACTGCCTACCTCCAGATTTTTTTTATATATAAGAGGAAATAAAGTTCAATTTTGTTTAAGCCATTGTTATTTTGGGCTCCTGTATAATGTGGCCAAACCTAATCCTAATGAAACACCATCTGTCAAAAGTTTGGGGCTGGGATAAGAACTCCTTGGGAGCAGGAGCTGTGTTTATTCACCACTGTCTCCCCAAGATCAGCCAGTGTCTTGCACATATTAGGGGCTCAGTAAATGGTTGGTAAATTAGTGAGGTGTGTAAAACCCTGCCACAGAGGAACCCAATAAATGATTAATCTTAGACTTTTCATGCAAGGAAGTGTGATGTTCATGGTACAGAGTCACACAGACTGGGGTTTGGTCCCAGCCGTACCACTCACTGGCTTTGTGACTCTGGGCAAGTGACCAAAGCCTCAGTTTCTTCACCTATAAAATGGGGCTGGCATCAGGATCTGTCTCACAGCCAGCACTGAGGGGGGAGCTCCCCGACGCTCACGGAACATAGTGGCAGCACCCCTGCCTACTTACCTGGTGATCTGGGGCAGGGTGACAAGTTTGCCGGCCTTGGTGGAAGCGTGGAAGCTGTTGGCTCCGATGGTCTCCATGGTGATGATGGGCACGTCCCCCCAGCCCACCTCCACCAGCCCCTGGGCCACTCCGCACAACAGCCCTCCACCCCCCACCGCCAGCACGATGGCCCCCGGCTTTGTGCTCATCGTCTCCTTCAGCTCCTTCACGATAGAAGAGTGGCCTTCCCTGGAGGAGGTGGGGGGGCGGGCAGGTCAGGGCTGGGCTTCCTGGAGACCCCAGGCAGCCCTGAAGATGCCACTTACCCTCTGTATTTGCCCTCATCCCAGGCGGCTAATGGGCCTCGGGGCTGGTCACCTCGTCCCCGACTCCGCCCTGATTTCCAGCTGGCAGAATCTGCACCTCTACCTGAGGGCTTTCTCTGACCACTGGAGCACTAGGACTGTGGCGGCTGGCGGTGCCAGGAGACGAAACCCCCTGAGAGCAGCCCTCAACCAACTATGGGAATTAAGAATTACGGGAGTTGATGCACAGACGCCCCAGCACCATCTTCTGCGGGTGTGGTAACTCTGGTTCATGTTCCACACTGGCTTCCAGGGCCCCCGAGGGACTGAGCGCCAGCTGCCCACAGTGGACACTGGCCCATCAGTGCCCTTTATTGGCTTCCCTCCTCACTCCTCTAATGAGTCACCTCCCAAGTCAACTGCTTTCCCTGAAATCTTTGTCTCGGGGTCTGATTCTGGGGGACCCGATCGCACACACCTGTGTATCTGAGCCCATGTGTTCGCTCACGGTCAAGGAGAATGGGCATTGGTGCACGTGTGTGTGGGCACCAGCTGCCATGCCTGTGTGTGTGCTTCTACATGATGATGTGCACACACGTGTACACCGCTGTGTGTGATGGTGTGCATCATGGCAGGTGTCTACTCAGTGGGGTGGTGGGGTGGTCACTACCCACCCCGGGTGACCCTGGGCTCCACGTACCAGATGAGGGGGTCATCGAAGGGAGGGACGTAGATCCAGCCTGAGTTGTTTTTCGTCAGGGCCTTGGCCACCTTGACAGCCTCATCCAATGTCTGCAAGATCACAGAGGAGGCGGGAGGGGTGAGGGGCTGGGGGACCTGGCCCTGCTACCAGGCGCCCTCCGTGGCCCCTGCCCCAGGTTGGCACTCACCTCACCCACCACCTTGACCATGGCGCCCTCATTCTTGAGCCGCTGGATGGTGAGGGCAGGCGTGGTGCTGGGCACGACGATCGTGGCGGGAATGCCCAGCTTCCTGGCCGCGTAGGCAGCTGCCATGCCTGCGTTGCCTGCTGCCAGGGGTGGGGGGTGGAAAGTGTTAGTGGGACTCCCTGACCTCCAGGCTCTGAACCCTCCCTGGGTGACTGCTGGCCTCCAGCTGGAATTCTAAATTGGGACTTCTGCAGATGTTTGCAGGGCCCGGAGAGGTGGAGCCCCTGGCCCCAGGACACACAGCAGAGGACAGGAGGAGGCATGCAGGCCACTTACCCGAGGAACAGACAAAGTGTTCACAGCCTCGCTCAGCCCACTGTAGAGACAAAGAGGGAGGGGATCAGGCCGTACATCTTCCCTCCCCAAAGAGACTGGCTCAGGGAAGGGTGAGGGAGAGTCAGGCCACTGATGGCTCTGGGATCAGTCCACAAGGGGACCCTCTGGACTGGCACCCCTTAACCAGAGGAGGCGTTAATGGTGGGTGCTCAGGCATTGCGGGGAAGTTGCAGGGCCTAGCCTGTAGCTCCTAGGATTTCACACGGCACTGGCCCTGGCCTGTCCAGAAAGAGGACCTGCTGCACTCTCCCGGATGATGCAGAGCCCGTGCTGTACCGTCTTGCAGAGGTGTCCGATGCCCCGGATTTTGAAGGAGCCGGAGGGCTGGGCACTGTCTATCTTGAGATAGACGGTGGTGCCAGCCACTTTGGACAGGGTCATGCTGTCACGGACGGGGGTCTTCACGTGCAGGGGTTCGCCTGACATCATTGCTGGGAGAAAGGAAGGAAACCCAGAGGGTCAGGGGAGCTGGGCCTGGTGGCAGCTGCCATTCAGTAGGCAGTGCGGCTGGGAGGGACCCTGTCCCTAACTTCCCAGGAGGCCAAGGACAAGGCCCAGATTATAGCAACCTGGAGAGCTGAGCTCAAATCTCAACTTGGCCACCTACTTGACATGGGACAAGGAATCTCCCTTCAGCCTCAGCTGCCTCAGCTGTAAAATGGGCATAAGGGTCATCTGCCCCTGCACCTTGCCCACCCCAAGACACACATACGCTACGCTGGGAAGCTACGAACATCAGAAATAACATCCAGGGAATTCCCTGGTGGTCCAGGGGTTAGTACGCCTCGCTCTCATTGTCGAGGGCGTGGGTTCGATCCCTGGTCAGGGAACTAAGATCCCACAAGCTGCATGGTGCGGCGAAAAAGAAAAAAAAAAGAAAGAAAGGAAGAACATCCAGACTTTGTAACTTTTGAAGAGCGTGAGGTGGACATAGATTTGCAGGTGCTGATTCAGAATGAGCCATAGGATGGCTAAGTGGCTGAAGCAGGGGCGGGATATCAGGGACACACGCACACACACACAATCCACATGCTCCTGTGTGCACAGAACATCTCAGCAAACACACAAGGAACCAGTCAGGGTGGGCACCTCTGAGGAGAACTGGCACTCGGCATCCCCTTATGTACAATTTGAATGTTTTGCCATGTGCATATATATTACTTATTTAAATATGCATTTTAATTTTATTTTATTTTAAAAACTATTTATTTATTTATGGCTGCATTGGGTCTTCGTTGCTGTGTGTGGGCTTTTTCTAGTTGTGGCGAGCCAGGGCTACTCTTCATTGTGGCGCGCGGGGCTTCTCGTTGTAGTGGCTTCTCTTGTGGAGCACGGGCTCTAGGGCACGTGGGCTTCAGTAGTTGTGGCTCGCGGGCTCTAGAGCGCAGGCTCAGTAGTTGTGGCGCACGGGCTTAGCTGCTCCGCGGCATGTGGGATCTTCCCAGACCAGGGATCGAACCCGTGTCCCCTGCATTGGCAGGTGGATTCTTAACCACTGCGCCACCAGGGAAGTCCAAAATATGCATTTTTCAAAAACTAGCCTTCAGAAAGCCCTATACCCAGTTAGGGGAAGCTTTTTATTATTGTTATTTTTTATTTTTATTTTTTTAAATTTTTATTTATTTATTTATTTTGCAGTACACGGGCCTCTCACTGTTGTGGCCTCTCCCGTTGCGGAGCACAGGCTCCGGACGCGCAGGCTCAGCGGCCATGGCTCACGGGCCCAGCCGCTCCGTGGCGTGTGGGATCTTCCCGGACCGGGGCACGAACCCGTGTCCCCTGCATTGGCAGGCGGGCTCTCAACCACTGCGCCATCAGGGAAGCCCTATTGTTATTTTTCATAATAATTATTATATTATTTAATAATCACTTCTAAAGTGATTACCATGTGCCAGGCACTGTCTTAAGTTTTACAGATATTAACTCACTTAATCCTTTTAACAGTCCTAGGAGGTGTCATTATTCTCCAGTTCTGGTGAGGAAATGGACTCTCACTCTGTTTTTCAGGTTGACCACATGTACCTCTTATGATGTGACATTGACACTTTTCTAGATGAGAGGTGGGGTGGGGTCTATGCTTCCTCCTCTTGAACTGGGTCGGAGGTGGGAGGGGCACTGTGGCTGCAGTGGAAGTGACACTATGTGACGTCCAAGCAGTGAGGTGCTGGTGAATATTAACTATGGCTTCTCCAAAGGAAAAGAAAGTCCTGATTTCTAGTGTGTGGCTCTAGCCCAGTGTGGCTCTCAAGGCTGGTCCATGTAAGGTGACCCAGCTTCCACCTGGCTGGTGAGCTCCCTGTCCCAACCCAGATGCCATGATGGGCGCAAGCCCAGGACGCACGTGGAGGCCACAGGTAGATGTCCCGCCCGACAGTTCCAGCTGAGATTCCAGCTGATGGCCAGACATGGGGTCTGACTTAGGGATGACTCTAGCCCAGCTACCGTCATCACACTGCAGCCCCCAAGTGAGACCCAAGTGGGAACTGCCTGGCTGAGTCCAATCAAGCCCCAGCGTCATGACAGGTAAAGAATGTCTGCTGTTGTTTTCAGTCACTCACCTTGGGGCAGTTTGTCACACAGTAATAGAGGCTGGAGTATTGACTTGCCCAAGGTCACACAACTAGGGAGTAGGGGAGGCAGGACTTTTATTTTTTATTTTTGGCCATGCCACGTGGCTTGCGGGATCTTAGTTGCCCAGCCATGGAGTGAACCTGTGCCTTTGGCTGTGAAAGCGTGGAGTCCTAACCACTGGACCGCCAGGGAATTCCTAAGTGGGGGAGACAGGATTTGAACCAGGCAGTCTAGGCGCAGAGCCAGGCTCTCTCTAGGACACATGGGTGTGGCTCAGGGTCTCCTGTCTGCACGGATTCTGGGTGACTGAGAAACTAAGGTGGCCCGGATTCTGACCACGCCCACTTTCCATCCTGCCTCTCCTGCTGAGTCACAGGGGAAACTGATTCTCCCCAACTTGATCGGAGCCAGAATTGATCAGCGGGTGGTGGAACAGCCTATTTGCTCCCCCCCTCGCCCCCACCCCAGAAGGCCAGGCAAGGGTGGCTACCCCCTCCCATCCCCCCACTACATTTCCAGTGACTCCACTGGTCCAGCCCCTGGACCTGGGTACTCCTGGCCCAGGCATCCCCCCTCCCGGAATGGTCCAGATATGCCTGGCTTGGAAGAAAAGTGGGGGATGGCGTTCTGACCACCCCAGCAGCCTTAGCACCCCCCAAATATGGGCCTCCCATGTCTGTCTGAATTAACTGACATTCAGGGCCTGGGAGCGGGGGAGCCCAAACACACACCACCTCTCCCCTAGATCTGCTGAATAAAAGTCAGAGACAGGAGGCACTCCAAACCAGGGGCATCCCCACATCTGTTTGAATTAACTTTTAGTTCCTGGAGGTTATTCCTCAAACAATGGCACTCTTGTTCTGACTGACTGGACCTTAAGGTCTTATGCAGGTCTCATGCAGGTAGCCAAGTCCTGGCCTCAGGGAGCCCTCCTGGTTGGGGTGGGGGAGGCACCCACCCCTTTCAGGTGGATTCGGAACATCCGCCCCCAACCCGTCTCCCACTGTGCCATCGGATGCCCTCAGGTGAGGGGGCAGGGTCCCTCCAGCACAGTGCCCTGTGGAAAGGGGGCATCTGTAAACTGCACTGGGCAGCCATTCCCACCTGCTAAGGAAGGTAAGACTTCAAAAAAGGAGGCTGAGCCAGGCGCAGAGGAGGGAGAGGGCGCGGGAAGCTGCAGTCTGCCTACCTGTCACCCGGCAGTCAGAAGTTACAGTCTCACGTGACTCACAGTACGAGCTCAGTAAAAATGAACTATTATTATACATGGACTTGAACACTTTAAGTGCACTATCTCATTTCACCCTCACAACAACCTTAAGAGGAAGGTTCTGTTATTATTACCCCCACTTTACAGATGAGGAAACTGAGGCACAGAGCTGGCAGTGCACCCAGACAGTCTGGCTTCAAAGCATGGGTTTTTATGCTCAACTGACTCTACCTCCCCCTCTTCCCCTAGGAAAACCCAGGCTGGCCGCAGGCACTCCAGTCGCAGGGATGGAGCTGAGGATGGATGGGGCCGCTTACCGGGCAAAGGCGATGAGCTGGCGGCTGCACAAAGCGTGCGAGCAAGGGAGGGATAGATTGGAGATGGTCTAGATGGGTAGACGGCCCACGGACAGATGAAGTGCAGAACAGGTAGAGAGTGTCTTCAGAATCGTCCCGGGGCTAACGGGTCCGGGCTTTATCCCCCCCAGGCGCCTCCGGGCAGCCAATGGGGCCCCAGGACAGGCCACACCCCCTCCAGGCCCCGCCCCCTGGCCCAAGGCCGGGGGCTTCCAGGAGGGGAACCAGCAGCTAGCTGCGCCTCTCTGGCAGCTGCTTCAGTCTTTTTCCCAGTCCCGCTAGCCACCTCCCCTTCCCCATCCACAACCTCACTTGCAAATGAGGACAAATACTTACTTCCCTAGGGCTTTTAGGAGGCTGCTGGAGGAGGGTGTGCGATAATGCACTTAAAGTCGCTAGCGCGTGCTTGGCACTTAGTACGCACCCAAGAAACAAACAGTGGAGAAAGTGGATACTATTATTATCCCCGTCTTACAGAAAGGGAAACTGAGGCACACAGTAAGAGGGATGAGCTGGCACTTGAACGCAGCAGCCTGACTCCCAAAACTGCAATCTAAACACAGTTTTTAAAATTGCCGTCCCCTGTCATCCTTTATGACCCCTTTGTCCTAAAGGGGCAGACAGCCTTATGGGTAAGACCCAGGAGGGTCAGGGTTCAAATCCTGGCTCTGCCCTTTACTAGCTGCGTGGCCCTAGGCAAGTCACTTTGCCTCCTGGGGGCTCTGTTTGCTCATCTGTAAAATGGGGATGATAATGGTACCTCTCTCCTAGGATTAGATGACATGATAACGTATGTATGTATGGAATTGAGTGTGAGTGTTCAGTAAGTGCTGGCAGCCATCACCATCATCCTCACCATCGTCTTCATCATCACAGAAGTGGAAGGTCTTGCCTCCCTGCCCCATGCCAAGCCTCGGATCTGTCGCTGGCTGTCTGCAGGGGTCTGTATCCCCACAGGGGTGGTGCGCATGTGCGCGCGTACACACACACACACACACACACACACACACACACACACACACACACAGTCGGCTTTCTCCCTGACCCCTTCAACAAAGCTTTCTTGCCCAACTGGCCAGGACGAGAATATCGATGAGACAGAGGGCAGAGAGGGCACAAACAGACCACACAGCCATCCCCCTCCATGCGACAAGCTGTCCCCCTCTGACTATCCACAGGCCATCCCTGTAAGGCCAGCAGGTCCGGGGAAGGGCCCAGGGAGCCAGACGGAACCCCCGCCAAAGTGGCTGATGCAACCGACACCTGACATTGCCACAACACCCGAGAGATTACCAAAAAAGGGCTGCTTCATACAGCCAGCACCTCCCCTGCGTCCACCCCTATAAATTTTGTTCGCGCCCACACCCGGGCGCGACTTCTCTGGCCCCTTTCTCTCGGACCAGTGAACCTCGCCCGGGAACGTTCCCAAATAAAGCTTGTTTAAGCTCTCCTCCATTTTTGGGTGCCGTTCCTTACAATCCCGAGCCCCCCTTCCTAGTGGGACATCCACAGCTGTGTGTTGGGGATCCAGGGTGGCGGAGCTGAAGGGATGTGAGCATCAGGGAGTGCACGTGTAGCCACAGCCTCCTGGTGTGCATCTGAGTGTATACAGCTGGCGCTCACTTTGCCCGAGTATCTGCTTGTGCCTGATTCCATGTCAAGTGTTTCCTATGTGGGTTTTCACTTAACCCTCAGACAGCTAGGGGAGTGGGCATTTTGAATCCCACGTCACAGGTAAGGAAACAGGCTCAGAGGTGAAGTAAAACTGCCCAAGGTCACCCAGGAGGCAGGGATGAAATGAGTCAACTGAAATAAAAACGCACAAAGTGAGAGCTGTGAGTTTCAGTTTTATTTGGGAACTTACTGAGGACAGTAGCCTGGGCGGGAGACATCCTCCCAGATAGCTCTGAGGAGCTGCTCCAAAGAGGTGGCG